>NC_050444.1:44569902-44888652 GCF_903995425.1 Onychomys torridus | reverse complement strand
CTGAGGAGTTCTGGGATCCTGTACCACCCACCATTTTTCAGGCTGGAGCACCACCAGAGACTCTTTACCCTACTGGATCGGTAAGACCCTCCCTTCCCTTCTGGCCATTTTCCCACAAATGAGGATTCATCTTGTTTTGTTTGCTGGTACCACATGTCTTTCGGGCTCATTGCCCTTTGGCCCCCATCCCTATGTGACGACCTGTGCCCCCTCAATTCCACAGTCTGTGCCCTCTCAATTCCATGGCCCATAGCCTTTGTGACTGATGATGGTCCACTGGCTATTTTGTGCTGTTATTTTTGACCCTCGCTGACCCTCTAGGATGCTGGAGGTCAGTCCACTGGGCCTTATACCTCATTGTAGAAAAATGCGCCTGTGGCCCCCTGCCTCCACCACTGCCACCAACTCATGACTTGGGTTTGTTCCTCTGCAGCTGCTCACACCATGGAGGGGCCCTCTCTCCCACCCAGGTGCACTGCTACTTCTCCATCTTTCTTTCAAAAAGTCTATTTCCTATGTGCAAATGGAAATGTATGATTGATATGGCCATCTGTGTTTCTTTCTGACTGACTTCTAAATGCTTCAATTTATCTGTTCCTTGTCTGCTCAGTTTATTTTTGGAGGGAGGGGGTAAAAAAAACCCCACATGAACATGGGGTCAGGTGCCATATCTGATAGGAGCGATCACGTGATCAGGTGGTGCCATCTTAAATAAGGGCAACCACATGGGCTAGCCACCATCTTGGCTAAGGTCAAAACAGGCAGGTTACATGACCTCATTGCCATCTTAACTAAGGGCAACATGGGCAGGCACCTGGCACTCAGGCTGATGGTATAGAGGGAGGTTAGGGAATCGCCTCTCACCATGCATTGTTTCACCATTGTTTTACAGGCAAGGAAAAGTCCTCTGGCCTTGGCCTAGTGCTCCCCAGCTGCCCCTCTCAGGCACCAGCCATCTGGGTAGGGAGGAAGTCCAGGGGAGGCCTGCCATTCGCTCCTCCACAACCGCTTGTGTGGACGTGTGGACAGGATCTGGAGGCATATGTGCTCCCCTTCAAGGCATCAGTGAAACCACATGCAGGCAGTCTCGTTATATTAAGATTTTAAATTTCATATTTTAACATTAATACAATTCTGATATACTATGGGCCACAAGCTCAGGATTTTAAATTTTCCTTGGCTACTCATTACCTGCTTTTCATGATTTGGATGTCAGTACTGATTGATAATACTAACTTATCTAAAACTTTTATTTTTTTCCTCACTTGTCTATTCCTAAGGATGGCATTTTTTCTCTGTCCTGGTCTTGGGACTCCTGCTCTTCTCAATTACTAAGACCATGGACCAAAAGGCTCCAAATAAGTTCACAAATTTTAACTCCAATCTTTAGTCTGTATTTAATCCCGCTGGCAGAAACTTCGGAGCAGCAGTGTAGACATGACCTGCAGCGCTTTCTCTGCTACAGACGTCAGCAGAGATTCTTGTCTACATGATGTGGACTGGCCCAGCCAAACGTAATTGTTCCCTGCCTCTACAGCCAGGTCAGATGACCCCATGCCTGGGTTCCCTCCTTATTCAAGGTCTGTTTGGGCTTAAGAATGTGAACTTCCCTGTCCTTGCTAACATCATTAAGCTATAACGAACTGGGAAACCTGTATATTCAGATTTAAGTCATATATATGCTCTCAAAGTTATAAAAACACCTAACAGATTTTGTGTCCCCCACCCCCGTCCTCAAACACATGTAGATATCTGAGAATATGGCATTTAATATAAAAGCTTTTAATGATAGAGAGACATGTCAGCTCCTGGCAGCATTCTGTATCTCCTCCGGGAAGATAGATGGTCGCAGAAGAACTTCTACCCAGAAGCTTATGGCAAGGCTGGCCAGGCAGCGAGAAGCTGAGATCCTGTCCAGACTGTGAATAAGTGGAACAATGGAGGACCGATTGCCCCATGCTACAAAGTCAAGGTGGGTCAGTCTCCCCACATTTCTACTCCACAGATAAAAACCTGTCAGATCTTCCAGGCCTAGCAGTTGAACAAGTGCTGCCTTTGGGGCTTCTGTCCCCCTACACCCACGGAGAGACTTGAGATCGCTGCCTAGGTAGCTGGAAATTTTTTTAAAAATTTAAAAATAAAATTAATTCATAAATTTATACTTCTCAGATCTGACAATGTTTGATGACCAGGGTATCAGTTTAACAACCCCAATCCTAAGATTATATATTTTTATATATATATATATATATTTTTTTTCTTTCCCTCCCTCCTCCCCTCTCCAATTACAGACAGGTATGCCTCATTCACAGACTTCATGGTACAGGATAGACCGGTTTCAGAGATAAGTCCAGAGGTTCAAAGTTTGTTTTGTTTTGTTTTGTTTTTGTTTTTGTTTTTTCGAGACAGGGTCTCTTTGTGTAGCTTTGCGCCTTTCCTGGAACTCACTCTGTGGACCAGGCTGTCCTCAAACTCACAGAGATCCACCTGCCTCTGCCAAGTGCTGGGATTAAAAGCATGTGCCATCACCACCCAGCTGTTTTAATACTGATAAAAGCAGCTTTGATAAACTGATAGGACATTGACTACAAAGAGTTCTGAAGAATTCTTAAATGGATTTTTAACCCTTTTGCCATGATGTAAATCCATTTCAGCTGTCTTACAGATACCTACAGGCTCCTGGGAAAAGTTTTGCTACTCCATCAAGAAATCTGGTCTGATGAAAGCTAACACTCCAGAGCCTATTTCTGACCCCATCTATTTTTTGAACACATTTTTCAGATACATTGTTCCTGCCTGACCTCCAGAGAAACAGCTGATGCCATGGCTTCTATACTCCTGATTTGTCCTGCCATTTCCCCTCAAGCTCCTGGAACACCACTGCTGCAACCTGCCTCCTCAGCCCCTCAAGGAACATTCCTGAGATCTTCTTCTGTGCTTGACTCCTGGTTTCCCCTCCCCACTTCACCCCTTGTCAGCCTGAAGTAGCCTCGAGAATTCAGCACACTTGTTCCCCCACTTGCTCCCACAACTTACTTCTTTATAATAATCAAAATGGAGGAATGTTAATATTCTGATCTGCCCCTTGAAATCCCACCCCTTGGCACCACTCTGTGTCCTGATGTAAAAGCCTCATCCTAAGGAAAAGCTCCTCCCCTTCCTCCCCCCCCCCACTCTCTGTCTCTGTCTCTCTCTTTGCTATCTTTCTCTTCATCTCTCTACTATAATAAACTCTCCACGTGGATGCAGCATCTGGGTTGTGAATTACTGGCTGCCACCGCTGCCACTGCATCTGCCCAGCCCACCGCTGCATCTACCCAACATGTTTCCCTGCACCCATGGGAATAACCTCAGGGCCCACCCCCAATGCTGTGCAATAATTCATAAGATAGGCAAGGGAGGATACATGTTTTCTAGTGAGACCTGAAGTGAGATGAAGTGGATGAAGCAGAGAGAAGCAGGATGGCAGGAGCCACTAGAAGCTGGAGCAGTCAGTCATGCTCTGAAACAAGAGAAAGAAGCAACTTTACAGAAATAAACAAACAGTGGTGGCAGAATGATCCATGCCAGAACAATGCGGGAACGTGGAAAATAAGCTTAAAACTCAAAAGTGAGTTCTCAACTTACAAGAAAGTGAAAAGATCCGGGAAAAGAGAGGATGCAGGCAGTAAACCACAGGCAGGTCACAAAAAAACACTTTAAAAAGCTGCCCGGAACTGTGCCCCTGAGTGACAGGAGAAAGGACGGCGGCCAGCCCGCAGCACAGTCCCACAGCAGCAGCATGAACAGTGCCATGACAAGCCAAGGGAAGGTGTCTGTCGTTCCTGAATCTGATTGAAACTTGTCAAGAAATGCTGGCCAAGGAAAGGACTTCGGGGTTCACTCTAGAAATCCACATGTGGATGAAAGGTGACGAGAATGGAATTATATTTGAGTGTGCCTCATACAGCACTCAACTAGTAGTATTTAAATCAGTTCCAACGCACAAGATTATCCCCTCTAGACATGTACAATAACACACATCCTTATATCTCTCTGCTTTTCTAGGAACTTCTTTTCAATCCCCCCCCCCCACACACACACCAGGGGCTCTTCCACCTTTTCAACTGTACAGAAAGGGAAAAGGTTCAAGGAAGGGCTTGAGATAGGACAGGAACCACCAGTTCAACTCCCTTGGCATGTGTCTTCCCCGACCCTTCTTTTCCCCTGACATGCCTCCCTCCTCTCACCTGAGGTCAGGTTGAGAATGTATGCACCACTCATGATTCCTTCACCTGTCTTAGCCCTATTTCTCATCTGCAAAGATGGTTCTTTCCCAACAGATTATGCATTCCTCAAATTCAGAGAATGTATCCTACTTTTCACCATGCCTGATCTAGAATATGCCAATAGATGCTCAATAAATATTTCCTGTTTTACATAAATTTACCACAAAAAGAAGAATAAACAACTTTAAAATAAACAGAAAAACAAAATGAGTGGTTCTTCCCAACAAGGCTCATATGAAAAAAAACTTCCCTATCTTGATATGAAGAAAAAGGAGAAAAATGGATAATAAAAACTGAAACACAATGGGAAAGAGTCAAATGCATGAACTTCCCTGAAGCCATCTGAGAAGGAATAGTATGCATATTGAAATTTTACTGTTCAAAGAGAATATAAAAAGTCGGCAACTTCTGTTAGTACAAAAGCAGCCCCTGAACACATAAAAGAGACTTGACTCGGGCCACAAAGGAACTCTGATTGAAATTAAAGAAAGATCCATGAGAGAGATGATTGGAGAAGTAAAAGAAAGCAATTTTCTCAAATATGAGATAGACTTAGCACTCCAAATCTGTGATAAGGCCTTGAGATAGTTATGAGGAACTAGAAAAAATACAATTAAAAAAGTTCTCGAAAGACAGAGAGAGAGAAAGAGAGAGAGAGAGAGAGAGAGAGAGAGAGAAAGAGAAAGAAAGAAAGAAAGAAAGAAAGAAAGAAAGAAAGAAAGAAAGAAAGAGTGAGCAGTAACCTAGGAGCAATAGCCTAGGATAAGAGACAAAGAGGCAAGACAAAGGGTAAGAGTTAACGTTCTGGAATTAGATTTGCTATTCAGTAGCAAAGCTCAAGAGTTAGCCTTTCTTTTCTTTCATCACAATTATTTACATTCCAATCCTACATGTTTAAAACATGGAAAAAACAGCACAGTAAAAAGATATGAAGATGGCTTCCTAAACCTTTCAGTGCCTCTCTTTCTCTAAGAAAATGCTCCAAATAAGCATTGTATTAAGTGTTGTTAGCTTGTTTATTTGTACAGGGGTTGGTGGAGAGATGGCCCAGCCATTAGGAGTGCATACCACTCTTGCACTGGCCTGGAGCTAAGTTCCCAGCACTTATCACAGGTGGCTCACACCACCTGTAACTTCAGCTCCAGGGAATCCAACACCCTCTTGTGGCCTCCAAGAGTACTGCACTTGTGTACACAAATCCACATACTGAAAAACACACACAGACATAATTTAAAATAGAATATTTTTTAAATGTCTTAAAAACAAAAAGATTTTCTTAAAAAAATTCCACAAAGACCTGCTGTGATTTGGCTCAGTGTCCCCCACCCCTGCCACAACAAGGCTGATGTACTGAAGGTTTAGTTGCCAGCCTCGAAGTACTATAGGAGATATTCAATCCTTTAAGCGGTGAGGTAAATTGAATAAGTGGTCCTCAGAGAGAAGGCCTTGAAGAGAATATGGGGACCCTAGACCCTTCTAAGCTTCCCAACTTCCATGAGATCAACAGGCCGTCTCTACCACATGCTCTGACATGATGTTCTATGCTACCACTGGCCTAGAGTAACAAGACAAGTGACCATGACCAGAACCTCTAAAATCCTGATTCAAAAGAAACCCTTCCTCTTCTTAAATTAATTATCTCAGCTATTTTGTCACAGTGACAAAAAACTGACAATCACAAAGCTCCAATATGGAACACACAAGAGGAGTTCTTAAATGGAACTCGTGGCCAGTTTGGAAGCCTCTAGAAAATCTAGGCAGGAAATGAAGTCAGGGGAAAAGGCAGGAAATCTACATGATGCAAAACTTAAAAGGATTGGGGGGCTCTCTTCCAGTTTTCAAAGTATCCCTAAAAAAAGTAAGGAGGTGATACAAAGAGTCTGGCCTCCAGAAGGCTCTTCAGAACCCTGCTGTCTTCAAGCCGTGTCTCATGAGCAGTGAAGCATGAGCTTGGACTCACGGTCAACTAAAATGAAGGATTAATAATGGTTAGTTCTGCAGAATCTGCGATCACTCCCTGACTCTCCAGGCTTCTTTAACAAACAAATCTACACTTCTAAAACATCTCACCACCACACATTTGTTCAGTTAAATGAGTAGAAAACAAGATTTAAAAAAAAGCAGATCTGGAGGATGAGCTGAGGGATGCTTTTCTGAGAAATGGATGTGGGAAGCCTCTTCCTGCTGGCCGTGCTGTCTGGCACAGTGAAGGTGTTTGTAGCCACAGGCTACGAGACAAAGTATCTTACAGATACTAACATACAGTATGATCATTTGACCTTTTTCTTCATTGTCTCAGCATGGATAAAAAAGAGTAAATAGTTCTAGGAGCAAGAGATATCGACATTATGATTGGAAAAAGTACAGAGACAAACTAGTGGAAACACATGAACTGTGGACCAATAGCTGAGGAGCCCCATGGTACTGGACTAGACCCTCTGGATAAGTGAGACAGTTGTTTAGCTTGAACTGTTTAGGGGGCCCCCCAGGCAGTGGAATCAGGACCTGTCCTGAGTGCATGAGAGAGATTTTTGGAACCTAGTGCCTATGGTGAGACACTTTGAGCAGCCTTGTTACAGGGAGGAGGGGCTTGGACCTGCCTCAACTCACCTAAGCTGACTCCCCATGGGAGACCTTGCTTGGAGGGGGTGGGACTGGGTAGTGGGTTGGGGAGGAAGGAGGGCAGGGGAATCTATGGTTGTATTGTAAAATGAATAGAAAATCTCTTAAAAAAAAAAAAAAAGAAAGAAAGAAAAAGAGTAAGTAGGAAAGACTGAGGATTTAGAAGAACCCTGAATTTTTGAGACAGACAGACAGACAGACACACACACACACACACACACACACACACACACACACACACACACACACTTAAAATAGTAAAAACTAGGCATGTGAGGTTGAAAACAAAAATAAACAAAAAACCCAGTATCCTCAATTGTTAACACCATACTAAGTCTATGAATTTAGTTTAACAGAATATTAGCTATCCATTTTTATATTGCAAAACAGAATATATTTACTTCATTAACAAAAAGAAAGGAAGGAAGGGCTGGAGAGATGGCTTAAAAGTAAAGAGCACCAAATGCTCTTCCAGGGGACCTGGGTTCAATTCCCAGCACCAACATGGCAGCTCACAACTGTCTGTAACTCGTGTTCCAAGGGATCTGGCACCCTAACACAGACATACACATGGGCAAAACACAAAAATAACAATAAATAAATTACTTTTTTTTTTTTTAAAAAAAAGGAATATTTAGATATCCTGCCTAGCAAAAAAATTCAAGGTCAATATCATAGGTCTCTACTAACTAAAATGACACAACTCTTTTAAATTAACTTTTAGTCATAACTTGCATTCCAAGAAATATATAATTCCAAGAAAATAGACAAGAAATCGTATTAAAGCACAATATGAGTTGAGAAAAATACAAGCAAGATATTTATTTATATAACAAATGCTCTCACTCAGAAACAATTAAAGGAGCAAAAAGGACGAAGGAGATGGCTCAGTGGTTAAGATGCTTAGTGCTCTTCCAAAGGATCTGAGTTCAGCTCCAGCATCCACACAAGGCAGCTCTCAACTGCCTGTAACTCTGGCTCCAAAGAGAGAATATGACATCCTCTTCTTGCTTCCTCAAGCACTCACACACAGGTAGCATACACAGAGCGACACACATACACATAAATAAAAATGGAAATTAAGGGAAACAAGACTGAGAAAAATATTAATGAATGGTTTGTCAAGTTTTAATGGCCCAATATATAAAGAGATATAACATGTCAATAAAAAAGGAGCACTTTAGCATAAAATAAGCAGAGTATGGTAATTATAAAAATTTAAATGACTAGTAAACAAATACAGATATTCAACCTCATCAATAAGCAAAGAAATGCAATATTAAAACAATACTAAAATAGCATTTTTCATCCCCAAACTAGCAAATAGAAAAAGTGACTGTATCTCAGCAGTAACTGTTCAGGTATAGCAGTTTCTGCATGTCTCAAACACAACTGCACTGGTTTTTATAGCCAGCAGCCTTGACAGATAAAGAAGTCTCCCTAGGAAGTAACACCATACAGGTCTGTTAACTATCCAGGAAAATTACCATCATGTCTCCATCTTCAGGCCGGTTTACTTGCAGCTCACTATGAAAGACTCAGGACTCCCCCCTTTTAACCCAGTTGACAACAGGTTCTAGTGTCACATAGCCCTTGTCACATCACCCTGTGGACAGTGCTTTGTCTCTGATCCAGGAGCCCCAAGCTTTCCAAAATCATCCACAGACTCTTGACTTCCAAGTAGACATAACCACGAACTTGTAACCATTCTCAGCAATGACATGATAAAGGCAGCATTATAAACTGTATACAATTGGTCTTAGCAATCTTTTTTTTTTTTTTTTGGTTTTTCAAGACAGGGTTTCTCTGTGTAGCTTTGCGCCTTTCCTGGAACTCACTTGGTAGCCCAAGCTGGCCTTGAACTCACAGAGATCCGCCTGGCTCTGCCTCCCGAGTACTGAGATTAAGGGCGTGCGCCACCACCTCCCAGCTCTTAGCAATCTTTTTTAAAATTGATTTTTTAGATTTATATATCTTATTTATGGCTGCATGTATGCATGTATACCATGCACGTGTCTAGTGACTGCTGAGGTAGAAGAAGGCATCATATCTCCTGGAACTGGAATTACAGGTGGATGTAGGTGCTGGGAACCAAATCCCAGCTCTCCTGCAAAAGCAACAAACACTCTTAACCACTACCCATCTCCCTAGTCTCCTTATCAACCATCTATTGAAAGAGTACCATGGCAAAATCTCTGCAAATTTAAAAGCTATAAATAGCCTTTCATCCAGCAATCTAATCATTTGCACCAAGAAAAAAAAAATATGCAAATATATACAGTAATGTCCCTCAACCTCTAGGAGATGTTTTAAGATTCCACTGTGGACCATGTGGGTAGCAGAGAATCCAATACATACAATACTTCCTATATATACATAATCATCTAAGGAAGCACTTACTGGCTAGCTTCTTTTTGACATACTTGAATTTTGAACATTAGTACTCTTGAGCCAAACTGAGCAACATGAAATAAAAAAGGGTTACTTGAACACAGCTGATCTGATAGCCAGGTATATCACTGAATACAGAACGGGCACATGGTGTGCAGATGGACTAGATAAAGATATGGTTCACAGATCAGGAAGGCATACAATTTTATCATACTACTCAGAATAGTGCATGATTTCAAACTGTTTACCCTTGGAATTTTCCACTTAATGTTTTCAAACTAAGACTAACTGAAACCAAGTAAAAAGAAACAGGAAACAAGGAAGGGCTACTCACACATGGAAACGATCCTGTAATTTCACTTGTAACAGAAACAAACCTGTAGTATTCTAAATATCGAAAGAAGATTGAAAATGTTAGGTTGCTCCTACAATAATGAAACAAAAAGACTTTTAAAAGGTAAGAATACCAGCACTCAGGAGGCAGAGGTAGGCAGATCTCTGTGAGTTCAAGGCCAGCCTGGTCTACAGAGTGAGGTCCAGGACAGGCTCCAAAACTACACAGAGAAACCCTGTCTCGGGAAAAAAGAGAAAGGTAAGATGTCTTAAATATCTATATAAAGTCTCCCTTGTCAGTGATTATTTCTAACTAGAAACTGCAGAACACTACACCACAAACTATTTGAAACACTCTTATACACGTATTTTTATGTCTGGAAAGAAAAACAAATACTAAGCAGTGTTTATTATTTAGACATCTACTATAACAGCACAGGAAATTGATTCCAGTTCCAACACCCTATTGGAATGATGACACCCAAGGGGACAGGTGAGAGGCGCATTGAGCTTGCAGAGCTGAAAACAGGCATAGAACATTGTATATTAGTACTCACAAAGATAGATGCACAAGTCAACAGACATGCAAATTGTGAATTCAGCTATTGTGTACAACTCTGGGAAGCAATTCTACAGGGTGAATGGAGTCAGCAATAGAGGGTTTATTTAATAATGACCCTAAATTAAACTGACCAAAAAATTCAAATACTGGCAAGGCATTTTATGGGGAAGAGCAAGGCACACAGGAATTCAACTGGATGTGGTGCTGCACACCTTTTGCCCCTGCACTCAGGAGCCAGAAGCAGCCAGACCTATAGGACGGCCAGCCAAGGCTACATAAAGCGAGCTCCATCTCAACAAACAAACAAACAAACACAAAGGAAAGGTATCCAACTTGCTCCCGACTAAGTTCACTACAAATATATTCAGTAATCTTCACAACATGCCAGGCAAGGTTCAAATCACTAGACTTTGAAACACACTTTAAAGCTGGAGTAACACGAGCAGCATGGCATGACCACTGCAAGTAGGTCACTGCTAACAGTTCGGAAAGGCTCGTGAATACACAGGGACAAGTGTCACCATCGGTAAGCACTGGTCAGGAAGGAAAAAAAACAGAACTCAACAAATGACCATGAAGTCATTGGCTAGTAATAACCAAAAAGGCACGGCATTTTTTTAATCTCACACCAAAACTGAGTAAGACTTCGAACCATGGGGGCGAGGCACTTTATACACAATTCATATGACGAAAGACAGAAGATGGCAAACATTAACTCCACTAAAAGTGGGAGGACAGGGCAATGAGACTGGCATGCTAAAGAAAGACAGGGACGCTTCTGTTCATGGACCGAATTCGGAAGCAAAACATCAGCTGTAAACAACTCCGCAAGACAGCAGTGAGCGAGGAACACACTCAGCATCCCGGTGTAAGTACAAGAATTAACCATCTTATGCGCTCAACTCTCTGACTTTGAAATCAAAGATAGAACAGGGGTTCAAAAGAGCCAAAACGTGGGTCAGAAGCTTTGAATATTGGTGCTCAAGTGTGGAAATAACCCAATTCAATGAATAATAAGACTTTCTAATACGGTGGCTCTCAACGCCACTAGACTTCGTGCTCACCCAACTTACTCCAGGATAAGGGGCTTCTGAGGGGCAGGCCATCTATGCAATATCGTGTAGGAAAGGAGCATGCAGGACAAGCAATGTGCCTGTCTCCCGAACTTAGACCTGGGAGTGTAGCGGGAAGCAGAGGGAGCAGGTGGCTCCCAACAGAGCAGACTAGTGAGCCACAGCCTGCAACGAGCACGTGACCCTCGGCTTCACCCACCTAACTTCCTAATCCTCTGCAGATTACAGGTAGGACGGCTTCCCCAAAGCTCGGAGGCTAAAAGCACTTGGAAAACCCAGGGGAATGCAGAACCAGCCCCAGGGCCAAATGCAGTGGCAAGTGGCTTGGCCCACCGCAGACGGTGGCAAGAAGGCTGCAGCCTGGGCCTCAGTGCACAGAAACCGCCCTGCGAGGGAGGGAAAGTCAGGACGACTCGGCCCGCGGGCCCCACGTCCGCAGGTCGCGGTGCGCGCGCCAGGCCCAGGAGAGCCGCGAGGAGAGGCGGCAGCACTCCCGTCCCGTCCCTGCCAGCGCAGCCGTGCAGCACCGCGGACGTGCGTGGGCCCAGGGCCTCCGCCTCGCGCGCCCCCCGGGGGTGGCGCGCGCCCGGCCCCGCCCACGGCCGCGGAGACGTCGAGACCTTGAGGAGGGGAGGAAGGAAGAAAGGGCCGTACCCTGCAGGGTCCGGGACGGGCGCGCGCAGGGCTTCGCCCCAAGCCGGCGGCGTGGGCAGCCGGAGGCCGCTCCCAGGATCCCGCGCTGCTGCTGCCGCCGCCAGCCCGGCCCAGCGCGACCCGGAAGGAAGACCGAGGCCGCGGGACGGGGCGGGGCCGAGCCTTGCGGAGGGGCGGGGCCTGGCGAAGGGCGGGGCCTTTTGCTAGGTCCAGGGTAGCAGCTACCTAAAGGCTCTGGTGGCCTGAGCTGCTTAGCAAAGCCGAGGTGGTGGTTTATAAAGGGCCTATTTGCTCCCGGGCTAGCGGTAGTTGCAGAACTTTCACAGTACTCGTCCCTCCAAGGACAGCCCTCCATGTATAGTGTAGCTCTTCTGGGGCTTCTTCGGAGTTGATGACTCAACTCTTGTATTATGCAAAGGGCATTTCTGCACAGGAGCAGTGGAATGTGTGTTTTAAGTGCTCTGCAGGCACAATCCACCAATTGATTAACAAACTCTTCGGCCCCAGAAACAAATCTTCCATGCAGGCTCATAGTCACCCTAACATCCATCCACAAGCCAATGAATGCTACTACTACCTCTGATGAAGATGCGGTTAAGGGTCTTAGTCGGTTCATTCTTTTCAGATGAGCTTTTCAATTAGTTGGCATTGTATTTGTCTTTCCACAAGGTTTCTATTACTGAAAACTTTTTAAAAGATTTATTTTAATTTTTTATTAGCGTGTGCGTGTGTGTATGCGTGTCCCTGGGCGCTCAAGTACCAATGGACGCCAGAAGAGGACACGCAGTTGTGAGCTGCCAGATGTGACAGGTGCTGGGAACCGAGCAGGCTCTCTGAAAGAGCCATCTTTCAATCCCCATTAGTGGGAAACTTTCAACAATATGCTCATCCTTTCCAAATTTCTCTTGAGGAAGCAAAATAGAAAGGATGCTTGTTAATTTTAGACACGGTGTATTACTTACGTGTCTGTTGCCGTGACAAAGCATCCTGAGCAAAGCAATTCATGAAAGGAGGGGTTACTTGGGGCTTGGGGTTCCAGAGTTAAGAATCCAACGCAATTACCAGCCGGGAACACTGGAGCAGGCACCAGGCACGGTGGCGTGAGCAACTGAGAGCTCACATCTCCAACGGCAGACGTGAAGGAGGAAGAACAAACTAGCAGTGTCCTGAGTCTCTGAACTCTCGGGCCAGGTCCCAGTGACTTCCTTCCTCTAGCGAAGCAATACCTCCTAAGCCTCCCCCAAAAGAGCAACTAGGAACCAGGAATCCAAATGCCCCAGAATACAGGAGGTATCTCATTCAAACCAGGACATGCAGTTAAACCATTTATAGCATACAGTGTAAATGATACAAAAGTGAAATTTTTATCAAGGAATTCAAACTAAATTTCCATCTTCCAAATTTACCTGTGGCATTTAGTACTTGTGAGCTGCTGCTCCCTAAGAAGAGAGTATTGGAGCCAGGGGTCGTGGAACACGCCTTTAATCCCAACTATTGGGAGTCAGAGGCAGGCAGATCTCAGTGAGTTCCGAGGCCAGGAGGAAGGGCTTTTCATCCTGTTAGCATTAAGAGAAGGAGGAGGGACTGTGGGAGCGTGAATTGTTGAGTCCGGGACTGGAAAAAGCACAGGGACGAAAGGCCAGACGAATGGAAGCACATGAATTGTGAACCAAAGGCTGTGGAGCCCCCAGCTGGATCAGGCCCTCTGGATAAGTGAGACAATTGAATAGCTTGAACTGTTTGGGAGGCACCCAGGCTGTGGGACCAGGACCTGTCCTTAGTGCATGAGCTGGCTGTTTGGAACCTTGGGCTTGCACAGGGACACTTTGCTCAGCCTGGAAGGAGGGGACTGGACATGCCTGTACTGAATCCACCAGGTTTAAATGAATCCCCAGGGGAGTCTTGGCCCTGGAGGAGATGGGAATGGAGGGGAGGGGATGGGGAGAAGGTGGGAGTGGGGGCAGGAGGGGGGAGGACAGGGTAACCCATGGCTGATGTGTAAAATTAAAACACAAATATAATTTTAAAAAGTGGAAAAAAAAAGAATAATAATTAAAAAAAAGACAGGACCAAACAGTCAACTTTTCTGTACATCTCAACCTACTCACTACAAGATTTTTGTAAATTTGAATTTATTCTAAAATAAAACTTGGGTTAAAATTATGTTCATGTATTAAAAAGTAAAACTAAAAATAAAAACCGGCTCCTTTTGTATATCCTGATAAGACCTCAATTAATGCTTATAAAGAACTCAAACCCTGTTTAAACTACAGAAGTTTCTCATTCTAAAATGAAGTATGATTTCTAATTGAAAGATAATATACTATGGTGGTTTGAAAGAAAATGGCCCCCAAAAGGAGTACCACTATTAGGAGGAGTGTTGGAGTAGGCGTGGCCTTATGGGTGGAAGTGTGTCCCTGTGGGGATGGGTTTTGATGCCTCCTATGCTTAAGTTACTCCCAGTGTCAGAGACCATTTCCAGTTGCCTGCAAGTTGTAGGACTCTCAGCTACTTCTATAGTACCATGTCTGCCTGCACACCACCATGCACCCCCACCATGATGATAATGGACTGAACCTCTGAACTGTAAGTGAGCCACCCCAATTACATGTTTTTCTTTATAAGAGTTGCTGTGATCATGGTGTCTCTTCATGACAATAAAAACCCTAATTTAGACAAATACATTCAGAAAAGGGCACAAAAGCTGGATGTAGTGGTTGTGCACCTGTAATCCCAGCACTTGGGAGGCAGAGGTAGAAGGATCCAGAGTTCAAGCTAAGTCTCAGCTACATAGCAAATTCAATGCCTTCCTGGGATAAGTGAGTGAGACCCTGTCTTCAAAGAAGGAAAAGACAGAGAGGAAAGAGAAAATGAAAAAAAAGTGTTTGGAAGGAGTCTGGTCCACCTCAACTCCCCTCCCCCATCTCTTTCCCTAAACCTGCCCCTTCAAAGCCCACCAAACACAGCTCCTCCCCTAGAGAAGCTCAAGACCACTCCCACAGGGGATATAAACTGCAACCCAGAAAACAGACAGGTGGTTCTTCCAGTCTCTCCTCCCAGCCTCAGAATCACCCATTAAACCTGGGCTTTTCCCAGTTCAGTCTGATTCCGTTTTCTGTGTCCATGGAGAGGCCTGCAGGGTGCAAAGAAAATGACACCAAAAGTGACTGTATAGATGGATAAAAATGGGAACACGTTCATTTAATTAGCACTCAGATCAAAACCAGGTAATTACTAGCAAGAAGCCCCCCTATGTCCTTCTGAGTCTTCCCATTACCCTTCCTCCAAAGTAACCATTATCCTGACTTTTGGGGTTTTTTTTGCACTTTGTTTTGTTTTGTTTTGGAGACAAGATTTCTCTGTGTAACATCCCTGGCTGTCCTGGAACTCACTTTGAAGACCAGGCTGGCCTTGAACTCACCAAGATCCGCCTGCCTCTACCTCCTGAGTGATGGGATTAAATGCATGCACCACCACCGCCACGCTCTCCTGACTTTTTTAAAAAAGAGAGTTTTGCCTGAATGAATGTGTGTGCACTACATGCATTCCTGGTGCCAGTGGAAGTCAGTAGAGGCCATCAGATTCTAGACCTGGAGTTACAGATGGTGGTTAGCCATCATGTGTGTGCTAGAAACTGACCCCGGGTCCTCTGCAGGAGCGGCAAGGACCCTTAATTGCTGAGCCATCTCTCCATCCTTATCCTTATCTGGACTTCTAACATAAGAGATTAATGTTGCCAACTTTTAACCTTGAAATGGATGGAATCTTATACATCATCCGCTGTATTTGATCTGATTTCTTCCAGCACCAGTTTAGTGGGAGCAGTTCACGTTGTTGAGTGTAGTGGTAGTTTCTTGAGTTACTCTTACGTAAATAAACCACTGTTTATCCTTCATGGACATTGAGCACTTTTACTTTTTATTATTACAAACTGCTGCTTTTAGCATTTGTGTTTATGGATTCTGGTGCATATCCTTCTACATACATCTTAATTTCTTCACTTTCCACTGTTTCAAAGAAGTAGTTGATGCTATTGTGTACTTTCTTTTGGACTACGTGTAGGGGTCAGGGTGATAGGGATTGAAACCAGGGACTCTGAAGTTGTGTTTTCAATGTCCCTTAAAATACTGCTTGCAAAGTAGACAGGTTCATATTTCAGAAGAAGAAACACTCAGAGCAAAGTTTCATCTCTGCAACTAAGTGGAATTAGCATTGCTCAGGCAAATCTCCCTTCCCAAGGACCATCCTTTGTTTTCTGGGAAGGGGCACAAAGGAGACCAAAGGAAAAGAGTGATGCCTATCAGTTAGTGGTGGCCTGATTTAGTGGGTGAACTGATGCCGAGTTATTAAATGGAATGCTTTTCAGATCTGAAAAGCATCCCACGCTGTAACGGCATTATTAAAAATAAAGCCCCAACAAGGCTTAATTGTGCATAAAGTCACCAGCTCAGCAAGTTGGTTATGATCCATCTATGTTAGTTTCAAAAGTTACAATGTTCTACTGCAGGGGGGAGGCGGGCACAGAAGCAGCAGGTTCAAAATTCCTCTTTGTCCTGACCTCTTAAGTACCATCCTACCCACTATTCTCAAGTAGCTTTTCTTCATCTTAAAACGAAATGTCTATCAGTTAGATACCTTTTGAGATCATGAGGGTGCATGACCATAAAATCCTGTACTGGGAAGGCAAAGACATCATTCGAGAGGAAAATGTCCCCACAATGAGCTCCTCTTAGTTTTCTGTCGTTAGTTTCAAGTAGTTGTTCTCTCTAACCAAGATTTCTTAGAAAATGCAACTCCACACATCCCCCCCCCTCTGTCTCTTGTGTCTGTGTGCCCCTGTAGGTGTCTGTATGTGAGTGCCTGAATATACCTGCATGTGCCTGTATGTGCCATGTGTGCCTGTGTGTGCCTGTGTGTGCCTGTATGTGCCTGTGTGTGCCTGTGTGTGCCTGTATGTGCCTGTGTGTGCCTGTGTGTGCCTGTATGTGCCTGTGTGTGCCTGTGTGTGCCTGTGTGTGCCTGTGTGTGCCTGTATGTGCCTGTGTGTGCCTGTGTGTGCCTGTATGTGTCTGTATGTGAGTGCCTGAATATCCTGCATGTGCCTGTATGTGCCATGTGTGCCTGTGTGTGCCTGTATGTGCCTCTGTGTGCCTGTATGTGCCTCTGTGTGCCTGTATGTGCCTGTGTGCCTGTGTGCCTGTGTGTGCCTGTATGTGTCTCTGTGTGCCTGTGTGTGCCTGTATGTGCCTGTGTGCCTCTGTGTGCCTGTATGTGTCTGTATGTGAGTGCCTGAATATCCTGCATGTGCCTGTATGTGCCCGTGTGCCTGTGTGTGCCTGTGTGTGCCTGTATGTGCCTGTGTGTGCCTGTATGTGCCTGTGTGTGCCTGTGTGCCTGTGTGTGCCTGTATGTGCCTGTGTGTGCCTGTGTGCCTGTGTGTGCCTGTATGTGCCTGTGTGTGCCTGTGTGTGCCTGTGTGTGCCTGTGTGTGCCTGTGTGCCTATGTGTGCCTACATGTGACTGTGTGCCTGTGTGTATGTCTTTGTGTGTCTGTTTGTGCCTGTATGTACCAGTGTGTGTGTGGTTTTGAGTGTGTGTGTATGTGGTTGTGTGTGTGTGTGTGTGTGTGTGTGTGTGTGTGTGTGTGTGTGTGTGCCTGTGTTTCTGAGATTGAGCCATTGAACCTAGGTCATCATACATGTTAGACAAGTTCTCTTAAAACTAAGATACCAAGTCTTTTTTTTTTTACTTCTTATTTTGAGACAAGGTTTCCCTAAGTTCCCCAAACCACCCTTGAACTCACTCTGTACCCTAGCCAGGACTTGAATTTGCAGCCTTCCTGCCTCACCCTCACACTCCTGAGTAGTTTGGATTATAGGTCCGCACTAGCTCCAGGTTTGGAAGGCTCTGTGAAATCTCAGTGACTAATCTGTTGAAAAGCAGAAATCAAGCAGTAATGGTAGTTTATGGTTTTCAGTATGCTAATGGCCAAAGCACATGAATCATGGCCACTGGGAGTAATCTTTTAGTCTATGTTTTCAACATCATACTGCTGATACAATTTTTTCATTTTAATATTTCATGATGTTATCTAAAAATTGTCATAGTAATTAATAAGAAAATCAGAATTTTAAACAAGAAGAATGCCATTAAGAAAAAGCCCCAAGCTCCTATAGTCCAAATCCCCTTTTTACAGGCCTGGAAGCAGACTCTGAAATTAGAAGAATTGCCCACATCATAGTGTCAGAGCTGGAGCTATCAATGATACCTGGTTCTCCACCTCTAAATCAAAAGGGCTCTCTGAAAACGATAATGAATTACTTTACAATTCAATAACAACCAATCATGTTTCCATATTACCATAACCTTGAAGTTCCTGTGTGCAATAGGGAGAAAAATGAAATGTGCTAGGGAGCAGGAAGACCTGTCTGTCCAGCATTGTCATGTTCAGGAACCTGTGATCCTAGACAAGTTATAACTTCCCCGAGCTTGTTGGCACTTCTGTGAAATGTGCCTAATTCACAGACACTAGAGAAATTTAAAAGAGATCATAAACGTGAAAGCACTTTGTGAGTGATAAAGTAGAATGCAAATGCATGAATATTATTAATATTTATTAAAACATGTTGAAGATCAGTAATTGAGACTCTCCAATGCAAAATGTCACTGTAGAGCCTTCAAGATCATTCTAGTTTAACTTTTAAAATTGTTATCAGGCATGAGAAAAGTCTAAATTGACTCAGTGATTTACCCAGATTTAGAGTCGCAGCAGGTGACTATAAAGCTGAGACCTAAATGCAGCCTCCTTGCACCTTCCAGTGGACAATTTAGAATATATTTAATATGTGAACTTAAACTCAAATCACTAATATGGGTTAAAACAACCTCATAAAGCTGTAAGCCAAATTGGCAGAGGCCTAAAAGAAATATGTAAAAATACATTAAAGAAATAAAAACCTACTCTGTACAGTTTTCATTTCTGCCTTTCTTTTCATGAAACTTCCTCCATTTGTTTAAAACCTTAGCATTAATAACGGTTGTCAGTACTGGGGGATAATATGACAGAAGCAGCATGGGGATGGGAGATGAGGCTGTTAGACCTTTCTTTCCCCCGAGGTAACTTCACTTCGGTGGTTCCAGGGTGGGTAAAACCCAAAGCCGGGAAACTCAGGGCAGATTCTCGCATCCCCAGGCTCTCCGTTGCTCCCTCCAACTTTCTCTTTCTTTATGTGGTGCCACTTTGGAAAGAGTTGTCTCTGCTTTAGTTACGTCATCTATTCAGAATGGCAAGGTAATCAGTAGAAAGACAAAGACTTTCTGCTCCTTTAAAGGAGCATGATCGTTGGTCCGTGCACACTTTCAGCTTAGACGCCGGCCCAGTGGATCAAGGTTTTCAGTTTCTCATCACTGTCTTGTACCTCATTGGAAGATTCTTTTCATCACGGAAGCTCAAACCCAAGGTCTCACACAAGACTCACAAGTGCCCTACTCAGACTTTCAGTAGAAGATTTGAAGAGAGCAGATTACTCTGATAAAGTTTCAATATTTACCTATTTGTACCTCTGCACAATGATTAGTATCCCTTTCCCATGTTAACACAACCTATATATTTAAATAAAAAAATCTAAAGACCATGATTTTCTGGGTTACCCATCTCCCTTGATATATGAGACATATATCCTGCTTTTGTTATTGAATCATAAATACATCTTTGTATTCTTAAAATAAATAATACAATTTATATTCTTTTGTTGTTGTGGGGTTTTTTTGTTTGTTTGTTTGGTTGGTTGGTTTTTTGTTTTTTTTTTTTTTGAGCTGAGGATCGAACCCAGGGCCTTGTGCTTGCTAGGCAAACACTCTACCACTGAGCTAAATCCCCAACCCAATTTATATTCTTAACACAAATGATTCAAAATGGGCTATGTGTAACTTAAAATTAATCTTTACAATAGCGGGTGAGCTTTTATTATAAAGTTTCCTGTAGTGGATATCTGTTTTACCTATGACCTTGAGGTACAATCCCTCGAGATGCAGCAGGTAACTGTTCTACCTATAACCTTGAAGTACCTGCCCCTGGGGCATGACCTCAGGGCTACCCTTAAGACCTGGGGTGCACATATGCCACTCTCTGCTCTCCCAAATGTGCTTGGATGGTGGGACTGACTCAGGAGGGAGAGCAGCATGGGATATACCTCAGGCATCCAGGACCATCCAGAAGATTCTCCTATTCTGTTTTAGTGACTTTTCTTTGCTAATAAATTCCTTTTACCCATTACGCAGACTCCAGTAGATTTCTGGAATTGGTTTCCCCTGAGCCCGGTACCTTTTGTCAGTACAGTCTTTATCATAAATGCTTGACTTTGATGTCTCTCATGAATACTCTGTTAGAAGAAAATGATAATCTCACAAGAATCTCCTTCAAAAGTGCTTCTTTAGGGGCTGGAGATGGCTCAGTGGCTAAGAGCACTTATTGCTCTTACAAGAATCCAAGTTCAGTACCCACATGACAGCTCACAACTGTCTATAACTCCAGTTCCAGGGGATCTGACACCCTCTTCTGACCTCCATGGTCACCAAGAACGTATGTGGTGCACATATATCCATACAAGAAAAACATTCATACACAAAAAAGGTAAAATAGCTAGGAAACCTATTAAGTACAGTTTTAAATATCAACATTTGTGATACAATTGCTGAGCAGAGTTTCTTTTCTTTCTGTTAGACAAGGTCTTGCTGTGTGGCTCAGTCTGGTTTCGAACTCAAAGAGAATAAGTGATAAACTTTTGATATTTACCTATTTATTTGTACCTCTGAACAATTATTAATGTCCCTACCCCATGGTAACACAATCTGTAGTAGTTTGAATTGAATTGTATTGAATTGAATTGAATTGAATTGTAATTGGTCCCCATAAGCTCACAGATAGTAGCACTCTTGGGAGGTGTGGCCTTGTTGGAGGAAGTGTGTCACTGTGGAGACAGGCTTTGAGGTCTCCTATGCTCAAACTATGCCTAGTTCAGTTCACTTCCTGCTGCCTGTGGTCAAGTAGTAGAATCCTCAGTTCCTTCTCCAGCACCATGTCTGCCTGCATGCCACCATGCCCTGCCATGATGATCAAAGACTAAACCTCTGTAACTGTAAGTCAGCCCCAATTAAATGTTTTCCATTATAAGAGTTGCCATGTTCATGGTGTTACTTCACAGCAAGAGCAACCCTAACTCTCTGGTGACTTCACTTCTGTAGTTCTAGCATGGGTGGAACCCAAAGCCAGGAAACTCCAGCCAGAAACTCAGACTACAGTCCTCACTCTTTTCTTTCTGTGGTGGCACTTTTGAAAGATTTGCAGCTGCATTAGTTAGTTGTGTCATCTAATGGAGTGCTCAAATATAAATGGACATCTACATAACCCTATTCCTCAAAGATTTAGGGACTGATGTGAAGAGATGGCAGAAAGCAAGGGTCAGAGGTTGGGGGGACTGCTGCAACTGTGTCTTCTGGGTATTACAGGGCCATTGCACCCACAAACCCACAGCAACTGTGGTTATATGCATATGACTTGCCTAAGATCAAAATGGTCAGCGCTCAATATTGAAGCAGAAGAGCACAGGAGGCCCCACCCCCTAGCTGGGGCTGGGGGTCTGTATTTGATGGCTACTGGAGGAGGGAGAGGCTCTCTTTTTTAGAGGTATAGCTCCTGGTAGGTTGACCACTCTCCAGTGGTCGGCCCCACTCCTGTGCTCATGTGGGGGCAGCACTGAATGGACTCAGTGGATTAAAAAAGGAGGCATGAACTTGAGAGGAGGAAGTTGTGGAGGAATTAGAGGGGAGTAGGGGAGATAAAATCAAAATGCATTGCATACATCTAAGAATTTCTTCAAGAATAAATAAAAATACATTATTTCAACAGTTCCTCATGCTTCAGCTTCATAAGTGCTGGACTTACAGCCTGTGCTACCAGGTCCAGCTTGGAGTTTCTTTGTTAAGTGCTTCGGTACCTTTTTGGGTAAAAAATTCTCTATTTCAAAATCATTAAAAATATCAAAAACTAGTTTTAATAATTTAAATAAGCTTTAGGGGTTGGGGATTTAGCTCAGTGGTAGAGTGCTTGCCTAGCAAGCACAGGCCCTGGATTTGATCCTCAGCTCTGGGAAAAAAAAAAAGCTTTCATTTTATACTTCTGGCTAAAAATTGGCAGAAAATTATCACAATTTTAAGGAATATCCTTGCTTCTTCAATAACCATCAAAGTACCACCAAGAATAAGCTTCCTTAAAACCCAATATTCTCTTGCTATTTCTTTTCTTGCTTATTATTTCAGTCTTAATGCTAAAAGATTTGGTTGCTCTAGCGTAGGAGGGTTTTTTTTTTTTTTCCTTCCAAATTAAATGACTCACAGAGGCCACTGAGCAGAAAAGGGCAAGGGGCCAGGATCTGCTACATGTAGGCTGCATTCCTCCTTCTGCCTGCTTGTGGCCTCCTGCCCACCCCCAACCCCCAAAGCCTGTAGCAGCCAGGACAGCACAGACAGCTTGGAGATGAGCCAGATAAAAATTAATAATGGCCAGTTGGGATCAGTCTGCTAGGAAACCCAGCACTTTATTTACTATGTACTAAGCACATTGCCATTCGTACAGTGTTGGGCTACTGCATAAGAGAAGAGATTGTGAGCTAATTTCATATGTATGCACCTTCTCTCCCTAATGATGACTATTTTTCTATAGCGTTTGGTGCAGATGAAGAAAACCTCAAAGCAGCCACTTTAAAGTACCTTCCTGGAAGACCAACACAAACATTTAAGGGTAGAGCTTCAAGTTACTTTCTTTGCAGTCAGATCTTGAAGATGGGAATTTTACTAGTTACTTCTCTTGTTGCTGTGACTCAAAATGTGAAAAGTAACTTAAAGGACTACAGTGTTTTAAATGTGAAATGTCCCCCAGAGTCTCATGAATTTGACCACTTGATCACCAGTTGGTCGAGCTACTGGAGATGACTGGTCATTAGCCATCGGAGCCTTGGTCAAGGAAGACCACATTATGGGAGGGCTTTGAATGTTTCCCACCTCCCCTCACTTCCTGTTCCCTTTATTTACTTCCTGTGTAGACAAAAATGTCATCAACTCATTTCCTGCTCCTGCTGCCATCTTTCTTTGCCTGCGGACTTCCCACTAGGACAGATTCCATCTCTCTGGAATGACAAGCCAAAAGCAGCTCTTCCCAAAGTTGCTTTTTGTCAGGCTTTTCATTACAGCAATAGTAAAGTAACCGAGTAAACAAAGAAAACAGTTTGGTATTGGCCACCATTTGAGGTCATACACAGTACATCATGTTGGCGAAGGCATGTAGGCTGGAGTAGGAGGTCCTTGGTTACATCACACATACAATCAGAAGGCAGGGTAGAGCTCTGAAGTTGAACGTCCACTCCCAGTGACCCACTTCAAAGGTTCCACAGCCTTCCCAAACAACACCACCATCTAGAGACTTAGTGCTCAAGCCTATGGGGACATTTTACAATCAAACAGATTTGTTTGGGGGAAATCACAATATCAATAACCTACTCATTCACCAATAAAAACTTACATTCAAGCCAAGTTATGACACAACAACAAAACCCCACAGGCCAATAGCTCTAATGAGAATAGATGCAAAAGTCCTCAATAAAATACCTGCAAACTGAGTACAGTCATATATCCAAATGATCATTCCCCAACAATCAAGAGTTGGCTTTACTCAGGAGATGCAACGATGATTCAATATGTAAGTCAATAAAGGTAATAAATCATATAAATGAGCCTAATTCATCTCAATAGATAACAGAAAAATCCAACATAGCTACATAATAAAGAGAAAGTAGGGAACATGCCTCAACAAAATAAAGGTTATATATGACAAACTCATAGCCAGCATCATCTTAAATGGAGAAAAACTCAAAGTAATCCTATTAAAATCAGGAACAAAACAGGTCTATCCACCTCCCTCACTCCTTTCAATGTAGTGCTGGAAGTGCTAGCTAAGCAACAAGGCAAGAGAAAGAAATTAAAGGGATACAAACAAGAAAAGAAAAAAGTCAAATTATCCCTATTTGCAGAAAATATTGTACATAAGATACCACCCCCTCAATCCATCAAACGTGAGTGCTTTTAAATTCTGATATCTGATATTTGACAAAGAACATATGTCACAGAAAAGAGAGCATCTTTAGCAAATGGCGCTGGAAAAACTGGATGTTCGGGTGTAGAAGAATAAAATTTGGCAGGGTGGTGGTGGCACATGCCTTTAATCTCAGCACTGGGGAGGCAGAGCCAGGTGAATCTTGGTGAGTTCAAGGCCCAGCCTGGTCTACAGAGCGAGATCCAGAACAGGCACCAAAAACTGCACAGAGCAACCCCTATCTCGGGGGAAAAAAAAAAGAATAAAATTTGAGCTGTAACTATCACTCTTCATAAACATTAACTACAAATGGATCAAACACATAGGTAAGAAACCTGAAACACTGGAACTTCTAGAACACACAGTCACTAAGTATCCTACATGATAGAGGTGTAGAGGTATAGGAAACGTTTTTCTGAGAAGGACTCCAATTGCCCAAGAATTGCAAAATGGAATCTAAAAATAAACAGAAAAGCTTCTGTCCATCTAAGGAAACAATCGTTCAAGTGAAGAGGACACCCCCAGAATGATCGAGCATCTTTGCCTGTAGTGGGTAGCCATTCCAGCCTTGGCCTGGAAGTTCCAACCCCCACTGAGGCTTCGGTAATGGTCACACCTTCAATGCAGGGCTGAGAGAGGACGCTGAAGACCCAGGATCCAAATGAGAGGGATCTCTTGGTGCCCAGCCCCTGGATGCTGGAGGTAGACCAAGCAGAGTTCTACAGAGAACACTGCCAGACTACGCCATACCTTTGCTAGACCCTACAACCTAACTATCCCTTCATTTGTAAGTTACCCCACAAAATAAACCTCCTTTTTAACTACATGGAGTGGCCTTGATAATTTCACCAATATTTGCCAGCTGTGCATCTAATACAGGAATAATATTCAGAATTAATAAAGAACTTAAATCAACAAAACAAACAACCCAAATTAAAAATGGGCCACAGAGAGTTCTAAAAAATATATAAAAAGAAAGAAAGAGAAAATAAATAAATGGCTCAGAAATACATCAAAGAATGTTCACCACACTTAGCAATTAGAGAAATTCAAATAAAAACACCTTGAGGTTTCCTCTTACACCATCAGCGTTTCTAAGATCAACAAAATGACAGACAACAAATGCTGGAGAGTGAGGAACCCTCGTTCACTGTTGGTGGAATTGCAAACTGGTGCAGCTACTCTGAAAATCGGTGTAGAGAAAAACTAAACATAAGACTGGAGAGATGTTCCAGCAGTTTTGAGCACTGGTTGCTCTTGCAGAGGACTCTGGTTCCATTCCCAGCACCTACATGGTGGCTCACAACCATCCTTAACTCCAGTTCCAAGGAGATGATGCCCTCTTATGGCCTCCTCAGGTGCAAGGGGTGAATGTGGTGTACATACACACATGCAGGAAAAACATTTATACATATAAAATAAAATAAATAAATCTAAGATAATAATGATAATGATAAACTAAAAATAAATCCAACATACGGGCCAGCTGTATATGCTCAAAGGACTTGAAATTCTATTCCGTAGATACTTGCCAAGCAATGCTCATTGCCTCTCTATTCACAATAGCTAGGAAATGTCAACAGATGACATGTCCTTCAAGTGATGAATGAATAAAGAGAATGTAATACATAGGGAATCGGGTAGGCTGACTGCAGATCATCACATATTCCTCAGATCCTCCAAGTCCAATCTGCCATTCTTATCTGACGACTGAAGAAGACCACCTACTATAGCATCCCTTCCCCTCTGCCCCCATCTCCAGAGGGTCACACAGGCCTTTCCCTCCCACTTCTAATTGCCTTATCCTATACCCCTACCCTGGCAGGCACTCCCTAGGAATCCCCAGGGAACACTGACCAGGGAAAAGCAGGGAAGCTGGTAAGCTAATATAGTGATATTTTATTTGTATTGAAACGTGATTTTATTTGTATGTCAATAAAGTTGCCTTGAGGTCAGAGCAAGCCAAAGCAGAAGCTGAGCAGTAGTGGGGCAAGCCTTTAATCCCTGCACTTGGGAAGCAGAGCTAGGAGGATCTCTGTGTGTTCAAGGACACAGCCAGCATGGCAGACACACACCTTTAATCTCAATACCAACCATAGAAGACCTGGAGGTCTGTACAAACAGGCAGTGATGAGGAGGTCATGTGGCTGGGTTTACAACCAAAGAGAAAACAGGACAGAAAGTTTTTAAATAGACAGGACACACAGAAGTAGGTCTCTTGTGGAGAGGAAGAACAGCAGAAGCAGTGAAGGGTAAGGTTTTCCGCTCTTGCTCTGACCTCATGGTTTTTAACTCTGCAATCTGTTCTGTGTTTCTTATTTAACAAGCCGGATACATCTACAAGCTAACTGCCTCTTTCTGCTCCCTCCAAGTCCAACCCTTCAGTGTCATTCCCTAGCTCTACAGCAGAATAAGTGGTATAGCCATTCTGCTGCCATTCCCAAAGGACTAAGCAGATCCTGGTGGAACACCCTGTTTTCTTCCCTCCTGTGGACCCTATCAAGCCCCCCAATCTCATCCCCATTCCTAAGCATCAGCTACCAATACTCAGAAAAATGTTTTACCTGGAACTCACAGTGGCCATACCTATCAGGATCCTAGAATAATTTCCTACCAGGCAATACACAGCCACTATATTCTCCTAAGAACCAGAGAAGGCAATAGAAACCAAGGTAAAAAACAACCACCCAACAAAGACAAATTCATAAATCAGCCCCTAGAATTACAATCTTTCCAAAGCCAGATGTCTACAGCCAGAACAATATGTCTCCACTTGAATCCAGCAACCCTGATACAACAGGCCCTGAATATTCCAAGATAGCTAAAGCCCAGGAAAAATATCTTAAAATAGCTTTTATGGATACAATAGAGGTTCTCAAAAAAGAAATGGATAAATCCCTTAAAAAATCTATGAAAATACAAACAAATAGTGGAAGGAAATGAAAGTAGAAACAGAATTAATTTTTTAAAAAAAGCCAAATTAAGGGAAATCTGGAAATGAGAAATTTAAGAATTTGAACAGGAAACTTAGAGGCAGTTCTTACCAACAAAACATAAAAGACAGAAGAAATGGATACCTTGGTCAAAGAAAATGTTAAATCTAAAATAACCAGGAAATCTGGAACACTATGAAAAGACCAAATCTAAGAATAATCAAAAGAGGAAGGAGAAAAAACACCAAGACACAGGAAATATTTTCAACAAAATCTCAGAAGAAAATTTCCCTAACCTAAAAAGAGAGATGTCTACCAAGGTACAAGAAGCATACAAAACAAAGTAGATCAGATCATAAAAGAAAGTTCCCTTGGCACATAATAACCAAAACACTAAATGTACAAGAACAAAAATAATAATAAAAGCTACAAGGGAAAAAGACAAAGTAACATATAAATCCAGACCTAGTAGAATGACACCTGACTTCTCGATGCAGACTCTGAAAGCCGAAAGGGCCTGGACAGATGTGCTGCAACCTCTGACAGACCACAGATGCCAGCCAAGACTACTGTACCCAGCAAAATGTTCAATCCCCATAGATAGAGAAAATAAGACATTATATGATTAAAACCAAACATCTGTCTATAAATCCAAAGGCACTAGAAGGTAAAGTTCAACCTAAAGAGGTTAAACACTCCCAAGAAAAAGAAAATGCAGGGAATAACATATCCCAGGCCAGCAAATCCAAATATGGAAAATAAACACACACACACACACACACACACACACACACACACACACACACAGTAATACCACCACCACTACCACCACCACCACCACCACCACCACCACCACAACAACAACAACAACAACAACAATAGCAACAAAATAACAGGAACCAACAAACACTATTCCTTGATATCTTTCAACATCATTAGTTTCAATTATCCAATAAAATGGCACAGTTTAGCAGAATGGATGTGAAAATAGGATCCATCCTTCTACTGCATCCAAAAATCACACCTTAACATCAAGGATGAATATAACCTCCCAGTAAAGGGATAGGAAAGATATTCCAAGCAAATGTACTTAAGAAGCAAGTTGGTGTAGTTATTTTAATTTCTGACATAATAGACTTCAAATCAAAACTAATCAGAGGAGATAGGGAAGGACATTACATGCTTATCAAAGGATAAAGTCCACCAAGAGGACAAGTTTGTAAAAGAAACACTACCGCAGTATTTCTGTTTCAAATCTCACATTGACTCTCACACACTGATAGTGGGAGACTTCAATATACCACTCTCATCAATGGACAGGTCATCCAGACAAAAACCAAACAGAAAAATAATAGAGCTAACTGACATTATAAACCAAAATGGCCTAACAGATAGTCACTGAATATTTCACCCAAACACAAAAAGATATACTTTATTCTTAGCACCTCATGGAACTTCCTCCAAAATTGACCTCACATACTAAGGACACAAAGTAAGTATTAATGGATACAAGAAATAACTCCCTGCATCCTACCTGACCTTCGCAGACTAAAGTTGGATGTCAACAACAGAAACAAGAGAAACTTTACAAATTCATGGAAAATAAACAACTCACTACTGAATGAAAAGTGGGTCAAGACAGACATTAAGAAAGAAATTAAAGAGTTTCTATAATTCATTCAATGAAAATTAATATACAAAATACCCAAACTGATGGGACATGATAAAGGTAGTTCTAAGAGGCAACTTCACAGCACTAAGAACCTACATAAAAAACTTGGAAATATCTCATACTAGGAAACTTAACAGAACACCTGAAATCTCTGGAACAAAAAGAAGAAATCACAGCCAAAAGGAGTGGATGAAGGCAAGAAATAATCAAACTCAGGGCTGAAATCAATAAAATAACAAACAAACAAGCAAGTTAACAAAAACAATATAAACAATCTGTGCAATAATACTTGGCACTTTGAGAAAATCAGTAAGATTGACAAATTCTGATGGGGGAATGTCTTTCTGTATGCTGTGAATATGTATTGCTCTGATTGGTTGATAAATAAAGCTGTTTGGCCTATGGCAAGGCAGCTTAGAGGCAGGTGGGAAATTCAAAGAGAGAGACAGGAAGAAGGCAGGGAGAGATGCCAGAAAGCCACCCAAGGAGCAACATGTAATGGGACTTAGGTAAAGCCACAGAACATGTGGCAATATATAGATTAATAATTATGGACTAATTTAACATGTAAGAGCTAGCTGGCAAAAGGCTTGAGCCATGGCCATGTAGTTATAATTAATATAAGCTGCTGTGTGTTTACTTTGGTCCAAGTGGCTCCAGGACTGGTGGGTGAGAGAGATTTGTCTTGACCGCTGGCCAGGCAGGACACAGGAAAACTTCAGCTATGAAATCCCTTCTCAAAACTAACTCCTGGCTGAGAGAGAATACAAAAATTAATAAAATTAGAAATAAAAAAGGGACATAGCAACAGACACCAAGGAAATCCAGAGAATCATAAGAATATACTTGAAAAACCTGTACTGAATCAAATTGGAATATCTAAAAGAAATGGACAATTTTCTCAATACATACCACTTACCAAGCTTAAGTCAAGATCATATAAACAAATTAAACAGACCTATAGCACCCTAGAGACATGGAAGTAGTCATTTAAAAATGTCCCAATCAAAAAACACACAGGGCCTCATGGTTTACTGCAGAAGTCTACCAGACTTTGAAAGAAGAATTAATGTCAATACTTCTCAAACTGTTCTACAAAATAGAAGCAGAAGGAACATTGCCCAATATATTTTATAAGGTAAAAGTTACTCTCATACTCAAACCTCATAAAGACCAAAGAAAGAGAATTACAGGCCAATTTACCTTATGAACATAGTTGCAAAATTTCTCAATAAAATACTTGCAAAATGAATAAAGAAATATTATCAAAAAGATCATCTACTATGATCAAGTAGATTTCATCCCATAGATACAAGGAGGGTTATGGTTCAACATATGTAAATCAATAAACGTAATCCACCATTTAAACACACTGATATGATCATCTCATTAGATGCAGGAAAAAACTTTGACAAAATTCAAAATCCCTTCATGCTAAAAGTCCTAGAGATATTAGGGACACAAAGGACATGCCTCAGCATTATAAAAGCAGTTTACAATATGCCTATAGCCAATATCAACTTACATGGAGAGAAACTCAAAGCAATTCCACTAAAATCAGGAATATGACAAGGCTGTCCATTCTCTCCATACCTATTCACTACAGTACTTGAAGTCTCATGTAGAGAAATTGTAGCTAGAAGTTTTCCTGGTCTTGCCTGGCACCAAGGTCTAACAGCCATTTATAAAATTCCTGTGTCCCGCCTGGTCCTGCAACCTCTCAGGCCCAAGTAAATACACAGAGATTTATATCAATTACAAACTGCATGGCCATGGCCTATGGCTCAAGATTCTTGCTAGCTAGCTCTTATATCTTAAATTAACCAATTTCTATTAGTCTATAAGTTGCCATATGGCTGTGGCTTACTGGTCTGCTGGCATGTTGTTCCTTCAGTGGTGTCTGGCATCTACCTTGCCTCTCTTTCTCGCAATGTGACCAGGGGATACAAATTGGAAAGGAAGTCAAAGTATCTTTATTTGAAGATGATGTGATATTATACATAAGTGACCCTTAAAATACCACCACGAAATTCCTACAGCTGATAAACACTCTCAACAAAGTAGTTGGATACAAAATTAACTCATAAATATCAGTAGCCCCCTCACCCCCATATACAAATGACAAAGGGACTGAGAAAGATATCATAGAAACAACACTTTTTACAATAGCCTCAAATAATATAAAATAGCTTGGGGGTAACTCTAACCAAGCAAGTGAATAACTCATATGATAAAATCATTGTCTTTGAGAAAGAAATTCAAGAAATCAGAAGATGGAAAGATCTTCCATGGTGATGGATTGGTAAGATTAACACAGTAAAAATGGCCATTCTACCAAAAGCAATCTACAGATTCAATGTAATCTCCAACAAAAAATCCAACACAATTCTTTATAGACCTTAAAAGGACAAGTCTCAACTTCATATGGAAACAAAAAATCCCAGGATAGCTAAAACAACCCTGAATAATAAAAGAACTGCAGGAGGGCTAACCATTCCTGATTTCAAATGGCTGAGAAGCAAACGATTCAACATCCTCAGCCATTAGGGAATTGTAAACCAAAAGTGTTTTGAGATTTCATCTTACACCTGTTAGAAGATCAATTAAAGAAATGACAGCTCATGTTGGTGAGGATGTGGAGTAAGGAGAACACTCATTCATTGCTGGTGGGAGTGCAAACTGGTATACTCAGTATGGAAATCACTGTATTGGTTCCTTTGAAAGATGGTAATTGATCTACTTCAAGATCCAGCTAACCAGTCTTGATCATATACCCAAAGAATACTTTATCCTAAATCAGAGACATTTGTCCAACCATGTCCACAGTGATCTATTAGTAATAGCCAGAGATTAGAAACCACTTAGACCTTCCTCAACAGAAAAATGGATGAAGGGAAAAAAAAGTGTGTGAGTGTGTGTGTGTGTGTGTGTGTGTGTGTGTGTGTGTGAGAGAGAGAGAGAGAGAGAGAGAGAGAGAGAGAGAGAGAGAGAGAGAGAGAGAGAGACGGAGGGAAAGAATTTAAATAATTTAAGTGAAGTTACTCCACTTGGGGTAATATTTCTCCTCTCAAGAGTCATAGATAGACTAGCTAACAAAGCTACCAGTCCCAGGCATGAATAACCTCCTTTCAAATTGTTAGAGCCAGCCAAGAGACGCCCAAAATAATGTAGGCTATTTCTGTTGCCCTTGGTTATGTCTAAGAAGTTGAGGTTAAGTTCCTGTAATTAAAGATACCATGCACTTCAGAGATAGGACTTGAAGGAGTCAAGCTGGATCCTACCCCAAATCTTCCTTCCCAAGGACTATTTTACAAAGAACTGGAATGTACTTTGCAAGCTTCTGATGCAGAAATCAATCAGTAATCCTAACCACATGTAATGCCTTTGAACTACAACAGTGTCCAGCATTAGAAGATATCCCTAAAAGTGAAATAGTGGCATTTGTATCTTCTTTGTAACCAACAACTATCTAATTGGACATAAGGTCCACTTGGCAGGAGGGAAATCATGTATGATACTGTATTTAGCCAACCACTCACTGCTAATGAGATCTTAGATCTTAGAGGAGAACATACAACTGCCATTTTTTCAACCAATATAATTCCTAACTGCATTCTAAATATTTATCCTTATCCCTATAGAAAAAATGTAGCTCTTACTCCTCATAATAGAGACTTCCTTATTTGCAGCAGAGCAGGATCATTACAGAGAGCCATAACTATTCAAAATGAAGAGATTATATCACTGTGAGGTGCCCTTCCACAAATAATACATTTACAATATGATCCTCATTCTTAAGGTTCAGGAAACATCACAGAAGAGGTGGCAGAAAGATTGTAAGTGCCACAGAACCAGGAAGTCTGCTCTAAGATTGTGTCTTCTAGATGTGATAGGGAAGACACACCCATGAAATTTCAAAAGTGGCCATCTAAGACCTGAACAATGACAACACCAGTTGACATGGCAACATAGATGGGGAAAATCTCATGGAGGCTCAACCCCATGGATGAAGAGTATAGGCAATTAATGACTGCTAAGAGAGGGACAGTTAGTCTTCCCCAAGGATAAGCTCCTTGGTATCCAATAGTAAGTGATCAACCCCCAAAACATATACATACATAAAACATGAAAGGTGATGCGAGATAAAAGCATGGGGTGATAGCAGGAGTAGTTATCATTTCAATCTCAGAAGACTTCAGCTGGCCCAATATCACAGTAATCAAGATTACTTGATTGGTAGTCAACATTAACAGAATTCAAGGGATAGAATTTTGGCATGGTTTTATTAATATATTTATTAGCAATAATAAAGAAAAAGAGACCATAAACTCAAGGTGGTAGGGGAATATGAGAGGGGTTGGAGGGAGGAGAGGGAGAGGGAAAATTATGTAGTTATTTCAGTTAAAATAAAATAAAATTTAAGAAGTTATGCTCACTTCAAATGAGGGGTGGATCTCAAATACAAATTATTAGTATAGTCTATTTCAATATTTTGTGCATTTAACTATGCACAAGAATATGACCAGGTATTCTTTTATGAGTAGTGGTCAGTACTACCTAAGCTTCATGTGCTTGTGAATCTTTCAGAGATCATATTAAAAGGAATAACTTGATTTTGGGTGTGGCAGGTTCTGCATTGTGAATTTATAACGAGCTTCCAGATGACATGGATGCAAGAAAACCCCCAACTACATCTTGAGTAAAGAACTTAAGGTCATTTGACTTATAGAATATTATGCCTAAATGGTGAAGACTTGCCATAAACAGGCACTAATATTCCAAAGCAATATTTGAACTTCAGCTGGAGACTGGACTGAGGCAAATCAATCAGCTCATGTTAAACATTTATTTTCATCCCTTTAGACTGTTTTAGATGTCTCAAGAACTGGGAAGAGTCAATCTATGTTCTATGTTCATTTACTATGAAACCTGATGCAAGATATGAGTCATGAGGTGATGGCATGAAAAGGTATTCTTTTAATCTCAGAAGACTTCAACTGGCCAAATCTCACAAGTAATCAGAAACCCAGTAGCCAACATTAGCAGAATTTAGGGGATAAAATTTTGACTCATGTTGTGAATACCCAAGTTTGACACTTTAACTTCTATATGTCAGAGCTCTGATACAGTAAGGTCACCTCTGCACCTGCTGTCCATTCTGGCCTGCTTTTGTTTTCAGCAAGTATGAGAGCAGCCCAATGCCTTGGAAATAAGGGTATAAGAAAAAACATTACACTTGTTATTCAGAACAGCAGCTCCAAGTCCAGACAGCTTCAAAGTAAATCTGCATAAGGACTTGCTGTGACTTTGTGACCAAAGTCTTAATGTTCTCATACCATTAGTAAGCTCTGGCACTTTATCAAACCTATGATATTGAATAACTACCAGTAATTGCTGATTTATGGCCAAAGTTTCCTCAGTCTGTTTTCTTCAGGAATCTAATATACTTTTCTCCTTCGGAAACACATTGACTCAGTCAGGTCACGTTCTCTGCAAACTTTGCTGTATACCTATATAAACAGAGGACATTTTGCTCTCTTTCTTGGTGCTGTTGATATGACCTCATGGTGCTTCACGTAAAATTAACCACATTTCTATGTACCCAAGAAAGGCACTGATTTTTAAAATAATTTTTAGAAGTGTTTTGTCCAATTTGGTAAAGGCAATCATATATGTAGAAAGGTTCCTGAAGCCCATGTAGTCCAAGATGGCAAATGATTTTTACTTTTAGTACCATAGGGCAGAGAAATATGGGTAGATATGCCTCTATTCTTCAATCCAGAGCTAGTACCAACTATAAAGGTCATTATTTTCTTTCCTTTTCATTATCTGCTGCCACTCTTTACCTAGATGCATGTACCAGCCACACATCAAAATTAGGCTCATGCCAATTGTCTGACAACTCCAGAACTTTTATTTTACCTTCAATTCCCTATACCCAAGTATTCCCAGAATCGCGTCCATATCTGCTCTCCAAGTTTTCAAGAGAGGTCTGTATTACCACAATACACTTTGTGTCAGATTTCACAATCATGAGTGGCCAAGTGACTGAAATCCTTAAGCCATAATATTGAGTATTTATGATGAAATTATCACTCACAATAGTTGAATACACAGTGTGTGACAGATTTCTATCTATATTATTTTCTGAAGTAGGGCCACCAAACTCCTATTGGGTGCCTTATCACTTGCTCCCCACCCTTTCTCACTCACTACATGTGTTGTTGGGTGGAAAGCAAAGGTTGATGACAGTACTGTTGAGACTCCACAATAGTCTAGAAGGGTCCAGATATAGAAATATATGTTTGGAGTATACAAATTACAGCAGGATGTCTAGTGGTGATTCAGATCTTTGTCTGGCATTGTGACCTTGGCTGAGTTACTTCTCCCTTTTGATATTTTGTCAAGTGTGGATAATGACAGCTGCTCTTAAATGTGGCTAATCAAAGAAAATATGCAAAAGACCTGTGCCATTCCCACAGGAAGGTTCTAGTCCATGTAAGAATGAAGAATTATTAAGACATTGATATTTTCAGACTGTGCTTCATGTGATGGAATTTTTCACCCTTAAATGTGGATGTGCAGTGATGCTGTTATCGATGGGCTGATTCTTAGTATATTCATGAAGAACTATGCATAGTTTTCCTGATTAACTCATAGCTCAGGACTTGTTACCTCAGACACCAAGCAAGATGCAACGTTTTGACACATAGCATCCAATATCTCAATTATTCATTTTAAGAATTAGTGTAAAATTAGCACAGACCCCCTTTCCTACAAAAATAGATGATTATGTTAATTGGAATGCTATAGCTCAGAAATTTTGCATAATGAAAGGATTGATATTAATATCTTTGAATGAATGATGTATATTACATTGTTAGTAAGGAATAACTAATTTATTCACATGTTCTAAATAAATTATTTTATATAGTTTATCTAACTCCTAAAGTCAAACTCTTCAATATATGGAGTAAATACTTTGGAATAGCAAAATGCTAATGCTTTTTTTAAATTTTAGGGTAAGAGTGAAAATATGAAAATTTATTTTTCTTATATTTTCTATCTCTTATGATGTTCAAATGTTCACCCTCAGATGTTACAAAGATTTGCTAATTCTTTTTTTAACATGTTTCTTTGGAAATTTCACATCATGCACCCCAATCCTGCTCACCTCCCAGTCCCTCCGTACCCTCCCCTTACTCCTGCAGTATGCTCTCCCAAATTAATTAAAAACAAAATAACCAAAAAACCCACCTCAATCCTCCATCTTTCCAAAACATCTGCATTTGTCCTAGAGGCATCGGGAGTTGTGGTATGTCAAAATACCTTGTTTGTCTAATCAGCCCCACCCTGCAAAATGTTCTTGCAATGATGCATTGATCTGGTCCAAGGCCTCTGGTTTCTGCCACACCATCAACACTGGGCCCTCATTGAAACTCCTCTCAGATATTCTGTTGTTGCCCCGAGTCGTGGATTTCTTGCAGTCACTGTTCTGCAGGAACAGTCCCTTTGCCCACTTCAGCTAGTCACAGATGGGGCAGCTGTTAGGGTGGGCCAACCCAAGGCCCAGGATGTGGGTCTGGATGGTAGCTGAGCTGGTTGGTTTGGGCCACTGGAACCACTCCCTCAGAGGAGGGGCAGAGCCAGCTCTCCTAGGCCCATGCCGTTGGGGGCCGCTTTTCTGCTTCAATGTCTAGTTAGGAGCAGGGCCAGCTATTCCCAGGCCAGTGAGGGGTGGGGCTGGCTCAACATGCCCTTGAATTTTAACACGAATGGTTCCTATGACCCCCTGTGGTATGAGGAGCCATGGACATCAGTCCAGACCCTTGCTGCTATTGGGGGATTTGTTAATTCTTAAATTGAACTAAGTAATTAATCTGAGCTTCCACCAATTACCCAGATTAAGTATTTACTTAGTAAATTACTAAGTAAATGCCAAAGCTTTTTCCACTAAAGTTCTTTGGAAATATGTAGGTCCTTAGATACTTTTCTGAATTTGCACCCAAAATAAAGGCCATATAATGAGAAAAAAATAGTTTCTAGGCATATTGAAGGAAATGGCACATCAACTCATATCATATGTAGATATATACATATGCAGACAACCCTAGACTCATATTGATACTCAAAAATTCTAAGTCATATTCTATATGGTATGCTATATAAAACTTATAACACTACACCTTCATTTCATCATTTATTTTCACTAGAAATTTAACTCAACTTGCTCCAAGTATCTATCATGTGAAAGGCATCAAGATAAATCCTGAAAGGAAATAAAGATCAGCAATAAAGATCCCCTCCCTCTACTCTTTCCAGTTCTTCCCTACCTACCCTACCCTCCAATCCACTCCCCTTCTGTCTCTCATTAGAAAAGAACATGCTTCTAAGAGATGACAACCAAACCTGATAAAAATAAAATATAGTAAGATGGAGTAAAACCTATCATATCAAATTTGAACACAGCAACCCAAGAGGAGGAAAAGAACCCCAAGAGTTGGCACTAGAGTCAGAGAGCCAATCATCTTCATAGTCAGGAGGCTGTACAAATACTAAGCTAATAGCTATAATGTACACTTAGAGGACCTTGTATAGACATGTAGGCCCTGTGCTTGCTGCTTCAGTCTCTATGAGCTCATATGCACCTTGCTTAGTTGATTCACAGGACCTTGGTGTCCCTGTGTCCTGAATCCTCTCTGGCTCTTACAATCTTTAAACCTCCTCTTTTGTGGAAGTCCCTGAGCTCAGAAGAGAGAGATTTGATGGAGACCTCAAATTTAATGTCTGGCTGTAGGCCTCTGCATCTGTTCCTGTCTGCTTCCTAAGGAAGCCTCTCTGGTGACTGTACAAGGCTCTGGTATGAGCATAGCAGAATATCATTAGTAATCATTTTATTGACTATTTTTTTAAAGATCAGTCATGTTTGGTTTTACCCTAGGTCTCTGGGTTACCTAGTTTCTACTTCTTGGTTACCCAAGCAGTATTGGGTATAGGTTCCTTCTCATGGAGTGGTGCTGTGGGATGTTCAAGTATGTCAAATGTGTTACTCTGATTGGTTAAAATAAAACACTGATTGGCCAGTAGCCAGGTAGGAAGTACAGGTGGGACAAACAGAGAAGAGAAGTCTGGGAAGTGGAAGGAGAGAGAGCAGCCAGTCGCCACCATGCCAAGCCAGGTGTAAGGTCCCAGTAAGCCACAAACTATGTGGCAAAGTATAGATTAATAGAAATGGGCTGAATATAAGAGTAAGCGCTAGACAATGGTAGGCCTGACTAATGGCCAAGCAGTTTAAATAATATAAGCGTCTGTGTGTTCATTTTGTAAGTGGGCTACCAGACTGCTAGGGCTTAATGGGACCAGGAGAAAAGCTCTCCAACTACAGAGTGGGTCTTAGGTCAAATCAGACATTGATTGGCTACTCCTACAGGTTCTGTGCCACCATTGCCCTAGTTAGCATATTTTGTAGGTAGGACAGAATGTAGGTCAAAGGTATTATGACTGGGTTGGTATCCATGTTAATACTCTGCCAAGTACCTTCCTACACCAAAGGGGCTTGAATATAGGGGTAAGGGCTCCATACAGGAACCAACTCAGCTTTTCCATGTTCAGTGAGTTGTGTGGGTGTTGTCCTAGGCAACGAGGTCCTGCTGTCAGTTTGCAGAGAGCAACCTTTTGTCTTAGCATACAGCCTGGGTTGTTTGGGGATTTCCATGGGACACTCTTGGCCAACAACTCAACTAAATGTAACCTAGACCTGCCAGTAGAAGTCTTGCCTGGCTATAACAAATGCCAGTTGATACTCTGTATCCCCCGTTGCTAAGAGTCTTTAGTAAGATCAGCTTCACAGATTCCTGGAAGTAAGCACTAGGTTTCCACATGACCCTCCAAATCCTCCCCCCGCCCAGTTTCAGCTGTTTCTCCCTGAATCTCTTCCTCCACCCCATCTCCTGCCACCTGATTCCCCTGTTCCTATCCCCACCTATGCCCAGCCAGTCCACTTGTGAAATATTCTACTTTCCCCTCCCAGAAAGATCCCTGTATCTTCCCCTTAGCCTTTATGAGTCTATAGATTTTAGCTTGATCATGATTTACTTAATGGCTAATATCCACTTATAAGTGGATATTACATATCGTATTTGACTTTCTAAGTCTGGGTTACCTCACTCAGGATGATTTTTTTCTAGTTCCATTTGTCTGAAAATTTCATGATGTCATTTTTTTAACAGCTGAGTAATACTCCATTGTGTAAATGTACTATATCTTCTTTATTCTTCTGTTGAAGGGCATCTATGTTGCTCCCAGTTTCTGGCTAGTATAAATAAAACTACTATGAACATAGTTGAGCAAGTGTCCTTGTGGTAGGATGGAGTATCCTTTGGGCATATGCCCAAGAATGGTATAGGATATTGAGGTAAATCAATTCCTAACTTTCCAAGGAACCGCCATATTTATTTCCACAGTAGCTATACATGTTTGAACAGTGGAGGACTGTTACCCTTACTCTACATCCTCATGAGCATTGGATGTCACTTATGTTATTGACCTTAGCTCTTCCGACAGGTGTAAGATGGAATCTCAAAGTTGTTGATGGCCAAGGATGTTTAATATTTCTTTAAGTGTTTCTCAATCATGTGTGACTCTTATATTGGAAATTCTCTGTTTAGAGACAGCTGACCTGAGCTTGTGGAAGTCATGAATGCTAGACCAACAGGTAGGGGCCCTGCATGAGACAGACATAGGCCCTCTGTGTGTGTGTGTGTGTGTGTGTGTGTGTGTGTGTGTGTGTGTGTGTGATAGTTGTGTAGCTTGGTCTGTTTATGGGGCTCCTAGCAGTGGGATCAGGACCTGTCCCTGGTGCATGAGCTGGCTTTTGAGAACCTATTCCCCATGCTGGGTTGCCTTGTCCAGCCTTGATACAGGGGGAGAAATTTGGTCCTGTCTCAACTTGATGTTGACACCCATGGGAGGACTTCCTTTTTCTGAACAGAGATGGAGGAGGAATGGATGGGGAGGGGAGCAGATGGGAGGCAAGGGAAGGCAACAGGAGGAGAGGAGGGAGGGTAATAAATGAAAATGTAAAATAAATGAAAAATTCAATTAATAAAAAATTAAAATAAAAAAGGGTGATGAGCATACACATAGCTTTGGCAATCACTTATTTTATTTATTAACTAATTAAGAAAAAGAAAATTCTCTGTTTAGCTCTTATCCCCAGTTTTTAATTGACTTATTTCATTTTTTTGATATCTAGTTTCCTGAGTTCATTCTATGCTTTGGATATTAGTTCTCTATTGGATATGGAGTTGATAAATTTATTTTCCCACCCTGTAGGATGCCACTTTATCTAATTTACAGTGTCCTAGTGTCCTTGCCTTATAGAAGCTTTTCAGTTTCATGAAGTCCTATTTATTAATTGTTGATCTTAGTGCCTGAGCAATCAGTATTCTGTTCATAAAGTCTTTTCCTGTGCCAATGTGTTCAAAGCTATTCTCTATTTTCTCTTCTATCAGGTTCAGTGTATCTGGTTTTATGTTGAGGTCTTTGATCCATTTGGACTTGAGTTTTCTCCAGGGTGATAAATATGCATCTATCTGAATTCTTCTAATTGGAGACATCCAGTTTAAGCAGCACCATTTGTTGAAGATGACTGTATTTTTCCAGTGTGTATTTCTGGCTTCTTTATCAAAAATCAAATTTCATATGTGTTTAGATGTATGGCTGGATCTTCAATTCCATTGATCAACATATCTGTTTTGATGCCAATACCTTGTGGTTTTTATTCCTATAGCTCTGTAGTACAATGTGAAATGAGGGATAGTGATATCCCCCAAAAGTTCTTTTATTTGTCAGGATTGTTTTTAGCTATCCTAGGTTTTTTGTATCTCCATATGAAGTTGAGAAATGTCCTTTCAGGGTCATTAAAGGATTGTGTTGGAATTTTTGATAGGGATTGCATTGAATACAGATTTCTTTTGGTAGGATGCCATATTTACTTTGTTAATCATACAAATCTATGAGCATAGGGGATCTTTTCATTTTCTGATATCCTCTTCAATTTCTTTCTTCAGAGACTTGAAGTTTTTATCACACAAGTCTTTCCATTGCTTGGTTAAAGTTACCCCAAGATATTTTTATATTATTTGAGACTACTGTGAAAGATGTTTTTTTTCCCTGATTTCTTTCTCAGTCCATTTGTACATAGGAGGGCTACTGAGTTTTTAAGTTATTCTTGTATACAGCCACTTTGCTGAAATTGTTTATCAGCCGTAGGAGTTTCCTGGTGGAATTTTTAGGGACACTTATGTATACTGGCATATCATCTGTAAATAAAAATACTTTGACTTCTTCCTTTCCAATTTGTATCCCCTTGATCTCTTTCAGTTGTCTGATTGCTCTAGCTAAAACTTCAAATACTGTATTAAATAGTTATGGAGAGAGTGGACAACTTTGACTTGTTCATGATTTTAGGGGAATTGCTTTGAATTTTTCTCCATGTGTTAGCTACAGACTTGCTGTAAATTGTCTTTATTATGTTTAAGGATGTCACTTGTATGCTGAATATCTCTAAGACTTTTATCATGAAACCTTTTTGTCAAAGGTTTTTTTCAGCATCTAATGAGATTATCATGTGGTTTTTTTCTTTCAGTTTATTTTATGGTAGATTACATTAACTGGTATTTGTATACTGAACCATCCCTGTATATCAGGGATGAACGATCTTTTTGATGTATTCTTGAATTTAGTTTGTAAGTATTTTATTGAGTATTTTTGTCTATGTTCATAAGGGCTCTGTAATTCTCTTTCTTTGTTGGGTCTTTGTATGGTTTGGGCATTAGGGTAACTGTGGCCTCATAGAATATTCCTTCTATTTCTATTTTATGAAATAATTTAAGAAGTTAAATTGGAGTTAACTCCTTTTTGAATGTCTGGTAGAATGCCACAGTAAAACCATGTTTTGTTTTGTTTTTTTGTTTTTGTTTTTGTTTTTGCTTTGGTTGAGAAACTTTTAATGACTGCTTCTTTTTCCTTCAGGGTTATAGGTCTATTTAAGTTTTTTATCTGATCTTGATTTATCGTTGTTAAGTGGTACCTTTTAGAAAATTATCCATTTGTTTTAGACTTTCCAATTTGGTAGAGTACAGGTTTTTAAAGTATGACCTAATGATTCTTCAATTTCCTCAATGTCTGTTGTTATGTGCCCCTTTTCATATCTGATTTTGTTAATTCAATATTCTTTCTGTCTGTTAGTTATTTTGGATAAGAGTTGTCTAACTTGTTGCTTTTCTCAAAGAACCAATTCTATTTTTTCTTTTTCTTTTTTTTTTTAATTTCAGCTCTGAGTTTGATTATTTCTTGCTGTCTACTCCTCTTAGGTGTAATGACTTCTTTTTGTTCTAGAGATTTCAGGTGTGCTGTTAAGCTGCTAGTGTGAAATCTCTCCAGTTTTCTTATGTAGGCACTTAATGCTATGAACTTTCGACTTAGCACCACTTCTATTTTGCCCCATAAATTTGGGTATTCTATGTATTCATTTCATTGGATTCCAGAAAGCCTGTAAGTTCTTTCTTTCTGTCTCAACCCATTTTTTTAATTCAGTAGAGAGTTATTCAGTTTCCATGAATTTGTAAGCTTTTGTTGTTTATGTTGTTATTGATATCCAGCTTTAATGTGAGGTGGTCTGATAGCATTCTGGGAGTTATTTCAATATTTGTGTGTCTGTTGATTCTTATTTTTTGTACGAGTACGTGATCAGTTTTGGGGAAAATTCCATGAGGTGAGTAGAGGGTCCAATCTATTTGGTATTATATATACCTCTTGTACCTTTATAGGTATATATGTCCTTTAGGTTAGGAAAGTTTTTGTCTATGATTTTTTTGAAAATATTTCCTGTGCCTTTGAGATGAGTTTTTTCTTCTTCCTCTATTCCTATTATTCTTAGTTTTGGTCTTTTCATGGTGTCCTAGACTTTCTGGATATTTTTTGTTTTGTCATGAGTTTTAAAATTTAATGTTTTTTTTGACTGATATATCCATTTCTTTTATTGTATCTTCAACACCTGATATTCTCTCTTCCATCTCTTCTATTTTGTTGGTGGAACTTGCCTCTGTCATTCCGGTTTGAATGCCTAAATTTTTCATATCCAGAGTTCCTCTCAGTTTGGGTTTTCTTTATTGATCCTATTTCCAGTTTCAAGTCTTGAACAGTTTTATTTATGTCCTTCCACTGCCTTTCTCTCTCTCTCTCTCTCTCTCTCTCTCTCTCTCTCTCTCTCTCTCTCTTTCTCTCTCTCTCTCTCAGTGTGTGTGTGTGTGTGTGTGTGTGTTGCCTTAAGGGATTTATTAATTTCCTTTTTAAGGATATGTATCATATTCATAAAGGTTGTTTTAAGGTCTCTTCTTGTGCTTCAGCTATGTTGGAATATTCAGGACCTGCTTTGGTAGGATAGCTGGGTTCTAGTGGAGACATACTGCCCTGGTTGTTGTTGATTGTATTTTTACACTGGCATCTCGGCATCTGGGTTTGAAATGATTAAAGGCCTAGGTGCTGATTTCTGGATTTGTCTTTGTTAGGTGGGGTATTCTGTTCCTTTGTTTCTGTTTCCTCTCTGGATTTTCAGAGAGTATGATGCCTGTGCATTGCTTGTTCTCCTGGCCTGTTCAGCTGATGTATTCACAGATAATGTCTGCTGGAGTTAGAGCCTGGGTAATTGGCATGAGTTGGGGGAAGGAAGGTAGGAGGCTTCAAGATCTTTATACTCTTTTGGGGAAGGGATCTGAGAGGACAGGGAGACCGCAGCAGGTTTTCAGTTACAGAGTTGGGGATGAAAATGGGGGGCTTGCCTCTCAGGAGCAATAGGAGAAATATGGGTCTGCCTTCACCCTACTTGTTGGCCTAGGAGCAGTGGCCCTTAGGTTATCAGGGTTATTGGAGTTGCAGTCTGGAATATAGTAGAAGGGGACAGTTAGGAAAGGATGGTCTGTGGGATCCCCAAGAGATATAGTAAGTGGGGAAGGGAAGACTGCAGCTGGGGTTCTGTTGCAGCTCTAGGTATGAGAGGTTGAGTCTGGGGGAACAGAGAGACAGGAGAAGGTCTGCCTCAAGAAAAAACATTACACTTATTTGTGTGTGTGTGTGTGTGTGTGTGTGTGTGTGTGTGTGTGCCAACCTACAGGTATGGTGGTTGAAGGGCAACTTGTGAGAGTTGCTTTTCTCCTTCCACTGTGTGGGACCCAGAAATGGAACTCAAGTTTTCAGACTTAGTGGCAGTACCTTTCCCCTGCTGATCCATCTCAGAGCCCCCAAAGTGATTTTTCTAGAGAGCACTTACAAAATAATTTTATTTCTTTAAATTACCCAAAACAACTGTGGATTGTAATTGATAACATTTCAAGTGATCACCAGGGACATAATGGTGCCCAAAGGAACCACCTGACAAACCTAGGCACAGAGACAGTGAGCAGGCACCAGGGGAAACTGAGGTAAGAGTCTGTCAGTGGAGACCTGTAGGCACCAGGTAACACTTCAGACCTCAGCGAGAAATGCCAAGTAAAATAATCCCCAAACAGAGGAGCTTCTCAATCACTTCTAGCTCAAATTTCTGACTGAAGTGCTGGTTATCTGCTTCTTTGCCCAACGGACTTATTCTTACAGTGACTGTAACAAATCACTCCAAAACTAGAAGAGTAAGACAGTTTATTGTGTTTGGACACTAGCAGTCAGGATTTGGAACAAGATAATGGATTGTCTTGTCTTAGCCCTACTCTTTCTAGGCTTTGAAGTCGGTGGCTGGACATACTGTCCCATGTCTCACAGTTCAACCCTGGATAACGGCTGGAGACCCGATTCCCTCTCATTTCTGCTTCTCCCTGAGGCCCTCTTGCAAGAAATCTAGTTTGGCTTCATCACAACGCATGGGCGGAGTTCAAAAGCCAAAGGCCAAGGCACAAGTGAAATGTAGCTTCTTCTTGTCCTGTGACTGACGTTTGCAAATCAGACAGTACTAGTAATTCTGTCATATTCATTGTCTGGAAGTGTTCATAGGTTCCAGATTCAAGATTGGTAAAAGGAGGGATCGTCAAGATGGCTTAGCAGGTAAAGGTTCCTGCAGCCAAGCATGATGATCCTAGGACCCACAAGATGCAAGAACAGAACGACTCTTAAAGCTTGTCATCTGGCTTCTACATATGCATCATGTGGACACACACACACACACACACACACACACACACACACAAATAAATGTAATGAAACGTTTTTGCTTTTTGTTTTTTTAAATAATGGTGGAAGTAGGCAGATCAGAAACATTGCTGTAGCCATATTTGGAACGTGCAATCTGATACAGGGCCCTAGAGAATAAACTCTGTTTCTTCCCTTCTTTTCCTTTCTCTACACCCTTAATACTTCTTACTATTTGAAGGAAGATGGAAGCAGAAGATTTAAATATGATTGGTCTTTGCTTCAGGAAATTATCAGTAAGGTTTATTAATGGATTCTCAAAGTTAAAACTCTGTTTATATTAATATTCCTGGAGCATAGAAGAGATAAGTGACAAATGTCTTTGGAGTGGTGGTTTGTGATAAATCACTGAGGGTTTTAAATGCCATGCTGAGAATTTGAGTCTATGCTGGCCTCGGGACTTTGTTCTGTGGCAATGGAGAAATGGATGCATGTCTTTGATCAGTGAATGGCATAACCATTAGAAAATTGCCTCTTTCTGAAAGCCCTGAGCAAGATGAATCAGCCTGGCAAGAGTGAAAAGAGAAACTTGTAGAAACTCTACAAGTTTCTCTTAACTGACCTCTTCTTGGTTAAATGCCTTTTTAACCTTGCTCTCGATGTGGTCTTCAAAATCCACAGGCTGAATTAGGTGTGATGATATGCATGTACAATCCCATCACTCAAGAATTAGAGGCAGGAGGATCATACACTCACTCACAAGAACAGTAAAATCCTGTCTCAAAAAATATTCATATACTAGTACACAGGGCCTTCTGGGTGCTGAGACACTAAGACACATTACAACATGCTTGCTCTTCCCAGAGGAGGGATTTCTTAGCAAGAGTTAGAGCAAGTGCTTTCATGGTGGTTTCTGGGCTTTAGCTGTAATACAGAATTTAGTTAAGTATGTTTAAAAATTATGAGTACAGAAAGAAAAAAGGTAAGTGTTTTTATGGAAACCAAACTTTCTGCTTAGGAAAGACTAAACAAGTTATTAAGAATGAGTGAGACAGATGTAAAAGACTGGGGAAAAAGTAGAGTCATACAGGATTTCATGGTCTTTGCAAATTTTGCATTTTCAGAGGAGGTGAGAAAGTGTAACAGAGAGTTAGAGCCAACAGAGCAAGATTCAGTAAATCAAATTTCAAATATATTATTTGTTGTTTATATGTATTTGGATAAGTTGCTTAAATATTATGCCCTATGGTTTATTTTATTACTAAAATTCCTCACAATACCTACTTCATACAAGAGCAACTAATATAGTTAAAATGTCAAAGTTTATAAAAGATTATTTGCATATAGTTTTTTAAACTGTTACTTTTGTGTATCATGAAAGTGATTTTTAGAGAAGGGCCATGTAGAATACTTGCTTAAACAGAGGCAAAAGAAAAACTGATGAACTAGGGTTGGGGATTTAGCTCAATGGTAGAGCGCTTGCCTAGCAAACGCAAGGCCCTGGGTTTGGTCCTCAGCTCCAGCAAAAAACAAAAACAAAAATAAAAACAAAAACAAAAAACAAAAAACAAAAAACAAAAAACAAAAAAAAAAAACTGATGAACTATTGGTCCAATGGCCAAGATAAGAGCCTTCCATGTGTAGAAGGCTCTTCTCAGGGGGATAAGATAGGGGAAATAGAAAGCAGGGGGCAAGGGGGCAGAGGTAAGAAATATGTTGCAAAAAGACTTAAGGGTAGTTTTTAATGAGTACAAAATGAATATTTAAGCAATTAAGTTGAATTTTGAGTCCAGGGCTCAGGTCTGAATTCCTGGGGAGATATTTATCAGAAAAGAGGACCCAGTCTGGAAAGGGAATAATGGAAACACCTTCATTGAAAACAGTTGTTTTTACTATTCAGTGTTTTTCAGGCTTTGGTCCTGGACCTTTTCCTCACTTACATAAAACATCCTCTGTAGACAAACTCACTTCAGTTGTTAGAATATACTAATCAGTTTTGTTACACCAAAATGCCTAACCCAGCTCCAACCTCCCCACTGAACTTTAGAATATACAGCTGGTTCTTAAATGTTCTAAATATTGATAGAATGTAAACTTCAACATTTGCAAAGCTAATTGTCATCTTCCTATGAACACCTGCTGTGGAATGTTTTGTATGGTGTGAATATGTGTTTCTCTGATTGATTGATAAATAAAAAGCTGATTGGCCAGTAGCCAGGCAGGAAGTATAGGTGGGGTAAACAGACAAGGAGAATTCTTCAACAGGAAGGCTGAATCAGGAGACGCCGGCCTGCCGTCCAGGGAGCACCACATAATGGCACACAGGTAAAGCCATAGAACACGTGGCAACATATAGATTAACAGAAATTGGCTGAGTTTAAAAGTAAGAGCTAGTCAGTGGTAGGCCTGAGCTAATGGCCAAGCAGTTTTAGTTAATATAAGTCTCTGTGTGTTTACTTGGGTCTGAGCAGCTGCAGACTGGGTGGGACACAGGAAAACTTCACCTACAAACATCTGTTCCTTTTCCAGATTATCTTAATTACTGATGCTGTCATCTACCCAAAGACTTGGGCCTTGGGTGATCTAGAAACCAATATGAATAATGTTACCATTGCCTTAACCCTCACATTCAGTTTCTTTCTAAAACTTGTTGTTCTGTTTTTAAGTGTTACTTGTGTTTGACCCTCTGTATTCCAAACACATTTCCTTACTGCAGTATAGTTCTTTTTTTTTTTTTTTTACTCTGGTTGCCCTCTACCCAGCTCCCAAGTAAATACATGGAGACTTATTCTAACTTATGAATGCCTGGTGTTAGCTTGGCTTGTTTCTAACCAGCTTTTCTAACTTCAATTATCCCATTTCTAATTATATTTTGCCCCTGGGCTTTTTACCTTTATTCTACATATCTTTCTTTCTTTCTTACTCTGAGGTTGGCTATGTGGTTTAGTGGCTGGTCCCTGGCATCCTTTTCTCCTTCTCCTTTTTTCTCTCCTCCCTCATCTTCTTTCTTCTATCAAGTCTAGATTTCTACTCCTATTTATTCTCTTTTCCTGCCAGCCCTGCCTGTTTCTCTCTACTGACTAGCTATTGACTATTCAGCTCTTTATTATACCAATCGGGTGTTTTAGAAGGGAAAGTAACACAGTTTTACAGAGCTAAACAAATGAAACATATCTTTGTGTCATTAAACAAACATTCCACAGCATAAACAAATGTAACACATCTTAAACTAATATGCCCCAACACTGTGGTAAATTGGATCCTTGACCTCATACTTCCCTCTTGCAAGCCATATTCCACTGTGCTGTCACTACTGGACATTGCAGATGCACCATGACCTGGCTTCACAAGTGAGTGAACCTTTTCATGAGTTTCTAACATCTACAGATGCTGGGGATGGCACTATAAATATATACATGACACAGAGGTTGCTGTGCTCTGCCAACCTCCAGATTCATCCCTACTCCATATGGAATTAGCACAAAATAATCCCACATCCAGGAATTAATAACTTTGTACAGTAGAAATATTCAAACAGAACATCTTCTATTTACCTTAAAGAATCTTTCAGAAAAGTAAAACCAATAAGCCACTCCCAATCAAAACTTTATGAATTCAATTTTGGGGAATCTTACACAGTCTAATTACAGACAAAAGAATCCTTTGAGAAGAATGTTTAAAACCTGAACTTTCTTCTAAATATTCTGTCTATGTATTTATAAATATTCACTAGTTACCAAGTATACTTTGTACTTTCCTTGTATTTACTTTTATGATTGCCATAGTATTGTCACCGCATAAATAAACCTGACCTCTAATTTGGAATGTTATATGCATAGGGTGGAAAGAATTCGCCTAAGCATTACCTGACTTCTATCATAGAAGAACAAATTATGCTGTTGTAATTATGCTATATCCAAAGCTAGAACTTAAAAGGGAGCAGATATGAGATTAAAATAACTCCAATAAAATACTTTGCATATATCTATATCAGTGAAACCCAAAAGAAATGAACAGTAGTCTAGGAAAGTATAAATTACTAAAATTGGTCCTTCAAGAGGTAGAAAACCTAAATAAATCAATTTTCATGAAAAAAAATAAAGTTGTTATAGAAGTACTCCTCAAAAATATGTAGGGTCCAGATGGTTCTGCAAACAATTTATTTCAAGCTTTCTAGGAATGAATTGTTTCTATGCTGTATAAATTGGTTCAGAACATAGATACAGAAAGAAGCTGTCTGTGGTCCTTGTTTGAAGCCATCATTCATCCAACAAAGTGAGCACAGACTTCAAACTGGACGCCCTAAAGAGCTGACATAAAACTGGCAAGGGAATGGGAAGTTCAACATCACTTTAGTTTTAAGTATTAAAGAAGAAATGGTAGATTCATTTCAAAACTACAGAGATAGCTCAACAGTAGAAAACTTAAAAGAAAATGAGAATTAAAAAAAAAAAAACTCTACACTATCATCCAGTGATGGAAAAATAAAAGCACCTATTTTCATAACTTTGCATGTTCCCTGGCTGATTTAACATTTGTCCTCTTTCTTCCTTTTTTTCTTTCTTTCTTTTTTCTTTTCTTTTCTTTCTTTTTTTGTTTGTTTTGTTTTTTGTTTGTTTGTTTGTTTTTGGTTTTTTTTTTTGAGACAGGATTTCTCTGTGTAGTTTTGGTGCCTGTCCTGGATCTCACTCCATGGACCAGGCTGGCTTCAAACTCACAGAGATCTGCCTGGCTCTGCCTCCTGAGTGCTGAGATTAAAGGCATGTGCCACCATTGCTCGGCCAATTGTCCTCTTTTTAAATGATTGGATAATAAAACTGAGACTGGGAGTGGGGGGGCAGGGTAATGGAGGGCAAAGAATGGGGAGATGAGAACATAAGGAAATGGGAGGTTTGAGCTGGAACAGGGACAGAGTGAGAGAGCAAGGAAAGAGATACCATGATAAATGAAGACATCATGGGAATAGGAAGAGGCAGGGTGCAGGGGAAGTTCTCAGGAATCCACAAGGATGACCCCACCTTGGACTACTGGCAATGGTCGACAGGGTGCCTGGACTGGTCTACTTTGGTGACCAGACCAGTGAATACATACCTTGTCATCATAGAGCCTTCATTCAGTGACTGATGGAAGCAGATGCAGAGATCCACGGCTGGGCACCAGGCTGAGCTCTGGGAATCCAATCAATGAGAGAGAAGAGGAATTCAATGAGCAAGGGACATGGGGATCATGATGGAAAAATGTGCAGAGATAACCAGCCAAACTAGTGGAAACCCATGAACTGTGGACTAATAGCTGTGGAGCCCCCTGGATTAGGCCCTCTGGACATGGAAGACAGTTGTTTAGCTTGAACAGTTTGGGGGGGCCCCAGGCAGGGGGGTCGAGATCTGTTCCTGGTGCATGGGAAGGCTTTTTGGAGCCCAGAACCTAGGGCATGACACCTTTCACTGCCTTGGTGCAAGGGGAGGGCCTTGGATCTGCCTCATCTGAGTGTACCAGGCTCTGCTGACTCTCCATGGAAGACCTTGACTTGGGAAACGTGGGGATGGGGTACATGGCGGGTGGGAAGAGGGAAGAGGGGGGATCTGTGGTTGGTATGTAAAGTGAATAGAAAATTTCTTTTTAATAAAAACAAACAAAAACAAACAAACAAACAAAAAAAACTGAGACACAAGGACATCAAAGCCCATACATTCTAATAGTGGATGAACCTGTTTGAGTTCAACTCTACTGTCCCTCTCTCTCCGAAATGCAGAGCTGCACAGAGCTTCTCACAGGAGTACCCTGCCTGAGAGGTTCCAGAGTTCAAGAAGGCACCATGCAGGAGTGGAGAAAACTGTGTGCCTGTACACTCATGGTTCCTAGGAAAGCAAGCAGTCATGACAGGCATTTTTATGAGTCCACTGCCAGGGAGAAAACAGCTGGCCAAGAAGCAAATGCTGCTGGACAAAGGCTGCTTATGCTTTGGATTGACATCACCACCTCCAGTATGAAGAGGTTGTCCTGAAACATAGACAATAAGAAGCATAAACAGTGAACAGCAATGAATCCTTGGTCCAGTTCAATACAAGAAGTTCAACCATCTTGGGCAGGACTATGTTACCTTGGCCATACCTGGAAATCCACAGTGAATGCACTGTGGTTTCGGATATTTCTTTCTAGTTAAGTTCACTATGCAACCTGCATGGCAAAGGAGGAAAAATGCCTGTTAGACCATGAAGATGAGGCATAAAGGCCTACTGAGAATTTAGCTACTTTTTAAGATGGTCTCTCACAGTACCCACCCCCTTCAAGAGCTGCCAAGCCTTTTCAGTTTAAGTAAAGATGACCCTGCCACTTTGGTTGCTAGGGAATGGAGAAGAGACTGGCATGTGAAGCAAAGGCTCCAGACTTAAGTCAAATCCAGCCGGAATGTGACACGCTCTGATTGCCTGGTGTAACCTGACGTCAGGGATTGGGACGCCTCTAGTGCTGCTCTTTCCATTTAGAATAACTTCGGTTGTGGGTGGTCTTTTGTGTGTCTATATGAGTTTTTAAATTGTTTTTTCCTAGTTCTGTGAAGAACATCATTGGAATTTTAGTGGGAATTGAATCAAATAAGGCAATTTTTACAATATTAATTCTGCCTAACCCAGAGCATGGAAGGTCCCTCCACACAACCTTGAACTTCTGATCCTTACACGTTCCCCTCCCAAATGTTGGGATTAAAGGCATGCACCACCACACCCATTTTCAGTCCTAGGGATTAAACCCCGAGCTTTGTGCGTGTGAGACAAGCTCTCTGCCAACCTTGATACATCCCTAGCTCAAAGTGTTAAGAGAGAAATCTCTGCATGAATACATTCAGGCCTCCTCCTTGTTCTCTACTTGTTTTACTCACATAGATTCAAGTGTGTTTATGGACTTCGTTGTTGTTTTTGATTTTTTTAGATAAGGTGTCACTATGTAGCTGTGCTAGAACTCACTATGTCGACCTGTCTTGGAACTCAGAGATCTATCTGCTTCTGCCTCCCTAGTGATGGGATTAAAGGTATGGTGCCACAATACCCTTATATGAGTGGTCTTAATCACCATTGTTTTTTGCTCCTTTATATAAAAGTTAGTTGACCATATATACATATGTGTGTATATACATATTTTCTGTCAGATATTTTAACTAGTACCTTCAATAGTAGATTTTTATTTTTTCCTCTAAATAGCACATTCTCCTTTGCCTACTTCCAGCACTTGAACTTGACTTAGGAAGGAGCCTCACACATTCTCAATATAGTTCAGATGGGGCTGACCCCATACCCACCATGGGAGAAGCCCTTGAATTAGGATTGGCCTAACACAACCCTTTGTCTCTGGCCAAGTGACTGGTTCATCAGGGTTAATGAAGGTCAGTCTTGAGTCTCTTGATGAAGTCAGTGGGGAATAGATGCTGTTTCATTAGTTGACATGGCCACACTAAACAGAGTTGGTCTTGCTAGCAAAAATTTTAGAAAATTCCATCTCAATTGGTGGATGATACCAAGGAAATAGAGGTCCCCACTTGGGGTTTCATAGTCACATAAATAAAAGAGAGTGGACACAAATGAAAGCTGGAGGACAATTTTATTAGAGTTTAAAACAAAAAACCCCAGGGTGGCAAGCTGTAAATGAAGGCAGCTGCCTGGAGGAAAAGAAGGAAAAGAAACCCATGCTCTTTGAGTTAAGCGGACAGGGAAGTCAGCCCACCACATTGAGGACAAGCAACCACTGGTAGGGAGAGGAACTTTATGGGAAAAGTAAGGAAGGCCACAATACCCAGGAAGACATGCTTGGAACCAAGATAGAAAGAAGAAAAGGAAGGTTATGCTTTTCTGAGTAATTCTGAAAGCAGCAGATGGAAAGGTTCAAGTTACTGTACCAGGGAGCAGGAACTCTAGGAACTAAAAATATGTTACCTCATTAAAGGGATAATTATTCTGCCCCTTTCTTTAGCTAGGGGTGGTCCCTTAGCCAGGACATTGACCCACTCAATGAGAATGTTGGGTCTCCATCCAGGGCAGAGGTTTTATCCTCTTGACCTGCTGTGTCAACCTGAAAATGAGGCCAATTGATAATCTTGGTGACTTGACCTCTCTGAAATGTCTGATAGTTCACATGCCCCTTTCCTGAGCCCTTTCTTCTCCTGCTCCCATATCACATATAAAAGCTGATACAGGGAATATAAAGTAATAATGTAATATTACTTGATTAGAGTCCTCCTGAAGATCCTCTTTCATATTCCTTTTCTCCAGAACCCAAGTTTATATATTCTCTAAAGGTCTGCCTCCAGTCTTATTCTTTATTTTCCTTTGGCAAGTTCTTCTTCCACTCAGTTCAACGAATGCTCTCTGTGTTTCTGTCCTAATCATCGTGAAGAAATAAAAATACAAGAGTAAGATAAAGTTTCTGCCTTTGAAGATGTGAGTAGCCATTGGCCATGTGGACAAGAAAAAGAAAGACCTGCCAGGTGGGCATGAGAGTGCAGATAAATGCACAGATGTGAAACAGTGGTGTTGTGTGCGAATTACCAAAAGCTCAGAACTGCTAGTGCATATAGCTGAGTGGAAAGTAGGAGATTTCAAGTGACAGACTGGTCACATTTGCCTCTTCATTGCAGAGGGGATGAAGGTTTGTTCTTCTGGGAACTGGCAACTGTCTGAACTCAACTTGCTTTCCTTGCTCCTACTTTGCCAGAACCTTCATTGCCTATCAGACTTTGGCTCCAATCAAGAAACTCACTTTGTGTCTCATGAGAGTCACTGAATAACTGCTTGTGTAGGGTGGTGAGGACTTAAATCTATGTCCAGCTTGTTTTGCATCAGGGAATAATGTTCCCAGTAGATGCCACTGCTTAATATTTTAACTCTTTGATCTGCGTGTATCCTAAATTAAATGAGCCTACAGCTCTAAGGTAGTAGAAAATCATGAAATCTTTCATAATGGTGTGAAATTAATGAAACAGTGTTTGAAAAAGAAATATGTGAATCACCTTTTAAAAACGTATGGTTCTGTGGCTTTGTGTGCAAACCAATGTCAAGAGTGAAAAAGCTACTTATATTCCTAGTGATGGTTAATTTCAGTGAGATGAAAAGAAAGATCAACAAAGGGGAAGGGGAAATTGGTCAAAATCTAGAAATGCCAAGCACAAGCACATAGTCTCTTCCTGGGAGTTCCGTTGCTCTCGGTAAGAACCCGGTCTACATCTGATTCATACCCTAAGACTGCCACCCTCAGACTGTTTCTCAGGCAGCCTGAAGGAACAGGGAACACATACCTGCTGAAATATTGGTCCTCAAGCTCTGGTAGGATGTTTTAATAATTTCTGGGGTGATATTACTCCACATTCTACTTCTTACCTACTATACTCTGCTATAATCCATATACAGATATAGAACCTGAAGATATTCACTGTGCTTTGGGATGAAAATATAACCTCTTTTCACCTTTGGTCCAATGGAGGCTGGAAGGACATGTGAAGGCCTGCCTGAGTTTCTTCTGGATTTGATGAGCCTGATACGAAAAACACTGTTTGATCTAAAGAGAAGAACGTACTTCCAGTTCATTCCTTGGGCTATTGCACTACTGTGGAGACTGTTTTCAAACCCGGAGTGTGGCTGAAGAATGAAGCATGTTCTCTATGCCAGGCTCCATCTCTGTCATCACCATAATGATTGAATTTGAGGCACAGAAGACAGAGGGAAAAATGATGTCGAGGTCCAGCTCAAGATAAGTCCAGACCAGGACAGATGGTATATACTACATCAAAGAAGTTGAATTTTATGCTGGACAAAATGGGAAACTATTGAAAGAATTTATATGGCCAAGACAAAGTCAGACTTATATTTTAAAGTATGCTCTAAATTTAGTGAAGGTTCAAAGAGATATGTAAAGATGCCAAGTTCAGAGGTTACTGTATTCATTAAAGAGGGGTTGATATTAAATTAACAGTGGAAATGAAAGAAAAATTGGATTTAAAAATATTCAGAGAGCAAACCTGACCAGCACTACTGACATCCATTATCTCAGTTAAATGAGAGGACAGATGTTCAAAGCCTCCAGCATATTGCTTACAGAGCACACAGATGATGCCCAACGTAGTTAAGTTCACATACAAGGGGTTAATGCAGCTTTACTAAGTTGGAATAGAAATTTGGGCAAGATTATTTTGGAGGCAACAAGTAACAGGCCTTGGGAAAGAAAGAAACAAAAGCTAGAGATCATTTCTGGAGATGTAACAATTGAAATAAAAATAGTATTCAACCAGTGAGTTTTCAGAAGAAAACCTCATAGGCTTTAATCATTGATTAATAGATGTCAGTGTATTAAAAGTTAAAGATAACTTTTATGTTCCAACTACATTTCTGTCTAAAGAGCTAAAGTCAAAAGAGTGGAAAGCCATAGACAGACCATGTTATGGATTTCAGTAAGAAACTATGTAAATTTCTAGTGGATGGTTAAATTTCCCCCATTTGGCACAGACTTCTCATTATGCTTCAGAACCATTGTGCCCAATGGGGAGAAACTGTTTCTTGCTCAGGACTAAGGCGATTGTCAAGTTACCATGCGTGAACCAATGTTTCAGTGCCATGTCTTTTCTTCCCAAGTTCCTCCAGCCCTCCTATGGTGAGCTCTTTGGCAGAACTGTTTGAAGGGAGAAGATTTCAAACCTGACTGTAACTTTTAGTTCAAGATGTTTGACCTTTTATCCACATTTAAATATCTGAAAAACACATGGAAACCTCAGTGGAAAGATCAAACAAAATTCTGTCTCCAAGGTTCCTGGCTTTTCTACCTTTCTGAGAAAAGGAATTAAGACTTCAGGCTTTCTTAATACACATTTGAAACCCAGTTCACTGATTGAGGGCTTCTGGGTCTGCATTTCTCTCCTCTGCTTTAGTCAACAGTGCTGGGAAACCTGTGCCTCTCTCCCCATTACTGTCTCCTTTTTCTTCTTCCCTCTGTACAGCAAGAGACTTTCAGCAGAGTAAGTGAGTAAAATAAACTACAAACCCAGATTCTGTTTAAGTAGCTATTACTAAAATGCCCATACTAGAAAACCAAAACATCAATAACCTAACACTAGCTCAGAAAGGGCCTGCTTAAGTTGGGAGCTTATGCTTGTTTTTAATTTTGAATATTTTGTTATTTTAGCGTGTGTGTGTGTGTGTGTGTGTGTGTGTGTGTGTGTGTGTGTGTGTGTGTGTATCTATATGGAATGTACATACAAGAGCCTGCAGAGATCAAAAGAAGGTCATTGGAACCGGTTGCAGACAGTTCAGACAGTAAACATGTAAATAACCATGTGGGTACTGGGAACTGAGCCCAGGTCCTGTGGAAGAGCAGTCAGTGATCTTAGCCACCGAGTCACCTCTCCAGCCCCATGTTCTTTTTTTAAATTTTAGTACAACTGGAAATTATGAGTTTATTTCTCATTGAATGATTGCTTATCAGGCCTAATGTGCACTAGATCTTTAAGAATCATCACCCAACAAGACTAAGACATTCACTCACAGCAACAGAAAACAGCATGCCCAACAAAAATGTAAATTGGTCTTCACAGAGGAGGAGGTGCTATGAGGAAAAAAAAATGCTGAGCAGAAGAAGGAAGAACCAAAGGAACAGATGGACGGATGGATGGATGGATGGATGGATGGATGGATGGATGGATGGATGGATGGATGGATGGATGGACAGATGGACAGACAGACAGACAGGTAGATGAATGGATGGATGGACGGACAGATGGATGGACGAATGGATGGAGGGACGGATGGATGGACAGATGGGTGACTGAATGATCTGTATCATTAAAGGTGAAGGCCAAGTAGACCTATAGAAAAACTAAGACCAGAGAGCAAAACTGAGGGTGAGAGACTTTACTACAAAAATATCCAGGCAAAGAGCACAGTGGACAGATAAAATAGCAAGAACAAACACAATGGCAGCTCGATGCCCAGAATGTCCCAGAAATAGTTAAAAAGAAAAAGATAGAAAACAAAACAAAACAGTGTTAGGTTCTAGGCATGAGTAGGAGAAGTCAGAGCGGACTGATGTGGAGCACAGAGCTGCAGGGCTGTGGGTGCTCCTTTGCAGACTTTATTCTTTGGTCTAAGATTTCTAATGCTTTGTTCTTTTCTTTAGCATAAGATGCAGGCTGCGGCAAGCTTTTACATTTACAGAAACTCAAGATTCACTTGAATCTGGCCATAATTACATAATCCTGCTCTTTTCATCCCCTAAAGATTTTCCTGCTAGTTACTGTCTTTTTACCATTCCTGAAGAGACTCGTTTATTTCTGCCTCTTTACTTTTATAGATTCATCTTGTACCATAACTTGTGTGCCTCCCAAGTACCAAGATCCTCTCCTTGCTAAGCCTGCAAAGGCTCATCCATTCTCAATGACATTTCCCCTACCTTTATTTACTTAAAAAATTAATGTTTGATGTCTTATATAATCCCTCAATCATATCACACATCATTCTTTAAAAGTACCTGCTCCCGGGTTGGGGATTTAGCTCAGTGGTAGAGCGCTTGAAAAAAAAAAAAAAAGTACCTGCTTCCTAAAGTTTGAACAAATATCTCTTACTTTATCTGACCATTCTCTCCAGGGTTTATGAGTTGTAACACACTGGTTACATAGAAGAGCTCCAGGGGTCCAATCAGCAAGAGAGAGGAGGGATTGTATAAGAGAGAGATGTTGAGACCATGATTGGAAAAAACACAGGGACAACTAGCCAAACTAGTGGAAACGCATGAACTGTGAACCAATAGCTGAGGAGCCCCCATGGAACTGGACCAGGCCCTCTGGATAAGTGAGACAGTTGATTAGCTTGAACTGTTGAGGAGGCCCCCTGGCAGTGGAGCCGGGATCTGTCCTTGGTTCATGGGCTGGCTTTTAGGAGCCTGGGGCCTATGCTGGGACACTTTGCTCAGCCTTGGTGTAGGGAGGAGGGGACTGGACCTGCCTCAGCTGAGTCTACCAGGCTGGGCTGACTCCCAAGGGGAGACCTTGCCTTGGAGGAGGTGGGAATGGAGGGTGGATTAGGGAGGAAGGCTAGGGGGTAGGAGGAGGGAGGATGGGGGAATCTGTGGCTGATATGTGAAATTAAGTTAATTATAAAATAAAAATATTTTTTTAAAAATAATAATAAATAAATTAATTTTTTTTTTAAAAAGAATGATGTCTCACCCTAGCCCTAGGGAAGTTCAAACAAGGGAGGCAATGAACAGCAAATCACTAATGATGATATTACATGATTAATGTACAGTTGTGGTTCTGATAGTGACAGCATCTGGAGCTAGAAGAAAACTATCCAATAAGTATATACAATATATACAATGCATGTTAGATGCCAGCTGTACACTCTTACCCCTTATCTCAGTGAACCCTACAATAGTCTGCCAGCTAGAAGTTGCAAACTGCAGTGTAGAGTAACGTAGAAATTCAAAGACAGAGGAAAGATGAATTGACTGTAGTTACTCGGGCAGGCCCAAGTGTAAAGTTTTACTGAGCTCATTATCCAGCTCACAGAAACACCGCAATTTAAACATGTAATAAAATAGTGATTTCTTTCATTCATCTTTCTCTTTTCTTTCTTTCTTTCCTTTTTTAAAAAAATTTTGTGTTTTTAGTTTTTCGAGATAGAGTTTCTCTATACAGCCCTGACTGTCCTGGAACTCTCTCTGTAGATCAGGCTGGCCTCAAACACACAGAGATCCACCTGCCTGTGCCTCCCCAGTGCTGGGATTAAAGGTGTGCCCTGCCTTTCCTTTATTTTCCAACTTCACTCTTGTCTCTCCAAAGACTGAGTTAAAAATAAAACTTACTTGTAACCTTACCTTTTCTTACCGTTCCCATTATAGTTTTTAAAGATCAATTATGTGGCAAAAATGTCATGTTTGAATTTTAATTCTGGCTCTCCTTCATTGTATGTTGTTAACACTTAGTGGTTTGGGGTTCTTCATTTGTAAGGTAAAAATAGCAGTATTAGGACCAAGGCAAGGTTGATATGGTGTTTTTTGTATTTTGTATTTGTTTTTGTGTTTTGTTTGGTCTTCCTTTTTTAATATCTGGGTTTGGAATCCAGCTTAATGATTGATAGAGCATTTGCCCAGCATGTTTGAGTCCCTGAATGAATCCTAGCTCTGCACTATATGCACACTTAAATTAACTAATTAATTAACTAGGTACATTAAACATATTATATAACTGAAAATACTATTTTAGTCAATAGAACTCCAGATTTCTTTTTATTCACAGAAAAGGCTATAGTATGCATGCATTAAACAATTAGATGGTTTCCCAGATAATGGCTATGGGAATGAATGAAGACAATCAAATTCAAACAAGCAAGTGTTATTTTTGTTTGTTCGTTTTGGTTTTATTTTGTTTGTTTTTCGAGACAGGGTTTCTCTGTGTAGCTTTGCGCCTTTTTCCTGGAACTCACTTGGTAGCCCAGGCTAGCCTTGAACTCAGAGATCAGCCTGGCTCTGCCTCCCTCCCAAGTGCTGGAATTAAAGGCATGCACCACCACCGCCCGACACAAGTGTTATTTTTTAGATATTGCTAAAACAGAGCAAGACAGTCATTGTTTGCATTTTGGCAAAAACTCAAACATAGACAGAGAAGTGAAAAAACTTTATCATGGAAAAGAGGGAACCACTGTGCATACCACACTTGGAAGGTTTTCACATAGGGGAGTAGTAGGTAGGTTGATTATAAATGGGATATCCTATTCAATTGGTTAAGGGCACATGCTTAACTTTCTTAGGTTGAACATCAATTGGGAGCAGGACAAAGAAAATAGGGAAACTGTCCATTGTAATAAAATTACAACAGAATTTCATAGTTGGCCCATTGGTCTGACTGTCTATGGGTCATACTTGTGGCTTCCTGGTCTGGTCACTGACTTTGACTTATGGATAGTTTCTTCTGGTTGTGAATCCAGATATATATATATATATATACACACACACACACACACACACACACACACACACACACACACATATCCTGCTCCTGTTTGTGTATCCAGTCTCTCACTGTATATCTATTAACAGTTGATTTAGAAGTCTCTATAACTTAGAGAAGAACATTTATATACAGCACAGACTGTCCTCAAGCTCACATGACTGCTGCTATATAGAATATATATATATATATATATATATATATATATATATATATATATATATATATATTCTGGTTCTGCTGACTCTATCTCCTGAGTTCTAAGATTATAGGTGAGCAACAACATGCCTGATTTTATGTGGTACTAGGGATTGAACCCAGGACTTTGTACATGTAAGGCACTCTACCCATTCTTCTACATAACCAGGTCTCTATCAATTTTAGTTTACTCTTGCTTATTAATCCAGTTCTGCAACCAAACTGTAAGTACAAATTTTTCTAAATATTAACCTTATTAGAATTAGCATACTAGTAACTTGAGTTATTAATTAGGATATTCATAACTTCTTGTCAAATTTTTAACTAAATATTACATTCTATATAGAATCATGGAATGATGTACATTGTGAACCTAACTCATTGTTAGGTTCTAAAGAGTTTGTTTGTTTGTTTGTTTGTTTGTTTGTTTGTTTCAGACAGGTTTTTCCCATGTATATAACCTGGCAGCCTGGAACTTAACTATGTAGAACAGACTGCCTTAAACTTACAGGGATCCTTCTGTCTTTGCCTCCCAAAAAGGAGTTGGATCATGCTGGAGGTAGAGTAATAGGTAGCTGTGAGTTGCCTGACATGGATTCTAGAACTAGAATGGAAACTAGTCCTCTAGAAGAGAATCAAATGTTCTTAACTATTGAGCCCATCTCCCTAGTCTGCCTAACTGTTTCTCTCTCTTTCTCTCCTCCCTTCCACCCTCCCCTCCCTCCATTTCTTTCTTTCTTTTTTCCTTCTTGGAAACAATATTGCATGCAGCCAAAGCTGTTCTCCAACTGAACTTAGTGTGTACCCCAAAGAGCACCTTAAACTCCTGATCCTCCTACTTCTGCTTTTTCAGTATCTGAATTTTCACTATCACTGTTGACTTATTAATCTTTTAAATTTTATTCTACTATTTTTAATTGTGTGTGTAAGAGAGGGACATGTGATCTGTATACATGAGTTCCAGGGCCTCAGAGGTCAAAGGCTTTGGGTCCCTAGGAATTGAAGTTACAGGCAATTGTGAACCACTCATCAAAGATGCTGGGAACCAAACTCAGGTCCTCTATAAAAGTGATAAGGGTTCTTAATGACTTTCCACCACCCACCTCAAATTTTTGAGATAGGGTCTGACTATGTAGACTGGATTGACCTAAAATTCACTTTCCAGTTCCAGGCTGGTCTTGAACTCACACACGTCCCCCTGCCTCTCCCTCCACAGTGCTGTGATTAAGGAATGCACAACTATGCCCTTATTTACAGTTTTAATCACAATTGGTTCTTATCCCTTCATAGAAAAGGTAGGCTGACCATATAGACATATGTGTGTACATATTTTAATTAGTTAATTTGAGATGGGGTCTCACAACATTGATCAAGATAGTCTCAACTCTGTGGGCTCAAGTTGGTCTTCAGTCTCTGCTCCCTAAGTAACTGAGACCATCAACACAAGCACTAAATCCACCTTGTGCCCATATCCCTCACTACACTCACTTTGTACCCATATCCCTCACTATACTCACTTTGTGCCCATATCCCTCACTATACCCATCTTGTGCCCATATCTCTCACTACACTCATCTTGTGTTAATATTCCTTGAAGGAATATTAACAAAAAAACTCCCCAGTGAAACACAGTGTGCTATACATAAAACAGTATGAAATTTCTAGAAAATGAAATACCTTTAAATTTTCTCCAAGACAAAAATCATGGCCGTTAATACAGAGAGGATATGCTGAGAACATCCTAAAAGCAGTATCATGCTGTGGTCTTAGTCACTGTACTGGCTACTTTACAAGACAGTATGGAGAAATAGTGTGGGCATTTGTTGTTTTCCTGCTTGGATAATTTCTGATTAGTGATAAGCCACAGTGCACTCTCAGTTCTCATTGTCATTGGTGAGATAAGGATCCTTCCTGGCCCTAGGCAGTAGAGTGAAGCTCCAGCCAATCAATACATCAAATTTTGAGACCACAATAATTAGTTCAAATAGGCTCATGACCTAAACTGGTCCAATCGAAGTAAATTTCACGGTTTTTAATGAGAATATTGGAACAAATACTGCCATATTTTTCTGTTGGATGTGAGTCAGGAAAGACTGTGACTTTCAGGGCCCCATTTTGTAACCACAAGAGTTATTCAAGGCTAAGCATAAGATTAGTGGAGATCTCACAGTAGAGACTATCAGTGGAGGGAGAGAGAGAGAGAGAGAGAGAGAGAGAGAGAGAGAGAGAGAGCGAGCCCTTACAAGCCAGGGATGTCCTTTGAATTTGAGTATTTGCTGTTTATAGCTTTCTAGTCTGTTTCTAATAGTTAAACAGTTGGGCAAAGCATGAAAACTATCCAAAAAGACTAACGAAGCGATAACACCATGGCTCAGGATCCTCCCACTCAAAGGTGACAAAGCTTAAATTTCAGAGGCTAGAATTTTATTGTGTAAGGGTCAATGGGATGAAGACACGCTCATAGCGAAAGAGCAAATGAGGAGCAGAATACCACATCACACCCAGCACCAATAACAACCCACAGAAATAACCATTCCAGAGAGAATGATTTATCCAGAAAAAGGCTTGTGACAAAAATAGTTCTTTCTTCAACCCATGTAGGCTAAAAGACAGGTTTGAGCTCCAGACAGCATAAGAAATAACAAAAGCTAGTCTAGACCAGGTTTGATTAATCACATTTGCACAAGGAATCCCATTGTCAGTGAAAAATCTTCATAACTGATAGCTGAAGCCAAAGCAAAAGCCTTGTAGTGTCCTTGGAAAGCTGTCCATCAAGAAACGTGTTTCTCAGCCCCGGCAGAAAGAGATAGGCAGGCATCTTCTTCACATCATTTCAGGGCTGCACAGCTTCCTTTGATCAGAAAACTGCTTTTACTTTGGGTTTCATATGGCTTCCTACCTTAACCAAAGAAACCCATTCCTACCCCAACCCTGAGAAAATTGAATGAATTGGAGAGTCAAGTCTCATGTGCACACATAGCCACTAAGTGAAACGTAGTTTGAATGAGCCAGAGACAGTTCCTGTGTATTAGCCTAGAGAGGCCCAAATGTGATTTACTTCTTCATAGCAGGCTGGGGCTGTTAACAATAATGCCTATCTATGCCAAACTGGCATTGCCATGTGACTAACTGCTCTAGAATTTTTGCACAGGGCTAAGGAGATGGCTCAGTGGGTAAAGGGTTTCCCCACATAATTATGAGACTAGAATTAATTAGAATTCTTAGAAACATAAGAAACAGGGCAGGCAAAGCAGATGCCTATACTCCCAGCGCTTAGAGGCAGAGGCAGGAGATCTGCAGCCAAGACAGCCAGCTAGCCAAGCTGGAATAAGCAAGATCTGGGTTTAGTGAGAGACTTTGTCTCAATAAAGATGGAACTACAGAGGAAGACATTTGATATCGACTTTGAGCCCCTACAGGCTCAAATGTGTATATATATACACACATGTACATGGGCCCCTACACAGGCAAATGCACATTATATACACATAAACACACCATACATGTGTACACAAAATTAGTTCCAAAAAGCATATTTTTAGTTTATGGCTTGCTAACTTTACATACCTCATGAAATGGCATGCAACATTGCTTATCATAAAAGGCAAAGCCTATAGCAATAAGACCTCAAAGCATGTTGCCTCTCAAAGTTTCCCCACCCATAAATTCTCACCTTGGTACCAAGGAGCATTACCTAGTTACAGAAACTTCTGACATTCCCTTCCCTCTTTGAGTTCCATGGCCTTCTTCCTATTTTGAGTGGTGGCTTCATGTTTTTATCTCTGAAAGATCTCTAGCATAGAGGAATTCCCCTCTCTCACGCATTTCTGCCCAAGAACTCTCAAGGAAGCATATTCTTTATTACTGTTTCTCATGCTCTGCTATCTTTCTGTTTAGCTTCAGAAGCTCTGAACTTAATAAAGCCAGCTGAGTGCAGACTTTCTTAATACAATTTCTGCACACATGCATTGTGCCGGAAACGCATGCTCTTGCACTCTTTACAAAAGTTCTTGTGTAGTAAGATAAAGAATTTCTCTTACTCACACAAGGCTTGAATGCACTCCCCGAGGAGTCAAGGGAATAACACTCAAACTGTTGGTGAATGACTGAAATATGTGGCTTTCAGGTGGGCACAAAGGCCTTAGCAATGCAGCTTTACCTACTGTCTTAGGAGGAGCTGGAGACAAAACTTTCCCACCCCAGGACAGATCAGAGCTCATATTTTCTTCAGACAGATGCACCCCAAAGTGAGAGGCAGAGAAAGTTGTCCTGCCCAAGGGCATCAGTCAGAGAAGTCACTGAGTGCTTGGGAAGATACAGGCTAGGGGTAAGGGATGGGTGGCTTGCCACATAAAAGGAAGTAGGCAGACCAGAGAGCTCTGTCCTAACCACCAAATTGTCCTCTGCCACCACAGATTGCAAATAGACTTCAGATCTAACACAATCTGATTTTACTTGAAAGCTACCAAATTTTTATCATTATCCATTGAAAAGAAGAATACAATACTATTATCCCTTCTGATAAAATGCACATTCAAATGCTTGAACTATATCAATGAAAATGACCTAATTTTTTTTGGGTTTTTTTTTTTGTTTTTTTTTTTTTTGTTTTTTTTTGTAATAACATCCAAACCAAAAGCCATGCTAACCAAATGACACACTGGGGACTAATAAATCCCACATTTCTACAAAAATTCCAAATGTTAGTCTAAGCTAGGAAGAAAATCCCGGTGTTGAGTTTGCTTAGAAGCTCCTCTTAGCAAGCATTAATTACCTTTGGCTTCTCAAAATGAGCAATTCTATTCTTGGGTCTATGAAAGAAGAACTTTCAGTAGTGACAGCTGAAAATACAGCAACAAAGGAAAGCACAGGCTGTCTCTAAGTGTTTTAGGTCCAATTGTGTATATCAAGTTAAGATGTATATCAAGCGACAACCTTGATTGCAGATTCTATCCACTGGAAATCTGGCACAGTGAGGTGTAGTTGTAAATTTTAAAGTGTTTTCTGTGACAGGAATCTAACCCAGGGCCTCACATATCTCAGGTAGGCACCCTACCATGGAGCCACATCCCAAACCCAGGACACTGTAAAAATTATTGAGCCTAAACTGAAGTACACACAGAAAACTTAAATATGGAGAATAAGGGAGCAAAAGTTCTAAGGTCCTGAGAACAAGGGGTTCTATGAGGGTATTGTGGCTTTAACTGTAAGCTCTAAAACCTTGATCATGTTGTGACACTGTTGTGACATCTAGGAAGAGTTACACCAGACAATTTAGATCTCACTGTGACATATGCTGTATAAATTCTTTACTGTTTAGCTTATCTTGCACTAAACAGCAGAAGAATACTTAGTAAGTGCAAGTAGGTCAACATCACTTTAATTTGCATTATCAGTTCAGAGGAACATTTTACACTCTATGTGTTGTGATAAAACACTGTGTCATTTCTGTCACCCAATGCCGAGTATTTTTAGGTCTTTGCACATTATGTGTAGAGATATTTGGTATTGCCTTTAATGTAACTTGCCATCTGTGTTCTAGTTTCTAAGCATTGGCAGAAGTGAGCTAAAGCATTGGCCGAACTTCAAGGGGTTAAGATTTTTGCTAACAAATATGGACTATTTGATATGAAAACCATCATTGTTTGATATGTCAAATAAAACATTTGTCAATCAAAAGTCTTTAAGCGCTGGGCTATGTGACATTTACTCTTTTATAAACCAACAAAGTCCCTGGTGGCATGCCTTTTTTCCTCTCATTTAAATAGTGGTAGGAGAACAAATCATACTTCAGGGCAAGTTGATAACTGCCAGTCACGATTCCTGCCTTGTTTACTATAATGAGGAGGGTAATAAATGCATCTGACCATTTCGGCTGGCATTTGCATAGATGAATGATTTGTCCAGTCAGTCGCTCTCCAGTGATTTGGGTCTTTTTGTCAGCACAAAGAGCATTCAGTCTCTCTGGAATTTACAGCAGCCAAGCTCTCATTAGCAAACATCCTTTACCATGAATGATTCAAATAATTACCACTGAAATAATAAACTGTTTCACAAAAACATTTTATTTGATGGCTCCAAACATCAACTTTTCTGAATTGTTGACATTCAAATAAGCCAGAGAGCTTCATTGTTAAGGAACAATGCTTCTCTTGTTAAAGGGTGGGCATTGTTTTACCTCCAATAGACCTTTCAACTTGGCTGGCTCTCAAATGCGTCCCTCAAACTGCCAGCCAGCATTCTGGGTAATCAGAGGGCATGTACCAGATGGAGCAGTTAAAACTTTACATATTCAAACTGCAGGAAATATTCTTTAGATTTTCTTTTGAGGTTGCAAATCTAGAACTCTAAATTAATTCGCAGCTGCTACTTTGTATCTTTTTTGCACCTATTGGAGCCAAATAATATTAAATGTCCTCACTTATGCTGAGCTATTCAAGTGTGAGTTCTCTGCTGTAATGGGATTCTATGTGTATAATTAAGTGTTATTTGATATAGTTTTAGAGTTCAAATAAATGAGCAAGCAACAATTATACCTTATTATGATCTTCTCTAGTGCATAGCCATAGGGTTACTCGCAGTGCGTTACCAAATTCTTAGCACCAGGCAGGCAGCAGTTCCTGTTATCAACTTTTTTCACCCTCTGCGCCATGCATAATTTAGAGAGTTTTATTAATTTTTGAAATGGCTTAATGTATGCGCATGTTCTAAAGATCTAGGTAGACTGTATGACTAACTTTAGCTTTCATAGAGCAATTGTTTATGCATGTAAATGTCTGAAAAATATTTTCCCCCTCAAATTGTAAAAAGCCCATGGTTTCATTTAAATAGATTAGCTCACACATGGCACCTTCTTCCCTACCTGCAAGGAAAAATTCAGGACTGGAGTGAGTGAAATGTATTTCTGTGCTTTGCAAATTTCCTCATTACTTTGCTTTCACTTTCAAATTTAGACATGTTATATATAGCAAGAATGGGAAACCGTCAACAGCACAGAAATACCTTGATGTTCATGCAATATTGTAACACAATACTGGAGGCTCATGATCATCGGTAAGTAAGATTCTGAAACGTTAACTTTGCAATTAAATTTCACATATTATCAATATGAATTAGATGATATAGACCCTGTGGCCCCACTCCCAAACAAGTGAAGGGTGTCAAAATTAGTCTTCAAGATGTGCCTGATACAGACAGACACTTAAAATGGCATGGCAATTTCCTAAGCTTCCATTTCTATCTCACAAAGATAGATGCAAATTAGGAACATAATTTGTCATACTTAAAATAATTTGCTTTATTGGGACATTGTGACCGAAATCTTCAGTTTCTCTTTTTCCACTCTCTCGGCTCTAAGTGGGAGTACCATGGCTTTTCTGCTTCTCTTCCCGGTGCTGCTTGTTCTGGTTGGTAATCATGGTCAAGACCGTAGAGCCCATTTTTCATTTTGTTATTTGGCTTGTCAAATCAAAGGTCAAGAGATGATGAAGAAACCCCAAAATAGCCCAGGATTGGCAGATTTCCCCCAAGTTTTCTAACAGAAGTTGGTGCTTATGAAAGTGAGGGAATAAAGAAATGGCTACAGCCATAAATCATGCAGGCGAGAGCTTTCCAAGCTTTGCATGATTTCACTGCCTAGTGCCCAGAGGCCCAGAAAAGAAAAGCAGGCGTCGTACCATTAATAGTGCCATCCTTGTGGTCTCAGGACTGGGGGCATATGAGGACAGCTTTCTGATATAGGCTCATCTTTTATGATCGGACATGTTGACAAAGAATAAATTCAGCCTTAACTCTTTAGTTATTACCCCTTTTGAACATACGCTGGAGATATAGGACATAGAATGTTAGTGCCAGAAGTGACATCCAAATCACAGTAAGCTGTGGAACTTGAACTTGAATCTAGATCTTTTGACAGCTTAGGTGGTGATCATTCTCTTTAGTTAGAACACTGATGTCCCCCAAAGGCCCAAACTTCATTTTTTAGTACCCTTCTTGTTGCATGTCTACACAGATACATACCTTATCCAAGTAGGAACATTACATTTTTTAAAAATGACACACAGTATCATGTAGGGAAAAGCATCTTTTGCCCAGCATGTCTTTTAGTGATGATGTCACTTTAAGTATTTGGAAAAGAACCATATATGGTACTGTTATTATTTCTTCCCCAGAGGCAAAAATAGTACTGTGCACTGAAAAGTACATTTTGTTCATTTGCTTCTTTGTTTAATACATGTTCCAGAAACTGCCATGATCAAATGGCAGAGATGTTAAGGCCAGATTTTTAATGTGGACAAAATGTATTTTTCAGTGCCATTTGGACAGGAAAAAAAGGAGCTCCCTAGTCCCTTTTGAACAGTAAAATCTCTTAGCTTGTCATGTGTTTGACATTTGTATTTTTTAAAATGCTTTAATAATAATAAATTATAATTCAACTCTATTTCTAGATAAATAGCATACCTGCCTCCTAAGTGCATATATTGAGTGCTGGGACTTCAGAATGTGTGTCTGTCTGGACAGAACGGTATTAAAGAGATGATTAGCTAAATCAAACACATATGTTAAAATGTCATAATAAAATCACTATGTATACTAAATAATAATTGCTAATATCAAGAAACACTTTTATAAACTTTATAAACTAGAGATGCTCATTTATCTCACAGTTCTGGAGGTTTAAGGACATAGCACCAATATTGATAGGACCTTTAGTAAAGTCTTCACTGGGATGGCATCATGGTGTCAAGAGCACCCAGGGGACAGTGTTATCATTTGACAAGGCAGAAATCAGGAGAGAGACTGAAATCCCTCAAGTCTCCTGTATCTCTTCTAATGGCAGGACCCCAATGATCCAGCTACTCAGTAGTTATCACTTCTCAAAGGTTCCATTAACTGTGACACACTGAGGGCTATTTACAACTCATGAACACTTGGGAGACACACTCAACCAAACAATAACAATCTCTAATTACCAGTGTTTAGAGATACCACCCCTTTCTCAGAAGGTAAATGGTCAGCACTGAGACAAAGATTAGTATTCTAGACTCATGAGTTTGTGCATATGTTAAAATAGCTTGAGATAGTATTGCCAACTTGACAGGCTCTAGATTGCCTAGGAGACACGCCTTTCTGGGCATGCCTGTGAGGGACTAGCTAGATTAGGTTAATTGAGGTGGGAAGACTCACCTCAACTAAGTCCATTTTTTGTTTTGTTCATTCATTTTAAATCATTTTTTTAATATTCACAATTTTTTAATTTATTATATTTGTGTTTTAATTTTACACATCAGCCATGGGTTCCCCTATCCTCCCCACTCCAGCCTCCGCCCCCACCTTCTCTCCAGCCCCTCCCCTCCATTCCCATCTCTATATAAGCACACAGTGTATTTTTGGGTGCAAATTCACTTTCATCTTTCATAAATTGTACATTCTTCCCCTTAACTCCCCCCAGACCCATCCCACACCTCTCTACCTTCTCCCAATTCCCTCCCCACCCACATAACCCACTGAGTCCAATTTGTGCTTCTCAAACACTTATGGCTATGGAGCCATCCTCTGGACCATGGATAACCTACCAGGGGCCTCACCCTTGAAGAAAACAGGCTTTCCTACCTAAACAGCCATCAACTGTCATTAGCTTCTCATGAACCCCGCTCACTTTCAAATGCTGAATGGCTTGCTCTTGTGCAGGTCTTGCATAGGCAACCATGGCTACTGAGTATTGATCAACATTTTCTGGATCTGGTACTCCCCTACCTCTGGTTCTTACAGTTCTTCCACTGTTTCTTTCACAGTTATCCCTGAGCTTTCAGGGAGACGATATAGGTGTACCATGTGTGACTGAGCACTCCACAGACACTAGTTCTGCACACTGTGACCAGCTTTGAGCTTCTATATCAACCATAGTCTATGCTCAAAAGCTTCTCTGATGAGGTCTGACAGCTGCACTGACAGACAGGCAGAGAAACACAAATTTGGAGGCAGATACTATGCCCATTTAGCAAAAAAGAAAGAAAAGAAGGAAGGAAGGAAGGAAGGAAGGAAGGAAGGAAGGAAGGAAGGAAGGAAGGAAGGAAGGGAAAGAAAGGAAGGAAGGAAGGAAGGAAGGAAGGAAGGAAGGAAGAAGAGAGAGAGAGAGAGAGAGAGAGAGAGAGAGAATTAGATTTACCTGTGGGGCCTGTGAGTTCTCCAATCTCTAGTTCTTGACTAGTTTCTAACATCAGTCTTGGATTTCCTCATGTAGCCTTAAATCCAAGTGGAAAATGCTTGCCTTTTTCCCAATTGCATTTGCGGCACTATTGTACCTGTTGACACATCTTGCCATACCAGTAACTGTAGTTCAGAGTTCACAGCTGGATAACACTGTTGACCTTTCTCTTCCAGCAGCCTATATAACGCCTTCCAGTACTACAAAAGGTAGCTAGCATTGTCAGTTTGACTTCTCCATGTCCAGAGACCAAAGTCGGTGGTGTGCTCATCAACTGGGTTTTATCATCAGGTTCTGGCTGATAAGCAAGATCAATGACAATGGCCTGTATTTTGAGGGATCTCTGGGGCACTCCTGACCAACAACTCAAGGAGAGGTATCTCACATCCACCACTGGGTTTTTAATTTTATAGGATGTCTTGGTTAGGGTAACTATTGCTGTAATGAAATACCATGACCAAAAGCAAGTTGGGGAGGAAAGGGTTCATTTGGCTCATACTTCCACACTGGTAGTTCATCACTGAAGGAAGTCAGGACAAGGAACTCAAACAGGGCAGGAACCTGGAGGCAAGAGCTGATGCAGAGGCCATGGAAGGGTGCTGCTTACTGGCTTGTTCCTCATGGCTTGCTCAGCCTGCTTTCTTATAGTACCTCGGACCACAAGCCCAGGGCTACCCCTACCCCAAAGGGCTGAGCCCTCACCCATAAATCACTAGTTAAGAAAATGCCCCACAGTCTTGCCTACAGCCTGATCTTATAGGGAGATTTTCTCAACTAAGGAGCACTGCTTTCTGATGACTCTAGCTTGTGTCAAGTTGACATAAAACTAGCCAGTATATAGGAGAATTATCCTCTGTGTAGGGTAACTCTAGTTAAACTGTTTTATATAAGTACACACACACACACACACACACACACACACACACACACACACACACACACCTCTCTTTCTGTATGTTTAGAAAGCTTGTAAAATAGTAGCTTTCTCTATGGCTTTTTAAACATCCTTAGTGTTAGTAATCCTTTCCCCCACCCTTCATGCCCTATCATCCCATGTCAAGATAATTTTTTAAAAGTAAAAACAATGTATTACATTAGGGAAGTAAAAACAATCCACAGTAAGGTAAAATGATGTCAGGATGCACGTTAATTCATTCTGATTAGTGTCATTAGAGAAAAGGGAACTCTAGACACCAAAAATAATAGCAGTCATGAATATGTGCAGCAAAAAGACTTCATGGAGAAACAGTCATCTTAAGTTTACAACATAGGCCTCAGGAGAAGCTATGGCCACCAATACCTCCATCTGTGGCTTTTGCCTCCACAAGAAAAATTGATTTCTATTGTTAATCCCACCCAGTCTGTGGTATTGTGTTATGACAGCTTTGTCAAGCTGAACAAAGGCTCCATGAGTGTGTAGCTTTTGCTCACTAGCCCCAGCCTTTGCTGGGCCTGCTTCCTGAATCTGCTTCCTCCCCACTACCTTCTCAATCTGGCTAGCTCCTGGGTACTACATCTCAGCTTAGGCTGCCCATTGTCCAGGAAGATTCCATTTCTCTGTATCTTCCTACCTCTTGTTAAGCAGGAAACCTGGGTTTGCTTTGGTGTTTGACTCTGCTCTGCTCAACATTAACTAGGAAATGCAGTACCTTAAGATACTATCATTGTTGGCTTGCGTCTCCATAAAGGAAGAACGTTCCAAATATATATGTCCTGTACTAGCTGTGATGAAACTTTTGCTTAGAGTTGATTAAAAGGGGAACAAAAAAGTGAACCAAAGAGTTAAAGTTAGGGTGGGCAAAAAAAAAAAAAAAAAAAAAAAAAAAAGTTAAACCGGTCAACATAATGCAAAATAAGATATAAGAACTCTCAAGCAAGGGTCAGAAGGAAATTTGATGAATTTCTACTTTTAGACTACATGGGTAAATACAAATTTGCCACCAACCTTTAGAGTCAAGTAAATGCTTATTATAAAAACATGGTTGCCAGGCGGTGGTGGTGCATGCCTTTAATCCCAGCACTTGGGAGGCAGAGCCAGGTGGATCTCTGTGAGTTCGAGGCCAGCCTGGGCTACCAGGTGAGTTCCAGGAAAAAGGCACAAAGCTACACAGAGAAACCCTATCTCGAAAAACAAACAAACAAACAAACAAACAAACAAAAACAAAAAGAAACAAACAAAAAGCAAGGTCATTAAGCCTGGAACCTGAGCCTTCAGATTTGCAAAATTCTAGACCATGTTGACTAGATCTGTTGGTGACTCCAGATGTGTACGCGTGCGTGACTCCAGATACGTGTGTGTGGTTTTTCTAACACCACAGAAATTTTCTGGAAGATTTTTTTTTCATCAGGTGTTAGTGCTGTGCCCTCTGATTCAGTCCTCATGCTAGCTCAGGAGGTAAGGTCAGATGGATTGAGGGCTCAACTGGGTATGACTGCTTCACTTTCAATGTCAATCCAGAAGTCTAGGACACCCATACTTTTTCTGACCAGCTATCTACAAACTAGGTGACCAAAGCCCTCCTTTGATTCCATTGCACTGGCAGAATTCAGGAAAGAATTCTGTTGGGTTTACTGGTTTACTATAAAGGATACAGAGGAACATCACAGGAAGAAAGGGGAGTTGGGGCCCAGCCTCCATGCCTTCTTTGTGAACACTACACTACTTCTACATGTTGAGCACACTGGAAGCTCACCAGATCTTGTGGTCTGTTTTGGCGGGGCCTGATTTCATGTCCCCATCTTCCTCTCCCTTATCTCCTTCTTGCCAGAGGAAGGTGGACAAGGCTCAAGCTTCCAAATTTGTAATTCTCTGATCTCTTAGATTTTTGGTAATTATAGACTAGCAGCAAAATTTTTACAAATTTCTTTGTGTGTGTATGTGTGTGTACATACATGTTTTTATGTATGTGCACATATACATGAGGGTATTTGTGCATATGCATGTATGTTTTGATATATGCATGTGACCAGAGGTTGACCCAGTTGCTCTCTATCATTTTTGTTTGTTTGTTTGTTTTTTGTTTTGTTTTACTTTTGAGACAGGACCTCTTACTGAACTTGGAGCTTATAAGGTAAGCTCGGCCGTCTGGACATGGAGCTTCAAGAATCCACTTCTCAAAGGTTCCACTAACTGTGACACACTGGGGGCTTTTTACAACTCATGAATACTTGGGAGACACACTCAACCACCACCAAACAATAACAATCTCTAATTACTAGTGTCTAGAGATCCCATCCCTTTCTCAGAAGGTAAGTGGACAGTACTGAGACAAGTGCTGTCTACCAGTGCTGGGATCACAGACATGAACTTCCATACCCAGATTTCCCATAGCTGATAAGATCCACACTCAAGTCCCTGTTCTTGTGAGTCAGGTATTTTACTGACCATGTCATCTTCCCAATCCCTAAATTTCTTTCTGACTTACATTGTTCTCCATTATAGGTTATTGTGTTTTGTTTTACATTATGTCAACACTTTGATTACAACCCTTTTTGCTTTTCTGAGTCTACTTAGGGATGCTACCTTAAATAACCCCATTAGCGTAAAGTCAGGGTTATCAAAGACAATTTTTATGAGCAATAAAGGATAGTCCTATCACTCAGAAAATTGGAGAGAACTCGGGTATCTCATGATTAAAAGCTAGAGATAAAGGCCAGACATATTTTGCATTACACCACACATATACACGTGCTCACATATACACCCCTGATCATGAGCATGCTCACATATGTCCACATGTATTTGAGGAACAAGCCAACTATATGACCCCCAGAAAGAAACCTTTCCCATTAACATTTTACCTTGTTATATATGTTTTTCTCTTCAGCTTCTATTTGCTGCTTTGAGATTGACTATCACATCCAGTGTGACATAGGAGACTTCTATTTACACTAAACTTCACTAGAGAAGAAATTCACTTAATGAAGCCACTTCCCTAGACTGAAGTCCCCTGGTGTGAGGACTGTTTCAAATGCTTCCTGAGAATCTGTTGACACAGGTAGTACCTGACAAATATTGCTGAAGTGGAACAGACTGTGTGGGAGAGAAGACTAAGGCCGTGAGAAGGGAAAGAGAGAAACTGGCTCTCGTTCTACACGTGCATTTGGTGTGCCTCAAAACCCAAGGACTCCAGCATGTGCATCGTTCAGCATTTGAACTTCTCTTTACATTTATTTTTCATTACAAAAAAGATGATTTTGAACCCAACTTTTCAGAGTAAAGGTGACAAATTTGGCCTTTCCTCATGTACTGGATAAATATAAAACCATAACCCGTACAACTACTCCTGTTTGACTGCCAATAATGATCACAAGGTAATTAGAGATGCTTTTCTGGGCATGTGCAATAATGGCTTCTCCCTTCCCCCACCCTTAAGCTTATTCACTTGGCTTTAATCATCACAAGAGACTTATTTATGCAAGGAAATAGCAAGTTATTCACTCAGCTCATTTTATTCACCATTGTCTTCTGATTTCTTCACACTACTTAATTTAGCACGTCAAGGTGAAACGATTAGTTTATCTCACCTTGACGGGCTGTGGTCCACAGGCAAAACATGTTCATGACATTCTCGTTGGCTACTTCCTTTCTAGTAATAGCTATCTCCCGAATTATCATAGGTTGGTATTTCCAAGTCAGAATAAGTATGTGACCAGCAGGTAAATCGGATTGATAATGAATCAGAACAAATAAGGGCATCAAAAAAAAAATGTCATCTCTCAGGACCACTGTGCATGATAAGGAGTTGTTTCCGATCGACATCTGCTTTTACTCTTCATGATGATAAGAAAAACCCAATTAGCACCCACAGTTTTAAAAGATGCAACTTTTTATTTATCTAAGATTCCACTGCTAAAAACCTTGCCAGATTTACAATTCTAAAGACAACAGCTTTTTGTAAATGTGTTTTATTTGCAGTTATAATATCTATAGTTAAATCAGTTCATTAAAAATAGAGTTGTGTAAACTATCTCCCAAACTGCCATATTTGAGTGTTTAAAACAAAAATTATTTAAATTATATTCTTACACTGCATGTAAGAACTGTGAAGTCATCTAGTACATAAAATAGTGTCTTTAAATAGGAAACTCTTAATTAAGAAAGAGGTTAAGATTGTGTGTGTGTGTGTGTGTGTGTGTGTGTGTGTGTGTGTGTGTGTAATATTATACAACTCGTTAGTCAACTGGAGATTAATGGCCACGATGGCATTTGATACACTTAGCTTCTAAAACAACATTTCCTGTCTGGGTCTCAGGGCAAATGAGCAATAGCTTATAGTCAATGAAAAAAGTCACACCCTTGAGGCCCAGAAACAACAGTGTAACACACTCTAGCTGAGAAATCTTCTGTCTGGGTAGAAATAGGTTACAGAGTTTGCTGTTTGCATTATATTATTTCTTATGGTCTCACCCAGCTTATAAAGAAAACTATGGGGATTTTTGTTTTAGTAAGAGCTCAGAATACCCTAGAGTTTGCAAAAGGCTGGCCTGCTAAAGAGGTCAAGTAAGACCAGACATAGAGTCAGAGAGGGTGCTCTGGACAGATATCCAGGGACCCTAGCTGTGCCTGCTAATTGTGGGACTGGGGTCTGTCTTAATCACGCACTACCTTTATGTCCTCATTGTTAAAATAGGAATACTAATAGCTACCCTGCCTGCATAGTTGTTATGAAGATCAAATGAATTACTAAATGGAAGATGGCTTTGTTAAAGTTAAAAGTCTCCCTCAAGCATTAGTTATTCCTGTTTGGCTTTTATATTCTTTGGAAATCCCATTTATAATAAAGTTCTCCTGGAAAAGTCATCATTCCTTGAAACCCATGAAAGCTTTGTCTTTGTGTTATCTCATATGGGTTCCTTTGGAAGTTTAGCAAGTTTCTCTGTTCCCTGCTGTGCTGTGCATACATTGCTCAAAGTGCTTCCAGGGTCTGCCTGGTATTGGACAGACTCTGCACATGGTCTGATCAGTGAGGACTGGTTTCTAGGGAATGAGATTAGAAAGATGGTCCTACTCACTGTCTGCAGGGGATTGGATCCAGAGCCCCCAAGGATACTGAAATCTGAGGCTGCTCAAGTCCCTAATACAAAATGCCGTGACATTTGCATATAACCTACACACACCCTCCTCTATACTTTAAATAATTTATTTATAATATCTAATGTGATGTAAATGCTATGTAAATAATTGTTATATTGTAGTGTTTAGGGAATTACGGCAGTAAAAAAGTCTATTTGCATTCAGTACAGATACAATTTTTAAAAACATTTATTTTATTTTGAAAGTATATCTCTCTGTATGTACCTATGTGCAGGTATGTGCACATGAGTGCAGTTATCACTCAGAGACCAGAAGTGTTGGAGCCTCTTAGAGTGGGAGTTAAAGGTAACTGTGAATCACCCTACTTTAGTGCTGGGAACTTAACTCAGGTCTTCTGCCAGAGCAGTATCCACTGGCAACTGCCAAGCCATCTTTCCAGCTCCGGATGTATTTTTTCCCTGAGTACTTGCAATGTGTAGCTGATTAATTCTATGGATCAGGAACCTATAGATGCAAAATAATAACTTTTTATACATTGTTGATAGTATCTTCCTAATGCAAAAGTAACATGCATGTTTAATTAAAAAGTTAAACAAGAATACATAAAGAAACAAAAAAATCAACTGCCTCCAGTCCTATCATACATATCCTCAAGCCTCTATTCCATGTATGTACATTGCATATTGATTATGTTATAAAATACTGAATGCTTGTGTCCCCAAATATTCATATGTTGAAGACCTAACCTCCAACGTGTATAGATTTTCAGAAAGTGTCTTTCTGAGGTAATTAAAAATTAAGTGGTCTTAAATATGAACTTAATCTGATAATGTTATATTGTATTTATGAGAGGAGACATTGAGAGCTTCTCCCTGCCTTCTCACCTAGGAAAGATGAGGATATTGTGGGAAAGCAGCTCTAGGTGAGCCAAGAAGTGCTGTACCAAGAAACTAACCAACAGGCTCCTTGATCTTGGGCTTCTCAGGAACTAGAACTGTCAGAAGGAAGTTTCTATTGTTGAAGCCATACAAAGCTACAAAATCTGTGGTGTTTTCTTATGATATCCTGCAAACACATGACACATTAGATATATCTATATCACTTGAAGGTTTCTTCTTAAGAGTGCACTATTGCGAATCTTAGTGCATTTACTATTCTACAACTTAATTTTAATGGCCATTAATATATACATGACCTAACGTTAGTCTTTCTATTAAAAGTTCTTTACACATATCAGTCATGCCTAGTACTATGTTACATAAGAGCATTTTCAGAAAAGTAGATATTACCCAATGACCATGTTCTCCACCATGCCTTCCCTTCCCTTCCCTCCACACTTGTCTTCTTTGTTCCATGGATAGTTTTGCTTCTACTTTTTGATCTCTCTCTCTCTCTCTCTCTCTCTCTCTCTCTCTCTCTCTCTCTCTCTCTCTCACACACACACACACACACACACACACACACACACACACACATATAATGCACAATATATATCATCATAGATTTTATGTGTCTATATAAATATTTACAAGCCACACAGAGAAGAGAATACACTTTTGGTTTTTCTGAGCCTGGCTGAATCAGCCTAGTATGGTTGTCTTTGGTTGCATCAATTTTCTGTTAAAGAAAGGACTTCATTCTTCTTCATGGATGGCTGAAAAGATTCTTTGTGTACTGTACATATTTTCTTTGTCCATCCCTCTGTTTATAGTTCTGTCACTTAGCTATTATGACAGTGCTGCAATAAACATGTGCACACATCACTATGATGAGCTAACTTGGAGTCCTTTGGTCAAACGCCTAGGATAGCTGGATCATATGACAGGTCTATTTTTAGTTTTTAAAATTTGATTTTTAAATTACATTTATTTATTTACACCTTTATGTATTTTTTATTTAGTGTGTGTGTGTGTGTGTGTGTGTGTGTGTGTGACTGTGCACATACCCACATACCATAGTGCATATGGGAAGGTCAGAGGACAAATTGCTGGAATCAGTTCTCTCCCACCACGTGGATTCTGGGGCTCAAGCTTGGGTCATCAGACTTGACAGCAAGGACCTTTACAGTCTAAGATATCTTGCTGGTTCTGTTTTTGTTTTGTTGAGAAGTCAAAACTGACGTCCATAGTGACTGGGGGCTTAAGGGTTCCCTTTTGTCTACATTCTGGCCAGCATTTCTTCTTATTTCTTTACTTTTTAACTTTTAAAAAATTTTATTTTTAATTGTACATAAATGTCTGTGCCTGTGTATGGATATGTGTACATGAGTGCAGTTCCTGTGAAGGCTAGAAAAGGTCAACAGATCATTTGGATCTGGGATTATAAGTGGTTGTGAGTTGCTCAACTTGGGTGCTGGGAACCATCTTGGCCCTGTGGAAGAGCAGTACACACTCAGCACTGAATCACCTTTCCAGCCTCCTTTTTTGTTTTCTATGTGACTATGATTCTGTCTGAGGTAAGATAGAATCTCAATATTGTTTTAACTTGCATTTATCTGATAGTTTTTGAAGCTGAACATTTTTCATATATTTATTGGGTGTTCATGCTTTGCCTTTTGACAACTATTTGTTAATTTCCCTAATCCATTTATTGATTGGTTTGTATGTGGTTCAGTCCAACTTTGAACTCAAAGAGACACACCAGTCTCTGCTTTTCAAGTGCATGCTAAACTGAACCCCAAAATGGTTGATTTTTTTTCTGAATTTATCATACATTCTAGACAGTAATCCTCTGCCAGGTGTATAGTTAGTAAAGATTTTCTCCCACTCCATAGCTGTCTTGTCACTCAATTAACTAGTTTTCTGTGTAGCAGCTTTTAATCTCTCTCTCTCTCTCTCTCTCTCTCTCTCTCTCTCTCTCTCTCTCTGTGTGTGTGTGTGTGTGTGTGTGTGTGTGCGTGTGTGTGTGTGTGAGTATATGAGATTGCAGTGTGTTTCTTGGATTCTAATGGCTCCCTCAGAGGAGGGGGTGAGAAGGCATGGCATCATTGATTATGACACCAGGAATCTGTTGAAAGCAAATAACAAACTCCTTCATTCAATAACAGGGTAGGCCTTATATACCCTCCTCCCAGAGTCCAGTCTGTGTGGTCATCCCTCATTGGCTGGGCTCTATAAGGAACTCTGACAGCAACTGTTGCTAGGTCCTCAGGCAGACTTGGCAAGATAAGGAACTCTGACAGCTCCTGTTGCTAAGTCCATAGGCAGACTCCAGGTTGGCTTTTATGGAATATGTGATGTGCATGCCTTGGTTACTGGTCTGAGCCAATTTCCTTGACCCTATGGGCCTGTCCTACTACATGTGTGCATGCATTCCAAGACCAGAACAGGAGTTCAGTTGTCTTAAGACAAGATCTATTACTGAATTGCACTTTTGGCTCGGTTGGCTGGTCAATGAACTCTCTGTCTTTGTTCCCTAATGATGGTGTTAGAGGTACAGCAACTTTGCATGGTGTGTGTGTGTGTGTGTGTGTGTGTGTGTGTGTGTGTGTGTGTGTGTGTGTGTGTGTGTGTGTGTGTGTGTGTGTGTGTGTGTGTATAGCAACTGTTGCTAGGTCCTCAGGCAGATTTGGCAAGATCAGAAACTCTGACAGCGACTGTTGCTAAGCCTTCAAGTAGATTCCGCACTATCAGGAACTCTAACATTGACTAGTCTGATGAGAATGATCTATCTGAGAATGATCTGCTTAGTTCTCTACCCCATTTTTTTTTAACTTTTATTAATTCTTTGTGGATTCATACCATGCATTCTGATCCCACTTATCTCCCTATCCCCTCAAATCTGCCCTCTGCCCGCAACTCCCTCCTAACAAAACCAAATTTAAAAGAAAAAACAAACATGAAACAAAACAAAGAAACAAAATGAAACAAAAAAAAGAAGAAGAAGTGGAAGAGGAAGAGGAGGAGGAGAAAGAGGAGGAGGAGGGAGAAGGAGGAGGAGGAGGAGGAGGAGGAAGGAGAAAGAAGAAGAAGAAGAAGAAGAAGAAGAAGAAGAAGAAGAAGAAGAAGAAGAAGAAGAAGAAGAAGAAGAAGAAGAAGAAGGAGAATTTAGTCATGGAAGCTGTAGTGTAGCCTGTTGAGATACACAATTTACCCTTTAGTCTATTCATCTTTACTTTCAAGTGTTCATTGCCATGAGTCATTAGTCTAGCTCCTGGACTCTGGTTTCTGCTACACCACTGACAATGGGTTCTCACTGGAGCTCTTCTTGGATATCCTGTTGTTGTCCTGTGTCATGAAGATCTTGATGTTTTGGATCTGTAGGTTCATTCCATTAAATGCCCCAGAAGTTCATAGAGTTGGTGGATGTTGGGGTGGGCCAACTCATAGCCCTGGTTCTGGGCCTGGGTGGTAGCTGTGTTGTTCACCTTGTTAGCTTTCCCTCATCGTCACTACTTGAATGAGCTCTCTAACGCCTCAGCTAGCTCACCCAATGCAGCCTACAGCAAGGCGTAAGGTCAGTTCTCCTGCTCTTGGGCCCAAAGATCCAGGACTCCTTCATTCATATCACCAGGGCCATCTCTACCCTATTTTTAAAGTTGTTTGTTTTCTTGATGTCCAGTATGTTTTAGTTCTTTATATTTTTTATATTAACCCTCTATCAGGTGTAATTGGTAAAGATCTTTTCCCATTTTGTAGCCTGCTGTTTTGTCTGAATGATGGTATTCTTGGCAACACAGAAGCTTTTCATTTTCAAAGGGTCTCATTAACTGTTGATCTTAGTGTTGGTGCTATTAGTGTTCAGTTCAGAAAGTGTTTTCCTGTGCCAATAAGTTAAAGCCTTTTGCCCATTTTCTCTTCTATAGGGTCTGTGTTAAGGTTCTTGGTCCATTTGAAATTGAGTTTTGTGCAGGGTGATAAATTTAGATCTGTTTGCATTCTTCTATGTAGCCATCCAATTTGACCAGGACAATTTATTGAAGGTGCATTCTCTTTAGTAGTGTGTATTTTTAGCTTCTCTGTCAAAAATCAGATATCCATGTGTCTTCAACTACATTGATCAACATATCTATTTTTATGCCAATACCATACTAAAACTTGGAATCTGGGACGGTGATACCTCCAACAATTCTTTTACTGCTCAGGATTGTTTGAGATACCGTGGGGATTTTGTTTTTCCATATGAAGCTGAAAATAGTTTTTGCAGATTCTCTGAAAAATTGTGTTGAAATCTTAAAGAGAATTGCATTAAATCTGTAGATTGGTCTTGGAAAATGGCCATTTTCACTATATTAATCTTACTAATCCATGAGCATAGGAGATCTTTATATTCTTCCTGATTTTAGTAGAAATGCTTTGAGTTTCTCTCTGTTGAGGTTGATGTAGACTGCGTGCTTACTCAAATTTTTCTTCATTATATTGAGCTATGTCCCTTATATCCCTAGTCTCTCCTTTATCAGGAAGCAATGTGGGAATTTGTCAAAGGCCATTTCTACATATTGACATGATCAGTGGCTTTTGTCTTTCAGTCTGTTTAGAGGGTGGAGTATGTTTTCCAAATTACACATATTTAACCAACCCTTCATTTCTGAGTTAAAGCTTACTTGATCATGGTGCATAATCTTTTTGAGATGCTCTTGGATTCAGTCTGCAAGTATTTTATTCAGAATTTTTGCATCTATGTCCATAAAGGATATTGATTTGCCATTTCCTTTGTTGAATCTTTGTGTGGCTTAAGTAACAGGGTAAATATGGTCTCATAAAAATAATTGGGCAATGCTTGTTTGGTTTCTATTTTGAGGAATAACTTGAAGACTAGTGGTATTAATTCTTTGATTGTCTGGTGCTAAATCCACCTGTCCCTGGGCTTTTTTTTTTTTTTTAATTGGGAGAATTTTAGTTACTGTTTCTATTTCACTTGGGATTATGGGTCTTTAAATTTTCTTTTTTGATCTATAGTTAGCTTTCATAGATCATCTATATCAAGAAATCTTCCCATTTCATTTGGGTATTCTAGTTTGGTACATTTTTTTAAAATGTACATCGTGATCTTTAAAGTACATCCTCATGATTCTCTAGATTTCCTCAGAATTTGTTGATATAGAGCCTTTTCTACCTCTAATTTTGTTGATTTGGATCTCCACATTAATTCTTCCTCTTTTAGTTAATTTTCTAAGGGCTTGTCAATCTTATTGGTTTTCTAAAAGAACCAATTCTTGGTTTTGTTTCTTCTTTTATTGTCTTTTTTGTTTCTATTTTATTGATTGCAGCCATGTTTGATTATTTCTTGGTATCTACTCCTTTGGGGTGTTAGGTATTATTTTTGTTATATTGTTTTCATGTGTGTCACTATTACTAATATGAGATCTCTCCAACTTTTAAAAATGCAGGCACTTATTGCTATGAACTACTTTTCGTGTCTTATCCTCTGTTGGTGAGGTTTATCACTGAGGTTTTTGTTTAATATTCTAAATGTTTCACTTCTAGTTTTATTTAGTGGATTTTATTTCTACTTTTATGTCTTGAATTGTTTTCATTATTTCAATCTGCTGTGTCTTTGTGTTTTCACATACTTCATTATACACATTCATAGCCTCTTTAAATTGCTAATTTGAAAATCTTGTCTTGTGCTTCAGTTATACTACATTTCTCAGGGCTTACTGAAGAAGGATTACTGGGTCCTGGTAGAAGCATATTGTCATGCCTGTTCATGTTTTTGGTTTGGGGCTACTATCTAGGCATCTGGAATTACAATGACTGCAGTGATTTTAGGTGCTGATATCTGGTCTTGTTTTGTTGGATGAGTATTCTCTTCCTTGATTCCATTGTTCTTTCTGGATCTCAGGAAAGTGTGATGACTGGGTTTCTTGGTAGGGCATGCTTCTGCAGTTGGTGGCTAGCATAGAGGAATACAGTTGGGTAGGAGAAAAGGCTGAGAGGGGTTGTAGGAAAGAACTATGGAGTCCTGTCCACACCACCAGGCGGGGTCCCCAGGAAGCTGGAGATGTGACAGAAGGAGGGACTTCTGCAAGTCTGCCACATAAGGACAAAGAATGTGTCTGTAGTGACAGAAATGAAAGTGTCAAGGAGCCCCGAGTCTGTACCAAGTATCAGAGTCTCTAGTGAATAAATTGAGGTGTGAGGAGGAGCCTGCACGCAGGCTGCTGCAGGACTGAAAGCAGCACTGGGGAGATCACAAGGGATGACAGGAAGGAGAAAACGACCTACCTGAATCCATGGGAATCTTCCTCTGTGTTTTCACTACTCTCTGGCCTTGGCAAATTCGTCGTTTACTTTTCTCTGCACATTACCTCAGGAGGCTGTTTGATCTTTATTCTCTTTGACTAAGGCTAACCTTGATCTGCCCTCTACTCTGTCCATCCCCAGTGAAAATATCTTTTTATAAAATTAGTATTTATTTTGTGGTCATTTGCGAAGAGGCAAACACTAAGAGATCTATCACAACATTTTAAGTACAGTTACAAAAGAGTTAAAAGAAATTTTCTTCAAAAAGGCCAGTACAAAAAAAAAAAAAAAAAAAAAAAAAAGTCCTCCTACATGTACTAAGCTTCTGGATGCCTCAAATATTTTCATGAATGAAAGCCCTTTTGGTTATTTTCATTATAGGAGAAATTCTTTTATGGAAAATTCAAACCAACAAAGGACGCTTAGATTGCAGTTCTAACGTTTTTTCAGCAGAGTTGAGCAAACATGAGTACTAAATTGACGTATTATGAACACAATAAGTAAGGTTTCAAAGGCTGGCTAAGACTGCAAAGCCTTTTTGAAACAGACCTCTCCTTTATGTGTCTGTCTTCCTGGGAGTTCGTGGACTGTAAGAGGACATGGAGTTTGGAGGCTTCTGGTTAGTCTTACAACAGCCACAGCGATCAGGGGGCTGGGCAATGAAACCACTTGTGTAGAATCATCTATTATAAATTGTCCCTGCGGTCAGCTTGGAGTTGGAGGAGCCCTTGCACTACCTGTTAAAAGACTGCACCAATTGTGAGAGGTTAACTGCTAATGGACAAACAATTCAGCTCCAACAACTGCTGTTGAATTTCTACTTTGTCCAATGCACAAAGATGACAGTGTTAGTGGCTGAACATGGGCGGTGACACTAGTGATGGTGGTGGTAGTGGTGGTGGTGGTGGTGGTGGTGGAGGTGGTGGTGGTGGTGATGGAGGTGGTGGTGGTGGTGGTGGTGGTGGTGGTGGTGGTGGTGGAGGTGGAGGTGGTGATGGAGGTGGAGGTGGTGGAGGTGGTGTTGATGGAGGTGGAGGTAGTGGTGGTGGTGGTGGTGGTGGTGGAGGTGGTGGTGGTGGAGGTGGAGGTGGAGGTGGAGGTGGAGGTGGTGGTGGTGGTGGAGGTGGTGGTGGTGGAGGTGGTGGTGGTGGTGATGGAGGTGGAGGTGGTGGTGATGGAGGTGGAGGTGGTGGTGGTGGTGGTGGTGGTGGTGATGGAGGTGGAGGTGGTGGAGGAGGTGGTGATGGAGGTGGTGGTGGTGGTGGTGGTGGTGTGTGTCCACGTGCGCGCACGCGTGCAGGAGGGCAGTATTAAAAAAGAAATGATCTACTCCTACCCACAAGTGTAGCAAATGCTACAGTGAGGGTGTAGCCAAGGGCTATGGGAACAGAGGCTAATGACGTGCATTCTAAAGCATTGGCAGGAAGTCGGGATCGCTAAGAAGTCCAGTGGCCTCAGTTTTCAGGTATAGACAACAAAATTAAGCTCAGTGCAGAGAGTCATGAGGAAAACGACAGTTTCAGAAAGAAATTTTGACAGACTGAAGATTAGATGGTGGGAGAGGAATGAGCAGGAGGTGGGACAGATTTGAGGCATTTAGTGATTCCTAATTTCTTCCTGTTTCTTTTCTGTAGTAATCTTCTGGTGTAGAGAGAGTCTGTTCTATCATTGGACTGCAAAACCCACAGAGACAACTTGCCTGTTTTATTCATTGTCCCCTAGAAGTACCTGGCTCTAATAAACATGCAAACTATTCCCAGAAAAAAATGATAGCTAAAATACAGAGCCCTGAATGGAGGTCTGGTCCAAGAAGTAGGAGTTTGACGAAATACATATATATCAAATACATGTATACCAAAGATATCAAATAACTTCACTTTTCAGAGTTTCAATTGTCCATAGATTCCACTACAAAACTATTCATTATAAAATGCCAGAAGCAAACATTTTTTAGCTATAAACTGCACACTTCTGATTAGCATGATGAAATCTTCTATTCTATTTTGTACCATCCAGAGAAATGAATCATCACTTTGTCCAGTGTATTCATGGTGGATGTACTACCCACACACTAGTCACATAGTAGCCATCTCAGTTATCAGATGAGTGCTGTAGTACTACAATGCTTTTTTTCTAGTAGCCCATTTCCATTCCTATGTGATTCCCTGCCAACCCACAGAACTGCTCTCTACAGCCACCACACTTGGCTAAGACCCAGAGTAGACAAGGCAACCCATAAATACAGAGCACCTACTCAACAAAGATGATACCAGATATGCACACTATGGTGATTTGCCTGAGAATGGCTCTCTTGGGCTCATTTAATTAGAATACTTGTGGGATTAGTGAGTGTAACTGTTTGGGGAAAATTAGTGGAAGTCATTGTGGGCATGCTTTGGATTTCAAAAGTCCACACTATTCTCTCTCTCTCTCTCTCTCTCTCTCTCTCTCTCTCTCTCTCTGCCTCCCTCCCTCCACCCATCCATCCCTTTTCCTCCTTATTTCCCTCTCCCTCTCTCCTCATGCTTGTGGACCAAGATGTAAGCTCTCAGCTATTGCTTCAGGGCCAATGCCTGCCTGTCTGCTCTTCACCATTATGGTCATTGACTTTAAAGGATTTTGGACCTTCACCTTACAGGAAAAGGATAGAAAAAACTATTCCTAACAAATGGAACCGAGAAGCCAGCCCATGTGGTCATTTTAATATCTGACAAAATGACTTCAAAACAAAACTAATCAGAAGAGATAAGGAAGGACACTGCGCACTCATCAAAGGAAAAACCCACCTTGGTGGGTTTTCTTTAACTAACAAAAGGGAATATCGCAATTCTAAACATGTATACACCAAATACAAAGGTACCCCTAAAAGAAATACTCCTATAGCTAAAATCACATATTGAACTCACATAGTGATGGTGAGTGAATTCAATACTCCACTCTCACCAATAGATAGGTCCTCCAGACAAAGACTACACAGAAAAATGTCAGAATTAAATAACACCATAAATCAAATGGACCTAACAGACAACTATAGAACATTCTACCCAAATACTAAAGAACATTCCTTAATATTCCTTGTTCTCAGCAGCCCATGAAACTTTATCCAAAATTGAGGACATATAGGACACAAAGCAAGTCTCAAAAGATACAGAAAAGTTGAAATGACACCTTGTATCCTATATGAATACCATGGATTAAAGTTGGAGAACAATAAGAGTAGAGATGGAAAATAGTGTACAAACTGATCAAAGCTGAACAACTCACTATTGATTAAAAACAAGGTCAAGACACAAACCAGGAGGGAAATTTAAAATGTTTCAAAATTTAATGAAAATAGAAAAAAATACAGTCGAAACTGTGGGACACAGTGAATGCAGGTGTAAGAGGTAAATTCACAGTGCAAAGTGCCTATTTTAAAAACTAAAGCAATCTCATATTAATAGCTTAATGATGCTCCTGAAATCTCTAGAAAAACAAGAACTGTCACCCAAAAGAAGTAGATGGCAAGAAATAATCAAACTTGGGAATGAAGTCAATAAAATAGAAACAAACAACAAACGAAATACAAAGAATCAATGAAATGAAGAACTGCTTTGAAAAATTCAAGGTTGACCATTCTTAGTCAAATTAATAAAGTTAAAGATGAATGGGGACATATTACAACAGACAATGGTAAAATTCAGAGAATCATAAGAACCTACTTTTAAAATCTGTATTTCACCAGACTGGAAAACCTAAAAGAAATTGATGGTTTTTTTTTCAAACATACATATGCATGCATGCATATGTATGTGTGTGCACGCGCACGCGCGCACACACGAGCAGATGTTTGTTTTACTGAAGTTAAATCAAGATAATATGACCAATTTAAACAGACCCATAATCCCTAGTGAAATAGAAGCAGTATTAACTCAAGCAAAGTTTACAGAAAGGAAAAATACTTTTAAAAATCAGTTATCTAATAGAGGGTTAGTGTCTAGATTATATGAAGAACTAGAAAACTGAACATCAAGAAAACAGACAACACAATTAAAACAGGGGTATAGGATTAGACAAAGAGTTCTCAAAAGATGAAATGCAAATGGCTGAGAAGCACTGAAAGAAATGTTCACCATCCTTAGCCCCAGGGAAATGCAAACCAAGAAGACTACATTGGATTTTCATCTTACATCAGCATGGCCAACATCAATAAAACAAAGAGCATCTCATGCTGCGAAGGATGTTGGGAAGGGGAAAACTTATTTCTTGCTGGTGGCAGTGAAAACATGTATAGCCACTATAGAAATCAGTGTGGCGTTTCCTCAGAGAGCTGAAAATTGATCTACCACAAGATCTAGCTGTACCACCTTTGGGCATAAACCCCAAAGTCTCTACATCTTACTACAGAGATACTTGCTCATCCATGTTCATTGTTGTTCTATTAATAATAGCCAGAAGTTGGAAATAGCTTAGATATCCACCTATGAATGAATGGATCATGAAAATATGGTACATCTACACAATGGAATATTACCTAGCTGTTAAGAAAGTGGGAATTATGAAACTTGCAGGTTCTGCTGTCTGAAGCTAATACAACATGCCCTGAGACAAACCACGTCTCTTCCAGACCTTTTCATGCTGTCTTTTGAACTGGAATGTCATCCCATTGACTGCCTCCCTTCCTATGCTGGCATAATTCTTCTTAGTGCTTTCATACTTTAAATGTCAGATATTTGGGATAGCAGCATATTACTATAGTAGTAATCATTTGTGATCTTAATATGTGCTTGGCATTCAAGTGCTGGAAATGTAATATCCCGTAAAACAGTGTTGAGCAATGGGACTTCTAGAATGTGATCTGGCCATGAGAACAGAGCCCTAGTGGATTAATACCATATTATAGGTTGTTTGTATTACAGGGTTGACTATTGCAGGCTTGGTTATGATTGCAAGGTGGGTTGTTATTGGATGGTGGCTTACTAGCGCAGGAGTGGGATGTTGATAAAAGGCTGTTTCTCATCCCCTTCTCCCACCATTTTTCTATTTCTTTCTCCTGTTTTTTACTTTCTGCCATGGAAGATGGTCACAAAGATCCCCACCAGACACTGGTAACTTAACGTTGCACTTCACTGCCATTAAAACTATGAGAAATGCTTCTTTTTCTTTTTAAAGTTAGCTTATTTGTGGTATTCCTTCATAGCACTACAAGTGAACAAGATGAATAGTTTGATTCATGGCTGTCTTTTCTTCTAAATTGTTGCCATCCCCAGGACAAGAAACAGACACTAAGTTCTCACCAATGTTTTTCAGGACCACCTGCTAATAGAATGGTGGTGTCTACACCGTATATCCTTGTCACCTTCCATGTCTGTTTTCTTTTCCTTAAAAAGATAACTCTGTAGGCTTATTGTTGAAAATTCAGTGAAATAATATAGGTGAAGTACAGGGCTTGGTATTTTGACATGAAAGTTATTATTCACAAAATGCTCAATAGTGTTATGATTGACACTGAATAAATATTTACTTAATTGAATTAATAACAAACATCAGTAACAATGAGTGTCTGTTCTGTGCTGAGTACTATTGAAACAGTAGTACACTTCTTGATTCATTGTATTCTTCTCACTTTTTCTTACTGATGAGAAAGCTGAAGGAATAGAAGGCTAAGTAACTTGCTGGGAGTCACACCACAATTAAAGAATCTGGCAACAGATAGGGAGCTTCATAAACCACATGTTACGGCTTTCCAATGCATTGCTGTAAATGTGTTCTTGTCTTTAGCTCCCTCTTTTCTGGCCTATATAAAACTGTTAGAAAACAGTATCATCTTAGATTAACATTTTGCTTTAAGCTGGGCAACAGTGGCACACGCCTTTAATCCCAGAACTCAGGAGGCAGAGCCAGGCAGATCTTCATGAGTTCAAGGCCAGCCTGGTCTACAGAATGAGATCCCATACAGGCACCAAAACTACTCAAAAAAAACCCAAAAATAAATAAATAAATAATGAAATTTAGCTTTAGACAGGTATCTACTAAGAATATTTTTTAGAAGCACAGTAAGTTAATCAAAGGGCACACTTAAATGCATCACATATATTATTTACTATAATTCAATAGTGTCACTTGCATAAGATCATCTTATTATTTTTGCTAACAGCAAATTTTAGTTTTTAAATATTTGTGCATGTTTATAGAACATGGTAGGGAAATTTCCCACCAAAGTACTAACAAGGTCCAGTCCTGCTTAGCTACCAAAACTGGACACATTCAGAATGGTATGGTCATAGACCAGTATGGTCATCTAAGAGATACATGTATAAAGGTCAGATTAGCATTTACACCTCCTTCAACGTTTGTTACTTCTGTGTTTGAGGACTGCTGGACTCTCCTAGTTATTCATGCCCCTCTTCCTTCCCATTTCTATCTCACTCCTTCCCAGCTTGCCCACCCTTATTGACCACCATTCTGTCTCTTCTATAATATCTTTTCTTGTAGCTTTCACAATGTTATTTGTGAGTAGAAGGAACCAGCTTCATGGTATATCACCTGCCTACACTATCATTTTATATTAAAATGTTTGTTTGACATAGTAGCATTAAACACACACACATACACACACACACACACACACACACACACACACACACACACACACATACATGCAGTTTTTTCACTCTTTTGGGACCTGCTACCCAGTTCCCTAAAAAATACACAGAGATTTATTCTTATTTAGGAATGCCTATTCTTAGCTTGGTTTGTTTCTATCTAGCTCTTCTAATTTAAATTCTCCCATTTTTCTTTAACAGTTTGCCTCTGGGCTTTTTACTTTTCTTTATTCTATATGTCTTTCTTTCTTTTATACTCTATGGCTGGCTGTGTGGTTAGGTGGCTGGACCTTGGCATCCTCTCCTCCTTTTCTCTCCTCGTTCTTTTTTCTCTTCTCTCGAGCCTAGATTTCTCCTCCTATTTGTTCTTTCTGCTGGTAGCCCCACCTATTCCTCTGTTCTTCCCAGCTATTGACTGTTCAGCTCTTTATTAGACCAATCAGGTGTTTTAGACAGGCAGAGTAGTACAGCTTTATGGAGTTAAATAAATGCAACATAAAAGAATGCAACACATCTTTGCATCATTAAGCAAGTATTCCACAGCATAAACACTAGTTTAAGCTATGTTACACACACACACACACACACACACACACACACAGTTTAGCTTTTATTGGACACAGATTTAGATAACCTAAAATATGCTTATTTTGAAGTGCATTGACCTATGCTGTTAACTGTTTGATCATAGTCATATTTAATTCAGCAACACATACAGATTTGGAATTTTTATCCCTAAATAGTCCTACATATTGCTTACTACAGCTTTTTTTTTAAAAATACCATGGGGCAAGAAATGTGGCTCAAAGGTTAAGAGCTTTTGAAGAGGACCAGAGTTCAGTTACCAGCACCCACATCGGGTGGCTCACAACTGATTGTAACTCAAATTCTATGGAATCCAATGTCTCTGGCCTCCACAGGCACCTGCACAACCATACATACCCACATGTGCACACACATCACACACACACACACACACACACACACACACGTATTATTTAAAATAATAAAAGTAAATATTAGGCTGGAGAGATGGCTCAGCAATTTAGATACATAATACTTTCGCATTAGAGCCCAGATCATTTTCAGAATCCATGTTGGGTGGCTCATAATTGCCTGTTAATCTATCTCCAGGAGGATCTGATAGCCTCTGGCTTCCCAGGGTATCTGCACTTACATGTACATACTTACACACACACACACACACACACACACACACACACACATACACACATGAACACAAAACACTGGATCTTTAATATGTAAATAAACTTTTAAAAATTACTAGACAAGTAGTTCCCTTAAAATATTTTGTCCAGAAAAAGTGATGCTTTTTCCAATTATTTGAATAATTTCACTAAACAGTATTAAAGAGTGTTTTTATAAGGCACATCTTTGTATAATTGTCTATGTATTTATTTTGAGGCAGGGTTTCACTATGTAGCCTGGGCCTGTCTCAAACGATGGGCTTCCTGCTATTAAATGCATAGAGAGATCCAGCAAGCAACTCGAGTAGAAGCTCAGCCTCATAAATTATTTTACTGGCCTGGATTCAAATCAAGATATTTAAGCTGCCTCAGTATCTCTGAAATGACTGGCTATTTAGAGCTATTATTAACCACCAAATAAAATTGTGTGTGCATGTGTGTGAGTGTGTGTGTGTGTGTGTACCTCTATGTGTGTGCCTCTCTCTCTCTCTCTCTCTCTCTCTCTCTCTCTCTCTCTCTCTGTGTGTGTGTGTGTGTGTGTGTGTGTGTGTGTAAGGCTCGTATAGATTAATAATCCAAACTATTAACTTCCAATCATGGTTCCTGGCGGCACTCAACAGCACTGGTAAATATTTCCATTCTCACTGTTGAATATTGTGAACTGTCTAAAATTCCATAACATAGTCTCACCATAGGTTGCAATTTCCTTATTCCCAAGCACATTTACAGTATGAGTTACATAAAACTCCATCTTGGCTCAGGGGTCATAGGAAAAGAGGGAGCAGAAAGAACATAAGAGCGAAAGACAGGGAGAAGGTCTGCGGAATGGCATCTTCTGGGTATGATGGAGTCACTACAATCATGACCTCACAACAGCTGTTGGTCCAAGCACTGGACCTGCACGACACTAGCCCAGTCCACAGTCAGCCATGGATAGAGGAGGAGTTCATTGGGCTCTACTCCTCCCTGCTGAAGTGTTAACTACTGATGGATTCTGAGGAAGAGCTACGGTCTGGAGGTGTGTACCCATTTGTGAATCTTAACTAGGATCCAGTGGATAGTTCCCAAACTAGGCCACACAGATAGCTGTGGCTAAAGTAAGTGAGTCACAACAAAAAGACATAAAATTGGGAAAGGGATTTGGGGGGGGGGGGGGCGCGGGCAGGTTTGGCCAATACAAGCGAGACTCAGAGTGGTATGAGAGAAGCCTCAGGTCATAGTGCCTAAGCATTTCCCAAACTGGTGCCTCCAGTCAAAGGTCCTCAGCTTCCTGCTGCAGAGCCCATGAGGAGTGTGAGGTTCAAATAAAGCAAGACTGTTGCACAACGTCCAATTGCTATTCTTCTGTGTCTCTGCGTGCTGTCTAGTACAAGGCAGCCAATGACTATAGAGTGACTAATTATAGCCAGCATCCCATGATATTAGTCCTGGATGGATATCATCTGTGGGATGTAAGTGCAGCCAGTGAAGTTTTAATTAATAGAGCTCCTCAATGGATCCCAGGAAAACTGCACACATTTTCTTTTTGTCAGCATGGACTCTTCCTGTGGCCACGTTTGTGCTCCTCTTGTGCTGTTCTTGGATCGAGGACTCCATTCTTTCCTTCTCTAGCATCTTCAGGCATGCTGCAGAGTCTTGTGCTGTGGGGTATAAATACCCAGAAAGCCCTGTTTCTGAGGCAGAGGAGAAGCTGCTGCCACGTCTTTTTCTTGGAAACCTGCCTGTGGTGTGACAGTGTACTTACAGCAGTTTGAAACATGTTCACAAAACATTTCTGAGTGAAGCAGAGAAAGGGGACAGGAAGTTAAGATACTGCTGTGGCCTTCATACATCAGTTTATAATGTGCCTAAATATTTATTCATCAGCATGTCAACACGGCTGAAACATGAGCCAATGATTCATTTCAACCCAGCTCTGCATTCTATGAAGTGTCTTTTTAGGAAAAAGTTAATCTGTGCTGCTAAACTTTTACCACTTTTTTGGATGTTTTACTTTATTTTATTTATTTTACTGAGACAGTGTCTTATGTAGCTCACATATAAACACATTGTGTAGCCTAGGCTGGACTTGTACTCTTCTCTTGCTGGTCTCAGCCCCCAAATGCTAGGGTTACCGGTGTATATCACCACATCTAGCTTCAACCCTTTGCCATTCCTCACTGGGGAAGGATCTATTATTTGCTTATATAGCATCTTTTCTAGGTTCCTATCACCCTAAGATGTAATCCCAGTTGAGCAGAAAATAAATATTTTAGAACATAATTATATTTTCCATGTTTAGTATGATGCGTTTAACAACAGGTACACACACACACACACACACACAGACACACACACACACACACAAAGGCGTGTTTGTCAAAGCAATGATGAAGAGATAAGAGGGAGGGAGTGTAACAGGAATATTAAAAGTTCTTATTAATGAAATCAAACCTGAGACCAGCTATTGGGGTGAATGCTGGAAGATCAGAGAAGCAGAACAAGCCACAGCTACCTCACCTTGCCAGTTCCTCAGCTGGTCTTGTTTCCTCAGACGCAAGCTTCTGAATCCTCATCCCAATGGCTCTCAGCTGGACTGTGTTGCTCCAAAGCTTAACTAACTACATGCTTTTTCCTCCTTAGTTCCTGGTCCTCACGCCTTATATACCTTTTTCTTTCTGCCCCCACTCCCTGGGATTAAAGGCGTGGGTCACCATGCTTAGCTGTTTCTAAAGTGGCCTTGAACTCAGAGATCTGGCTAGCTCTGTCTCCCAAGTGCTGAGATTAAAGGTGTGTACCACCACTGCCCAACTTCTGTTATGGCTTACTCTTCCCATTTTCTAGCCACCATTTCTGGCTCTGTTCTAGTGGCTGTCTGTTCTCTGACCCCAGATATGTTTATTTCGGGGAACACACAATATTTCAGGGAACACAATACCCACCACAAGGGAGAGCATCTGCAGCCTGAGCAAAGAGAAAATTGTAGTGCCAGCAGAGAATGGAGGAAACACCAGGTCAATGCCTAGTTTTCCCTAACCATTAAAAGGCCCACTCCATCTGTTCAGGAGGGAGAGGGGTGGATTGGGGGTGAGGAGTAGAGGAGAGGCGCAGGAGGAACTGGGAGGAGAGGAGGGAGGGAAAACTGTGGTAGGGATGTGAAATAAATAAAGGAAGAAGGAGGGAGGGAGGGAGGGAGGGAAGGAGGGAGGGAGGGAAGGAGGGAGGGAGAAAGGAAGGAAAGGTGGTGTGGGAGTCTAGTCATGGTTAGCAGTGTAACCCACGTCACAGCTGTTTCCTGATTGCCTTAATTTTCACTCCCCTATGATTGGCGTCTGGACCATGGCTCTCCTACACCAGGCCTCCAGGTTGGCTAGGTGAGTACAGTGGTCTAGAGGCTTCACAAGGGGCAGAAGTGTTCTGACAAGGCCCCGGTGGCTTAAGCATATTTGCATTGTTTCTGACAGACCCTTCCTGCTTGTGATATTTATTTCTAGTTTGCTGCTCTCAGATTTTTTTTCATCCATAATGGGAAATTTTCTTGTAATATTTTACACTTACTCACTTATTTAAAGCTTTTATAGTCAGAATAGTTGCTATCATAAACATTTGATCATATAATTTTCAAAGGCTTTGCAAACAGAAACTGATGTTCAGAAATTTAAGAAAAAGAGAAACCCCGCAGAAACATTAATTTCATGGAAAAATTTATTGAATTTTTTACATTTTTAATTGCTTCATTGGAAAAAATTATGACCAATAATTCTTTGAACCCTATCAAGGTATGTGATACATAACAAATACTTTCTCATATATTATCCTGTGCAGGCTAGGACTTTTATCAGTTTATGACAATTTTATATATAATATATGAAGTTGATTACTAAGATTTCATTGATGTAAACAAAAATAAAAAATATTTAACAGATCACAAAGTTAAGCCTCAGATATACATGGTTTTAAGAAGTTGAAGGATGGAATAAAAAACATACATTAAAAGATGTCACTGATACATTAACTGTCACCCTTTCAAATCGCCTTAATTAGAATTCTTCAAGTTGAATCTGTCGTCACTGTGAGCCACACCCTGGGTGAATTCAAAGAATGGGAGAGGATTATTTCCTAGTTAATGGAGCATGTGAGTTTTCTTTAATATTCAAGGTTATGATGAGAAAAACTTAAATGGGGAAGTTTTCTTTTTATCACGGGTCACAGTATAACGGCAGTACTTTATGAAATAAATGCCCAATTAGCATAAAACAAATGGAAGGTCATTGTACTTCACCTGAGCTTTGTATGCAGTCTGAGAAATGTGTTTCCTACAAATTGGCATGCTGTAATACTTTGTATATGTGGTTAATCCAAGGAATTCAGCCTTATCTTTTCCTCATTGTGAAATGCATGGGCCTCACTCTAGTAATGATAACTGAATTCTTCCTTATCTCTGAAACTCTGTCTAAACCATTACATGTTTCAAATGACTTCTTCCTTTTGCTCACAGATCTGTAAACTCTTTTCCAAGACATTTCAAAATATATATATGACATTTGGTGTCTGCCACGGCTTGGGTGTGATTGGAAGGTATGATTGTAATTTAAGGCTTAGTCCACAACTACTGGTAGGTAGTAGAGCCTTTGGGAGGCGAGCCTCATGGGAGATCCTTAAGTCATGGAGGACGTGCCTTCAGGGAGGGGTCTCACCCACTCTTCTCCACTTCCTAACTCAACAAGTAACTATTGGCTCCTACATGTGTTTCCAATACTGCTCTCTGCCATCTGCCACAGTCGTCAGCAGACCTGGGCCTATGTAGGCAGCATGCCCTTGAGCCTCCAGGACCAAGAGAAGCAAGTCGCTTCTCCTTGTCATCAGCTATGCCAGTTTATGTCACGGTACTAACACAGGCAGACGAAGGCAGTGTCTTTCTTCCTTTTGTGCCACTGTCCCCAAATAGATATTTTGTGATGCCTCGGAATGTGCTGGCTCACAGTTCTAGGGGCTAGAGGGCCTAATACCAAGTGTCAACATACAGCAAGGGCCTTTGGGCTCTGACATCTTAGAAAATGAGAGGATTGGAAGGCAAGGGGGCATATAACTTACCTTTTGGTAACAGCACCAATCCTACTTATGAAATGTGGAGGCCTCATGGCCTAATTCCCCCTTTTAATATGAGTACAAAGAAAACTAGGTTTCAGCCTGCATTTTAGAGGGACAAGCATTTAAACCACTGTAGTTGGGCAGTTTTGTAATTGGCTAGATAGAAGTAGGTTATTTATCGCTGTCAGTTTCAACTCTACCATGTTGGTTGTATCCAGGGTGGTTGGGAAGAGAGGGAAAGGCTGCTAAGGGCTCAATTCTACTTTATGACGTTGTGACAGTTTGCCTTGTATTATCTCTGTTCTGGAGCGGTTCTTGGCAATTGTCTGTCTATTACATTTGCATTTGCCCCTCTCTGCCATACATTCCATTTATTTCTTCTACTTACGTTGGGACTTTGAAGTCAGCAGTCTCAGAATTACTGTGTGTTTCTGGGAGGATTGGTGAGGGTTGATGATGCCACAGTCACAAACTCATCTGCCTTTGGGGCCCAGGTAAGTTATATGCGTGAGCAATGAGACGTGTTAGACAGGGCTCAGAGGCTATGTGAACTGAGAGTGCCTGCCCCACCTAGGGGCATTCAGATGCAAAGATTCATCACACTCCTGCCAGTCCAATTTGGCCTTCCAGCAACCGGTTTGTAACTCTGAGTGCCCTTATTTCTTGCTGTAGCCCTGTGTGGGATGTTGGTGGTGACAGGGTGATAATCAACATTTTATTTGTGAAGTAATTGAAACACAGAATAGTAACTTTACAAATCTCACACAAGAAATCAACTTTATGAATACATCTTGGTCAAAGGGGTAGATTGCAAAATGGCAAAATTAAGGGTATGACCTGAACTTGGAAGTGAATGGGCAAGATCATTTCTTTATTTAAATATTTTTTCTAATATTTTGAAGCAATCTTTGCATATTTTATAGGTTTAAAGAGAGCAATTAGATAATTTAGAGATGTATGTGGTGATTTGTGTGTACACACATCGACATTATTTTCGATTCATTTAGCATTACCTTGGGAAATTTAGCATCTCCGAAAGGATTTTGACTAGTATATGATTTACCTTGCTTTATAGAAAAATCTGCTTTCAAGAAGAGAATTGCCCCTTTCCTCAATGTCTTACCAGTCCCCTCCCAAGATTATGCTTTATTTGCTATTATTACTATTAGCTCTGGGGCTGGGGAGAAGGCTGGGTAACAGATGCTAGAATCTGCTTTTAATGTGAATTCTTTGAAATTTTTCTTCACTTCTACCACAAGCTGAGAACGAGGCAAAGCAGATTCTGCAAATCAAGCCCGTTAAAATTCCACCGCAAAGCGCGGACTTGAGTGACTGCAAGTGGAGCTGTCAGCTCGTACAGGCGTCACTGTCAAAGGGCCGTGTCATCTGTCAGTGTTGGTTCCAGCTCACTGTTCCACATAGAGGGAATGCACTGTTGCCTCCCAATTGATAACACGCTGCCAGAAGCATGCTACTTTCTCATCCGTCTTCTTGTAGCTGTCAAAAATGGAATCCATTAATTAGTTTGTTCTTGTGAATTTTAGTTGTTCAGAAGACATGTAAATTTTAAAGCAAGACAAATAAAAATTCCTATCCAAACGGCGATGCCAGTGAGGGCTCAAAGCTCCAAAGTGGCAGCTATTACTGACAGTGGCTAAAACTGACCAGCTAAATCCTGCCTCAAGTGAACGTAATGATGTGGCTAGCTTCCTATCCCTTTTAATGAGGGCGAGCTTCCCCAGGCAGCAAAAGGAGAGAATCCGAGGAAGAGTATCCAGCGGGGAGACGCCCTGAGCTTTGCTCTAACTAGTCAGGCAGTTTGACACAACTTAGGAGCCTGGTCGCTGCTGCTTCTGCATGATTACCTTTTTGTGTCCTATTCTTCTCCAGTGGCTTCCAAAGAAGTCTGATGGGCTTTATTCCCCTCATTTTATGGGTCCCACAAAGCACGGGCAACTCTACAAAGTCCACATATGCTTTAGGTAGGGTGTCTCATGCCATTCCTTTCAACACTCCAACATAGAGTATATCTGTAAATTGAAGGAATTTGATATATAAAACCTTAACTCAATTTTTTCCTTTCCATCTTTTTGACTCAGCAAATAAAAGGTTGAGTTGGCACTGGCTTGCTTTATTGTGCTCAGTTCAGTAAGCCTTTGGTAAGTGACCATTCTGTGTAACTCTCTATGCTAGGCATTCATGGAAATACAGACAATCATTAAAATATAGCATGTGTGTCTAGAAGCTCATGCTTTAGAGAAAGAAGCAGACTGAGACACAAAGGACTCTAACTTGAGATGGGTTCCAGAAAGTACTCATGAGACCTGGCAGTGAGACAGAGAGGAGAGCTGTAATCCTGGGGACCTGAGAAGGGTTCATGGAGCAAGCAGTGTTTGAGCATGGTACTAAAGGAAGGTTTGTGCCCATGAGGCTATTGTTATTTCTAAAACTCATATCTACTCTCTGAGGTGATGAAGACACAGCCTTCTGGAAGTAACTGAATCATGAGAATGGGACCCTCAGGAATGGTATTAATGCCCTTACACAAGAAGTCCCTGAAAAGCACATTTGCCTTCAGCACCATGTAAGACATAGGAATAAGATGCTGTCTCTGAGGCTGTGGCCTTTCACTGGATATGGAACCTGCTGCTGCTGTCTTGAGCTTAGGCTTTCCAGACTCCAGAATTATGAGAAGTAAATTTCTGTTCCCTCTAAACCACCCAGTCTGTGGTATTTTGTTAAGGCTTCTGAACAGACTGAGACAGCTGTAACTGTTTCTGCCTTTTTCTTTGTGTAGAAAAGAAAGGATACAGCAAAGGAGCAAGGCTGTGACTGTCAAGAAGACAGAACTTCCATAGATAGAGATGCACAGAGCAGTGTGTTAGGGGTGACAGGATGAGAGCTGGCTCGGCACAATGTAGGGGAGACTTCTCTGAGGGAAAGAGCATTGGAAGTCCTGAATGTTTTACCCCAGCTAACAACCATGGGTCCCCTTTTCTGAAACATATATGAGGAAGATGCAACAATTTGGAACACATATAAACAGGAAATGTAACCTAAAATACCTTCCTGAGATATTTTTTTTTCTCATTTCCAGGTTCACTTACTATTGTTAAGACCATAATGCAGAATGGGAAGTACAACCACTAGAATGAATAAAAATGATAGAAATAATTCAGCAACTTATTTTCTTAGGATCCTACGTGCTTAAGGAATTTCTGATTCTTTCAGCATAAAGAGATCCTGAGATTGGGGATGTTCTACGGTCCAGGAGAGATCAGACTTGGTTTCACTCCTTGCCAAGTTTGCTCCATACAGAAAAGTATATGGCTGGTGTAGGAACTTGGTCATCATTGTCTGAGGCACTCTTGGCAAAACTTACCAATAGTAGTCACCCAGCTGAGCCCCAGAACAAACCCTATTCAGCCTCAATCTACCACCAGATGTGAGGGATGTCTATTTGAGATGAAGTTCTCTTCAAAACTAAGGTCCTTTTTTTTAAGCCATGGGTTCAGCATGTAGAAAACTTTTAGTTAATTGGATCCCAGTCACTCTTTTGATTTGACTTAAAAGGGAAGAAACACTTGCTAGCAGAGAAGGATGAAGTATCCACAGATGAATTTTGCTAATGCTCAGGGTGTTTCAAATTCCCGTAGTTTTTCGATGTAAAATTGCTAACAAGAAGGTTGTATCTAGAAAAAAAAAGGTAAGATAGTCAACTGTGGAGTTAATTCAGTACCCCCAATCTGGTCAGTTTAAATAATCCACTCAGAAAGATACATTTTATATGAAGAAAAATGAATGTGACTGCTTTCACAGTGCAGTAAGCCATACCCTAACCTTTACACACTTTGCTCTGGCATAGATGAACCTTGTCTTGGTGTATACAGGCCCAAGACACTAACCAATGGCTTCACCGATGACTAGTGCAGTTGGTAATGTGCACCCAAACAATAGAAGTCAAGACAATAACCTCTCTGGGCCAAATCAGTAAGGTGAACTCCATGACTATATGTGACTGAGAAAAAAGCACAGATATAAGCTGGGGCAAGATCCCAGCTTTGTAACAACCCATGCTTAAGCCTGTGTCAGAGACAAACAGATACCCTTCTTGGGACAATAATAACTCTTAGGTGCTAGGGAATGGAGAGAGAGGCTTGGACATCAAGCTTGAGAACACTGGAAGTATGTGATGGGTGCTTCAGTCAGAGAGAGACCTTTCTCATTGGTACAAAAGCAATCAACCAATCATCAGTCACAACAGTGCAAACCAACTGGAGGAAATCCCTAGAATTCCTTCATCTCTTCTTTCTCTTTGTCTTCTTAATTATCAACTATTTACCCAACCTTTTTAGGACAGCTGTTTACTGAAACCCACTATCTGCCTCATTTTAACATTGAACTGTAATTCCAGCATTCCAGCAGTTCAGAGAAGGGTTATTTCAAGACTTCTGCTCTCATGGCAGCTCCTTTCAATTCACAGAGTTTCCTGTGCGGCTAGATGTTTCTCATAGGGGAAGATTCTGCAGGAAGCATATTCGTCTTAAGGAAAGAATCATTCCAATGTGTGAGCACACCCATTGACAGTGCAAAAAAGGTTTGCAAAGAAGCCAGTGTGTGTGTGTGTGTGTGTGTGTGTGTGTGAGAGAGAGAGAGAGAGAGAGAGAGAGAGAGAGAGAGAGAGAGAGAGAGAGAGAGAGACCCATGTAGAAGCTGAGGACAATCTGTAGAAGTTGATTTTGTCCTTCTCTCATATGGGTCCCAGATACTGGACTCAAATTGTCAGGATTGGTGGCAAGCATCCTCACCATCTGAGCCATCTCACCAGCCCTGGTGCTTTCCTTTCTTCATACCCGCTTTAGTAACCCTATATCGCCAAATGCCATGGGGAGAATTGATTTCTGGTATCTCCAAACTCAGAAATCAAATCATTAAATTATTCCATTGTGGTTAAGTACAACTTGAAAGTAGCCTTTATCACCTAGAAAGAACACTTTTTAAAGTTGAGCACACTTGGGAATCTGTGTCCTTTCCATTAGAGGAAACTCTTAGAAGTAGCTGATTACACTTTTTAAAAAGTTTTTATTTTTAATAATGGGAATATTTATCCCTGACTATGAACTTCTGACAGAAAGAAAGACAGCACTTTTACAGCTGTTTATAAATAACACAGAAGATCTGATAACCTAATTTCTATATGTAGGCTTCCCCCCATTCTAATTGAATGATTTTTTCTTTCATTAGAGTCGGCTTCTCATGACCTTTAAATTCAGTTAGAAAAGTTAATCCTCTGGTTAATCTGTACCAATTGGTTTCTGAAACACCTCCCAGAGACAAACCATTATTTCTAGTTCAGCTTTTAATTGGTTAGAATGTTAGTGCTGCAAGACGCAGTAGCTGTCAGATTTGCCTGCTAGCCAGGCTGTGCTTTCTGGACACATTCCAAGTCATTAAAGTAGCGTCTCCTGCTTGAACCTGGGCTATTTATCCTAACCCCAAGCCCAATGTTCCTGCCTGTTCTAATTTAATTAAGGCCTGAGGAATGTTGGAGGGTGCCCCGATGAAGAAGAGGGACAAGTTTACTTTTGAAAAACAAAGTCTGACGTTTGGCTTTTTGTGTTACAACCTATTTTATAATGATTAGATGAAATTCCTTGGAAATCACAACTTAGCACTGATGCAAATGTATGTTCTCTTAGTTATTTTATGCTTTTCACCCTAGTTTTGAATGTTTGTCTGTACTACAGAACTAAAAACATGAGTCGTTTCACTGTCAGAAATGACAGCAATCTAGGGAAACATGGTGCCTCTAGCCTATAATCCTAGCTACTTGAGAGGCTGAAGCGGGAGAACTCCAAGCTTGTGGCTATGCTAAACTATATAATGAGTCCCAGTCCTGCCAGACAGTAGAGTAAGACCCTGCCTTAATAAACATGCAAACAAACAAATGCTGATCTGTGTACAAATAGCATGATAATTGTGTCATTCTTCTACGTAATAGAAAAGCATGTATTTCTTCTCAGTTTTACTGTTAGCATGCCTGAAACTGAAATTAGTAACATGACTATCTCAGCTATTCTTCTTTTCAACAATTACAGAATCAGATCATCCATATACATTTTTCCAAGTTGTATAAGGTTAGTGTTGCCTTGTGAGCTCTCCATTAGAGGTCTGGACTCAGGTTCAAATGTCTCCCAACTAAGCTGAGTGACCTCGCTAAAGGCGTTCATGTTCTATGGATTCCAGATGCCTCCTTTATAACATAATGTTGAAATTCTTTTTTTTTTTAAATTTTACTAATTTTTTCTTTCTTTTATTATTATTATTATTATTATTATTTGTTTTAATTTTATAAATCAGCCATGGGTTCCCGTGTCCTCTCCCTCCCGCCCCCAACCCCACCTTCCTCCCAGGCCCTCCCCTCCATTCCCCTGTCCTCCAGGACCAAGACTCCCCTGGGGGATTCATTTAAACCTGGTGGATTCAGTACAGGCAGGTCCAGTCCCCTCCTTCCAGACTGAGCATGTGTCCCTATGTAAGCCCAAGGTTCCAAATAGCCAGCTCATGCGCTAAGGACAGGTCCTGGTCCCACAGAGTGGATGCCTCCCAAACAGATCAAGTGATTCAATTGTCTCACTTATCCAGAGGGCCTGATCTAGCTGGGGGCTCCACAGACTTTGGTTCATAATTCATATGCTTCCATTCAATTGGCTATTTGTCCCTGTGCTTTTTGCAATCTTGCATTCAACAATTCACGCTCTTGCAATATCTCCTCTTACTCGACAGTTGGACACCTGGAGCTCCACCTGGGGCCTGGCTGAGGATCTCTGCATCCACTTCCATCAGTTATTGGATGAGAGTTCCAAGACGACTGTTAGGGTGTTTAGTCATCTGATCACCAGACTAGGTCAGATCAGGCTTTCTCTCGACCATTGCCGGCAGTCTACAGAGGATATATCATTGTGGATTTCTGGGGACCTCTGCCTATTCCTGTTCTCATGTGGTCTTCATTTATCATGGTCTGTTATTCCTCGTTCTCCCTTTCTGTTCTTGATCCAGCTGGGATCTCCTGCTCCCCTAAGCTTTCTTTCCCTCAAATCTTGCCCTTCATTACTCCCACTGTCGTCCAGGTTGTTCATGTAGATCTCATCCATTTTTCTGTCATTGGGTCCCGTTTTCTAGGTAGCCTCCCTGGAGTTGTGTAGCAGTCTAGTCATCTTTGTTTTACATCTAGTATCCTCCTATGAGTGAGTACATACCATGTTTGTCCTTCTGAGTCTAGCTTATCTCACTCAGGATGATTTTTTTCTAGATCCATCCATTTGCCTGCAAACCTCATGATGTCATTGTTTTTCTCTGCTGAGTAGTACTCCATTGTGTATATGTACCATATTTTCTTTATTCATTCTTCAGTTGAAGGGCATCTAGGTTGTTTCCAGGTTCTGGCTATTACAGACAAAGCTGTTACGAACATAGCTGAGCAAATACCCTTGTGGTATGATTGAGCATTCCTTGGGTATATGCTCAAGAGTGCTACAGCTGGGTCTTGGAGGAGACAGATTCCCAATTTTCTAAGAAAGCACCATATTGATTTCCAAAGTGGCTGTACAAGCTTGCATTCCCACCAGCAGTGGAGGAGAGTTCCCCTTGCTCCACATCCTCTCCAGCATAAGCTGTCTTCTGTATTTTTGATCTTAGCCACTCTGACAGGTGTAAGGTGGTATCTCAGAGTTGTTTTGATTTGCATTTCCCAGATAATTAGGGACGTTGAGCAATTCCTTAAATGTCTTTCAGTCATTTGAACTTCCTCTGTGGAGAATTCTCTGTTTAGTTCTATAGCCCATTTCTTAATTGGACTGTTGGGCGTTTTGATGTCTAATTTCTTGAGTTCTTTATATATTCTGGATATCAGCCCTCTGTCAGATGTGGGGTTGGTGAAGACCTTTTCCCATTCTGTAGGCTGTTGCTTTGTCTTGTTGACCGCGTCCTTTGCTCTACAAAAGCTTCTCAGTTTCAACAGGTTCCATTGATTGATTGTTTCTCTCAGTGTCTGTGCTACTGGTGTTATATTTAGAAAGTGATCTCCGGTGCCAATGCGTTCAAGAGTACTTCCTACTTTCTCTTCTATCAGGTTCAGAGTAACTGGATTTATGTTGAGGTCTTTGATCCACTTGGACTTAAGTTTTGTGCATGGTGACAGATATGGATCTATTTGCAGCCTTCTACACATTGACATCCAGTTATGCCAGCACCATTTGTTGAAGATGCTTTCTTTTTTCCATTGTACATTTTTGGCTTCTTTGTCAAAAATTGTATGTTCATACGTATACGGGTTAATGTCAGGGTCTTCAATTCAATTCCATTGGTCTTCATGTCAGTTTTTATGCCAGTACCAAGATGTTTTTATTATGGTAGCTCTATAGTAGAGCTTAAGGTTGGGGATTGTGATGCTTCCAGAGGTTGTTTTATTGTACAGGATTCTTTTGGCTATCCTGGGTTTTTTGTTTTTCCATATGAAGTTGAGTATTATTCTTTCCAGATCTGTGAAGAATTGTGTTGGTAATTTGATGGTGATAGCATTGAATCTGTAGATTGCTTTTGGTAAGATCACCATTTTTACTATGTTAATCCTGCCTATCCATGAGCATGGGAGATCTTTCCATTTTCTGACATCTTCTTCAATTTCTTTTTTCAGGGACTTAAAGTTCTTGTCTTATAGGTCCTTCACATGCTTAGTTATAGTAACCCCAAGGTATTTTATATCATTTGTGGCTATTGTAAAGGGTGATGTATCTCTGATTTCCTTCTCAGCCTTTTTGTCTATTGTATATAGGAGGGCTACTGATTTTTTTGAGTTGATCTTGTATCCTGCTATGTTGCTGAAGGTTTTTAGTAGCTGTATCAGTTCCTTGGTTGAATTTTTGGGGTCACTCATGTATACTATCATGTCATCTGCAAATAGGGAGAGCTTGACTTCTTCCTTTCCAATTTGTATCCCCTTAATCTCTTTGCATTGTCTTATAGCTCTGGCTAGAACTTCAAGTACTATAATGAATTAAGTATGGGGAGAGGGGACAGCCTTGCCTTGTTCTTGATTTTAGTGGTATTGCTTTGAGTTTCTCTCCATTTAATTTGATGTTGGCTGTTGGCTTGCTGTAGATTGCCTTTATTAAGTTTACGTATGTTCCTGTATTTCTGATCGCTCCAAGACCTATATCATGAAGGGGTGTTGGATTTTGTTAAATGCCTTTTCTGCATCTAGTGAGATGATCATGTGGTTTTTTTCTTTGAGTTTGTTTATATGGTGTATTACGTTGATGGATTTTCGTATGTTGAACCACCCTTGCATTCCTGGGATGAAGCCTACTTGATCATGGTGGATAATTGTTTTGATGTGTTCTTGGAGTCTGTTTGCCAGAATTTTATTGAGTATTTTTGCATCCATGTTCATGAGGGAGATCGGTCTGTAGTTCTCTTTCTTTGTTGCATCTTTGTTTGGTTTAGGAATCAGGGTAATTGTAGCCTCATAGAAGGAGTTTGGTAATATACTTTCTGCTTCTATTGTGTGGAACAATTTAAAGAGTATTGGTATTAAGTCTTCTTTGAAGATCTGGTAGAACTCTGCAGTGAAACCATCTGGTGCAGGGCTTTTTTTTGGTTGGGAGACTTTTAATGACTGATTCTATTTCTTTAGGGGTTATTGGACTGTTTAAATGGTTTATCTGGTCTTGATTTAACTTAGGTATGTGGTACCTATCCAGAAAATTATCCATTTCTTTTAGATTTTCCAGTTTTGTGGAGTAGAGGTTTTTGAAGTAAGACCTGATGATTCTCTGGTTTTCCTCATTGTCTGTCGTTATGTCCCCCTTTTCATTTCTGATTTTGTTAATTTGGATGCTCTCTCTCTATCTTTTGATTAGTTTGGATAAGGGTTTGTCTATCTTGTTGATCTTCTCAAAGAACCAACTCTTTGTTTCATTAATCCTTTGTATTGTTCTCTTTATTTCTATTTTATTGATTTCAGGTCTCAATTTGATAATTTCCTGGCGACTGTTCCTCCTGGGAGACTTTGCTTCTTCCTGTTCCAGGGCTTTCAGGTGTGCTGTCAAGTCTCTAGCGTGAGATTTCTCCAGCTTCTTTATGTGAGCATTCAGTGCTATGAATTTCCCTCTTAGCACTGCTTTCATAGTATCCCATAAGTTTGGGTATGTGGTGTATTCATTTTCATTGATCTCTAGGAAGTCTTTAATTTCTTTCTTTATTTCTTCCTTAACCCATTGGTGTTTCAGTTAAGCATTATTCAGTTTCCATGTGATTGTAGGATTTCTGTAGTTTTTTTCTGTTGTTGAAATCTAACTTTAAACTATGGTGGTCTGATAGAACACAGGAGGTTATTCCAATTGTTTAGTATCTGTTGACATTTGCTTTGTGGCCAAGTATGTGGTCGATTTTAGAGAAGGTTCCATGGGGTGCTGAGAAGAAGGTATATTCTTTTTTGTTTGGGTGGAATGTTCTGTAGATATTGATTAAGTCCATTTGAGCCATAACATCAGTTAAGTCCATTATGTCTCTGTTAAGTTTCAATTTGGCAGATCTGTCCAGAGGTGAAAGTGGGGTGTTGAAGTCTCCCGTGTGTGGGGTTTTATATGTGATTTAAGCTTTAGTATGTGGGTACCCTCGTGTTTGGGGCATAAATGTTCAGAATTGAGACTTCATCTTGGTGGTTTTTTCCTGTGATGAGTATGTAATGTCCTTCATCATCTCTTTTGATTGATTTTAGTTTGAAGTCTATTTTGCTGGATATTAGGATGGCTACACCAGCTTGCTTCTTAAGACCATTTGATTGGAAAGTCTTTTCCCAGCCTTTTATTCTTAGGAGGTGTCTGTCTTTGAATTTGAGGTGTGTTTCTTGTATGCAGCAGAAACATGGGTCCTGTTTTTTCGTATCCATTCTGTTAGTCTGTGTCTTTTTATAGGTGAATTAAGTCCATTGATATTAAGGGATATTAATAACCAGTGATTGTTCGTTCCTGTTGTTATTTTTATTTTTTTTGGTGGTAGTGTGTGTGTACTTCTCTTCTTTGGAGTTTACTGCTGTGGTTTTACCTATTGCCTGTGTTTTCATGGTTGTATCTGCCTTCCTTAGGTTGGAATTTTCCTTCTAGTGCTTTCTGTAGGACTGGGTTTGTGGATAAGTATTGTTTAAATCTGGTTTTGTCTTGGAAGGTCTTCTTCACTCCATCTATGATGATTGAAAATTTTGCTGGGTATATTAGTCTAGGCTGGCATCCATGGTCTCTTAGTGTCTGCATTATATCTGTCCAGGTCCTTCTGGCTTTCTAAGTCTCTGTTGAGAAATTGGGTGTTTTCTGATGGGTTTGCCTTTATAAGTTACTTGGCCTTTTTCCTTTGCTGCCCTTAATATTCTTTCTTTATTCTGTATGTTTAGTTGTTTAATTATTATGTGGCGATGGGACTTTTTGGGGGGGTCTAGTCTGTTAGATGTTCTATAGGCTTCTTGTATCTTCATAGGCATTTCCTTCTTTAAATTGGGAAAGTTTTCTTCTATGATCTTGTTAAATATATTTTCTGTCCCTTTGAGTTGGTATTATTCTCCTTCCTCTATCTGTATTATTTGTAGGTTTGGTCTTTTCATGTTGTCCCAAATTTCTTGGACATTTTGGGTCATGATTTTGTTCGTTTTAGTGTTTTCTTTGACTGATGAATGTATTTCTTCTACCGTATCTTCAACACCAGAGATCCTCTCTTCAATCTCTTACATTCTGTTGGTTATACTTGCCTCTGAAGTTACTGTTTGTTTACTCTGATTTTCTATTTCCAGTATTCCTTCTGCTAGTGTCTTCTTCATTTTTTCTATTTCCCTCTTCAGGTCTTGGACTGTCTCCCTTGCTTTTTCATGATTTTCTTTCAAGGACTTATTGTTTTCTTCTGCTTTAATTGTCCTTTCCTCTAGTTTTTTTTTTTTTTTATAGTGTTCTTCCCATTTTTTGTTTGTCTGTTCCTCTATTTTATTTTTGGTTTCTTCTATATAAGGCTCTAGCCTCTTTATGATGTTACTTATAAGGTTGTTTTCTTCTTCTTCTTCCATCCCGTGATGTTCAGGTCTAGCTGTTGGAGAAGGGCTAGGTTCTGGTGATGCTGTATTGCTCTTTATTTTGTTGTATGTACTTCTGCCTTGACGTCTGCCCATCTCCTCTTGGGTTCGTTCTTGGTCTTATCAGTGTACTTGTTCCAGAGAGAGCTGACAGATTTAGGGAGCCTCTCTCTGGTCCAGATGGAAGCTCTGGGTCAGATGGGAGCGCTGGTCCAGATGAGAGTGCTGGGGTCTCCTTATTTTGTCCAGATGGGAGCTCCTCTTGTCCAGATGGGAGTTCCGCTGGTCTCTGGTCCAGATGGGAGTTCGAGGGCAGGATGGAAGCTGGGGGCTGGTCTCTGATTCTCAGAAAGTGGCTAGGGTCCCTGGCAGATGGGTGTGGGGGCAGGGTGTGGAGACTGCAGGGTCTGCCTGCAGTCTTGGAAAAGGGGAGCCTTCCTGCAGGGCCCGCTGATTTGCCAGAAACTGGGGCCATGTTGGGCACGTCCTCCCGGGATGGCCTATGTCCAGCGGTGGGACCCAAGGGCAGTTGCCTCTCTGGATATAACCCCTGGCACTCACCTCTGGTCTAGATGGGAGTTCTGGGGCAGACAGGAGCTGGGGGTTGGTCTCTGGGTCTCAGAAAGTGGCTGGGGTCTCTGGCAGATGAGTGTGGGGGCAGGGTGTGGAGACTGCAGGGTCTGCCTGCAGTCTTAGAAAAGGGGAGCCTTCCCGCAGGGCCTGCTGATTGGCCGGAAACTGGGGCCATGTTGGTCAGGTCCTCTGGGGATGGCCTGTGTCCAGCGGTGGGACCCAGGGGCAGTTGCCTCTCTGACTATAACCCCAGGCACTCACCTCTGGTCCAAATGGGAGCTGGGGGTTCAATTTTACAATTTTCTAAGTGATGAATACTAAACCCAAAATGTATACAAAATGCTTGGAAAGACTGATGTCATAAATTCCAAATTTTATTAGAACTCAAACTGGAACTGGACTGGAGGTTCCTCCTGGCTGGGTAGCCCTCATAGTGCCAGAGTGTGCCAGGCAGGATGCTGGAGAATTTTCATCAACAGCATTCCTGAGCTCTTAACCCGGCATGTAGCACTACCTCCCCACCAAGAAAGATAGCAAGTCTGTTATGGGGATAACCAACTGCTTTCTGGTTTAATTTGAAGCCTGATCCACAGAAAAAACCCACAGCTGGCACCGCAAATCCAGTCAAAACTCATGGCTATGGAGGTTATACCCTCTGGGCGGGGGGAGCAGCTTCTGTTGTTGCTAAATGGATTTGGTGTGACCATCAAGTTGTCTTCCATACCTATAGATTAGTGGTGCTGTCAGCTTCGGTCAGTGAAGCTTAATTTTGTAGTGAAGAGCAGTAACTGCAGTTTCATATCTGGTCAAAAGGAGATTAAGTGATAAATGAACACTCGGCTACAAACGGGACACATCCATTACCCCACTCAGGCTCAGGAATCATCGCAGAAGCAGGAACATAAAGAATGTAAGAGCCAGAGGAAGGTGGAAAGTGGTGTAGAGATTTGACTTCCAGGAATTGCACTCTCGGCCTCATTGACGGTAGCTATGATGACTTACCACACAATCTGCACAAACTGGGTCCATAAACATCCGATGATGGTGGGGAGAGGAGCTCATGAGGCTCTATTTCTTCCTCATGATTTATATGTGTTTGATGGTTAATGGGGGGAGATACAGGAGTTTCCTTCATTGTTATAGCCATTGGTAAAGTGTCTGTGCTTATGGAGACAATCTCTTACCACGTTCTTGTAAGCAACCTTAGTGAAACCCATTGGGTCAAAAAATCACAACATGAAAGTAAGAGGACTGAGCTTGGTGTAATTGTGCACACCTCCAATGCCAGCACTTCGAAGACAGAGGCAGGAGGATCTCTATGAGTTTGATACTAGCCTTGTCGAAACAGCAAGTTCCAGTACAGTCAGGACTTTATAGAAAGACTTTGTCTCAAAATGCAAAAAAAAAAAAAAAGGAAAAAAAAAGTTTTTCTGCCTGGGGGCCAGCCTCCAGCAGAGCAGGGCTCAAAAGAAATCCACAGAGTCTATACAAATACTAGACTTTTCTATCTGAGGAGGTAGGGGAAAAGACACTGTCACTCTCTCTTGATGTTTTCCTTCTTTATTCTTCTGTATTCTTCTACTATAGCCAGTTTCTCAGTCCCAAAGTTTCTTGGTCCCACCCAGCCCTGTGGTCCTACAGCTGCTTATAAATAATTACTCAGATGCTTATATTATAAACTGTATGACCTATGACTTCAGTTTCTTGCTTGCTAGCTCTTTCATTTTAAATTAACCCATTCCTATTAATCTATATGTTGCCACATGGCCATGGTGTTACTGATCTACTGGCATCTTATTGCTCCTTTGGTGGCATCTGGCATCTCTCTAGACTCTGTCTTTCTTCTCTCTGTATCTCTGCTTTGATTTCCCTCCTGGCTGTAGGTTTTCTTGCCATAGGCCAAAACGACTTTATTTATTATCCAATGGGAGCCACACATATTCACAGAATACAGAAAGGTATCTCTCAGCATTCTATTGTACACTTTTCTACAGTTTGTATACCCCAACAAAGATTTTTAAGGGAATAAATGAATTACAATGTGGTTATATTCTATTTTTTAAGTGAATGATTATAATGAATACAGGTAGAGATGTGTTTTTCATCTCCCTTATGTGATTAAAACAAAGTCATGCCAAGAACCAGAACCCATATACATTTACATCTAAGTAACTTGTTACAGATTAACAGTATGAGCAAGCAGCCCTTTTTTTTTTTTAACTGGCAGGCTGCATATTCTGGTTACAAGAAAGAATCAATCACTTTATTGTTTATCTTGAAAGGTAATCTTTAAGTAATCTTAAAGGAACCACAAACCTAAACTTTTATGCATGAAAAACTTTTCAGTTCAATTTTAAATCTTTAGGGTGCATGCCCATTCATCAATTGTTTCTTATATCAGGGGATTGAGGGCAGAAACAGGTACAAGGAATTAATCACTACCTTTGGTCATCAACCAATCCTACAAGAAAGGCACATCAGCTAATGATAACTGGACTGTTTTGTTCTTGTTGCCTGACTTTATAGAGTTCCCCATTCAACTATGTGCCTCTCTAAAGCTTTAGATTGTCTTCTTGGGTTTTCCACCTCAAAGCTATTTGACAAAAACATCTTAGTCTAAACTTATTTTCAAAGCTCTGTGTCAGCTATGGTGCCCTCTGAAACCTGTGAACAAATCTCCCAACATTAAAATTAAAAGAATTTAAGCTAGCTGGGCTACTGGGACTCAACTGTTTTTCTTAATCATCAACCTAAGCCACAGTCTACATGGCTCCTCAATAGAAAAGCATTTCCTTGCTTTAGTTTTTATCATCAAAACTCTATTTAAAATAACATCATTATTATTCATTAGACAGTACAGCTTAGGAAGAAATCATCTTCATAAAAATCCACAGGTTAAAATGTCCAGTAGAGTGGGATGTTTCTATAAGATAAACACACTACATTACAGGCAGTGGGGATCTCCCCACACCCATCCAGGCCAGAGGAAGATGACAGGAGAAAACATGTGAAGCCACAGCAGAAGCAAAAGACTTTCTGGAGTCTCTCTGAGATTCACCCATCAGGGATTTTCCTCCTATGGACTAACGTCCTGAAGTCAATTGTCATCTACTGCTCCTCTGACATGGCCACAGGCAAGTAAGTAAGCGAACTTTTGGGGAAAAGCAAGGGGATCAGTAGGAGTGAGAAAGAAACAAAACAGAGTCCAAGTGGGGGTGTGTGAGGAAAAATAATAAGGACTTGGGAGATGACTCAGCTGTTAAGAGAATTTGCTGCTCTTGAAGAGCACTGAAGTTCAGTTCCCAGCACCCATATGAATGTTTACAACCGTCTGTAACTCCAGAGATCCAATGTCCTCCATAACACCAGGGACACATGTGGTACACAGTCATGAATGTTGATGAAGCTGCTCCTACAACAAGCTTTGCAAAGGTTAGAGAACTTTTCTTCTTTATTTTTAAAAGTGATATTCTATAGAGCTAGGTTTCATGTGATGACTTTCACATGTCTGTAGCAGCCATAAATCTATATACTACAACATACACATGGACTCTAATAGAGCTTTGTCTTTGTCAGTATCTCCCTTTGTGTTCTAGTTTAAGAGGCTCACAACAAAATTTAAAAATATTAGTATTCTGTCTAATGTCTACTACTGTCAAAAGGGAATATCTTCAACAGTTTATTGCCAGTCTTTACAGCATATCATGTTGATGAGGAACAATGGCAGAGTTTTTATCATGACATATGAACTTAGTTTACTTTCCTATCATATTCCTTAAAAACCCATTCTTTTCTGATTATGAAATTAATACATTATGTAAAAATTTTAAAGATTTATCAGTAATTTTATCCCACAGGTGCATATAATTGCAAGATATTCTGGGCATTTTTTAATTTTTAAAAAAGATTCATTTATTTTATGTGTATGAGTGTTTTGCTTATATTTATTTCAGTGTGCCACATGCATGCCTGATGTTAACTGAGGTCAAAATTGGCACCAGTTCCTCTGGAACTGGAGTGTGGGGATAGTTGTGAGCCACCATGTGTATGCTGGAAACTAAACCTGGATCCTCTGGAAGAGCATCTATTGCTCTTAACCACTGAGTAATCTCTCCAGCCCCTATATATCTTCTTTTTTCACTTTTATTGATTCTTTGTGGTTTTTACATTATACATTCTGATCACACTTAACTCCCTATCCCCTCAAACCTGCCTTCTGCCCTTGCAACCTCCCTGCCAAAAACAAAACCAAGTTTAAAAGAAAAACCAAAAACCAAACAAAATGACAGAGAGAGGGAGAGTGAGAAAGAGAGAGGGAGAGAGGGGGAGAGAGAGAGAGAGAGAGAGAGATGACTCTTGTCGTAAAAGCTGTAGTGTGGCCTGGCCTGTTGAGTTACACAGTTTACCCTTTAGTCCATTTATCTCTACTTGCAAGTGTTCACTGCCAGGAGTCATTGGTCTGGCTCGAGGCCTCTGACTTCTCCTACACCACCAATAATGGGCTCTCACTGGACCTCCTCTTGGATATCCTGTTGTTGTCCTGTGTCATGGAGATCCTGCTGTTTGGGATCTGTAGGTTCCTCTTCTTCACATGCTCCAACAGTTCATAGATTCAGTGGATGTTGGCCCTGGTTCTGGGCCTGGATGGCAGCTGGGTTAGTCAGCCTCAACCTCCCCCTGACCTGCCAGCTTTCTCTACATATTTTTTAATTGATTTTTTTAAACCATGAAACCAATTGTATAGTTAAATTTTTATAATTACCCATCTACACTTCTTTCTATTAAAATTATTTTCTGAACATGAACAATCATGAGTAGAACTGGGTCAAATTTAGAAGTCTCATTTTAAGGGTTAATCATAAGAAGACCAGATTGGTGGGAACAAAATGAGAGGCTTTGAAACATGTAAGAAGGCTGTTGCAATAGCCTAGGAGGGAGATGAAGACAATGGTAGAGTACTCCTCTCTGATCTGCAGGAAATACATCCCAAGAACACCAGTAGATAGCAGAAAATACAGATAGTAACAAAGCTTGTATACACTGTGTTTTCCTTACACATATAAACCTATGACTTCTGTTTTATTCATAATTTCACAAATGGTAGATTTATTCTCACAATCCATCATTGAAAAATGAACATACAAGTTTTAAAATGTTAAGCCAAGAATTTCCACCTTCTTAACTAAAGAAAGCATTTACCATGTGTGAACTGGCGGCATTACTGTTCTTGCACTGCAATGCATCCCTGAGTGAAATAGGAATGACTGAAACACACACACACACACACACACACACACACACACAGAGAGAGAGAGAGAGAGAGAGAGAGAGAGAGAGAGTAATATTACAATTACATCTATTAACCCAGTGGACTCCTACAATCTTGAGAGAATAGGGGGCAAGAGATTATTATTAATCCTTAGTTTACAAACAATTAAACAAAGAAAAAGCCCACAGAATGGGAGAGGATCTTCATCATCCATATATCTGACAGAGGATTAGTACCCAGAATTGACTAAGAAAACGAAGAGTAAACGAAACAAGGATCCAGTTTAAAAAAAAAAAAAAAAGGTGAACTGAGATCTAAACAGACTTCTCAATAAAAGAAATAAGAATGAATAAAAACTCCTTCAAAGAGTGCTTTTCATCCTTAGCAATTAAGAAAATGCAAATCAAAACATTTTTGAAATTTTTTATCTCACCCCAGTCAACGGCTAAGCCTGAGAAAAATCACTAACAACTGAGTCCAGAGAGGTTGTGGCAAAACAGAAATCATTCACTGTTGGGTGGGATGCAAATTGGTGCAGTCACTCTGAAAATCAGTATGAAGAACTTCATACTCTCAAGTCAGTAGGAAAATCAGTATGATCAACATCTACCATAAGACCCAGCTATACCACTCCTTGGACTCAACATCTAAAGGACTCAACATCCTGCTCCTTGGATATTTGCTCAATAGTGTCCATCGCTTCCTTATTCACAATAGCTGGGGACTGGAAACAACCTAAATGTCTTTCAACAGCTGAACGTATAATGAGAATGTGGCACATACACAAAATGGAATAATATTCAGCTGTAAAGGAAACTGAACTCAGGAAATTTGAAGGTAATATAAAAGATTATATTGGATGAGGTAACTCAGACCAGAAAGACAAATACCTCATATTCTCTCTTATATGCAGTTCCTAGCTACAAATTTTCAGATGTGGATATATAACATGAAGTAATCACCCTAGAAACCAGAAAAATATAAAGGGACCATTGTTTGTGCATGGGTGGATGCTTGAGAGAGAAATAGCAGTATACAGGTGATATGAAAGGGGAATTGTGAAGACAGGGAAGGAGTTCCACATGGGGAGAGGGCTAAGAGGTCAATGAAATTAGAGGAGGAGGGATGAGGGACAAATAATACCAAGGTTGTTTGATAAAGCCTCAAGGAATTATAGTATCTTATATTTACCTGAAATTATACACAAGATTATATATATCAGATTAAGGGCGTGTGCTGCCTCACTTCATGTTTACTTAAAATGGCTAGCTTTTTTCCTCTGATCTCCAGGCAAGCTTTGTTAAAGCACAAATAAAATATCACCATAGAAGGCAAGGCCCTGTTCCTGAAGATACCACCCACATAAGATCCAGGACTTGTATTATCTGAGATGGATCTAACCTGGAAGCATCCTTCCTGTGGTTGAGTTCCCATAGTACCAGACAATACTAAGCAAACTGCCAAGATAGGGAAGCAATCAATAGTCTTAGCCATTTTTTATGCCTAGGAACCACAACAACAGCCAGAAAAAACAAGACATCTGGAAGAGTGAGATAGTGGCACTCCCTGTTGGTGGTAACCAATAGCTACCTAGGTGGATTTAAGACCCACTCAACAGGAGGGAAACCATGCTTTGTACTTAACCAACTACCCACGGCTAATAAAGCCATGAATCTTAGAAAAGAATCTACTATTACCACTTTTCTAGGCCAGCATAATTTCTTAATGGCATTATAAATCTTCTCCTTGCACACACAGGTAAGTGTAGCCATTTCCCCTCATCAAAGAAGCTTCTTTTAAATGGAGACCATTACAGAAAACCATAACTGGACACAACGCAAAGATTAGTGGATTCTGGGGATCCTACCTCCAATAGATATATTGCAACATCACAATTCCTGCATCTACTGCTCTGGGACCATTGCAGAAGAGGGAGCAGAAATACCAGAAAGTCTTCTGTGAAACTGATTCTCTTAGAAATGGTTGTATAAACATCAATAAACATGCTGATGTGGAAGGGGAAAATCTCATGGAGTCCTACCACTATACAAAGAGGCACAGGTAACTAAGGACAGCTGAGAGAGAGGGAGAATCAGCCTCTCCCAGAAATGAGCTCCTGATTGGTTATCCAATACAAAAGTTATCCCTGAAACTATATGCACACAAACAACAAAAATGGGCTCAGAAGGTTATATTTGTACATGTGCTCATGCACATACAAACACATGCTCACACATACAACAACATAGACTCAACAATAATTTAAAAAGAAGAAGTTATTGGTTGAGGGAAATGGGAGGGGCTTAAGGGAAGGGGAAGCAATATAGTTATAAAATATTTATTGTTAATTAAAAATATGAATATAAAAAAGAAACCTATTGCCTGGGTTCCTCTGGTTGTCTCCAAGCCTGGTGGCCATCTGATATATCCACTGCTAGGATCCACTTTTTCCTCTTTCACTTCTCACTCATTCATTCCTCTTCTCATCTCTAGGGTCTCATCGTTATTCATTTACTCATGCTTGGGTTTATCAATGACACCCAAAGTATGGCTTGAAGTTTTGGTGTCCTTCTGGAAGTCAAGACCTTAAAATCCCTACAGTCATGGTACGTTTTGAAACTAGGAATCTAAAGTAGCTGTCACAGCCACTGATTTAGCTAATTTCAATTAACGGAAGATACAAAGCACTTGTAGACATTGATGCTAAAGACCTTAGGACGAGGTTTACTTGTAATTCGCACATTTACTTCTCTACCGCTGGAGAAGGCTGTTCAAGATAAACATGCAATTGAAATACCTTAGAGTGGGCAGTGGATAAACAAGTATTGCAATGATTGTAGTAATTGCCCTCCTGATGCGAATTGATATGTGTTACTGTTAAATAAAGTAAATGATATGGTAAATGATGCTTTAAAAAAAAAAAAGGTTTAGTCATCTGAGTAGAATTAGTGAAGTATATCAGAGGCCAGGAATACTTGCTCTCAAATCTTCCCATCTCCTGTGTCTACAGGTATGTATTTGATAAGTCCTTGCTACAGGAATGAGTGACAGTACTGTTAAATAGCATAGAGCCCAGGGCCTTTCAGAAACAGGCCTTTCAGAAGCACTGGCTAATTATTTTCTATGCACTAAATATGCTATAGTGCACTCAGGAAATACTTTTGCTTCTCTCCTGCTTTTGTGGCCCAGTGCACTTTCCTTCAAATAGAGAACAGCAGAAGCCATGACTCAAGAGCTGTCACTGGGAAGTCAAATAAAGATACGACTTCTGTGACCCAATTTCCAGCAGAATGACCAAAACTCTGGACAGGTCCAGATGTGTAACAGGACCAGTGTATGATTTGATTACCTTCCCATCTACCACAACGAAAACCTTCTGACTGACTGGATTGCTAATTGGGAAATCACACCTGCAATGGTTGCTCTGCACTCCTGACATCTGCTTCCTGGGGACCTCCTTGTCTGGTGCCCTGTGGATCAGTCCAGTCCATAAACATTCCAAAGGAAGACAGAAATGGAGAAAACAACCCCACCTGATAGCTATGCACTGAAAGAGAAAGAATTGAAGTTAATCCTGCTTTGTCCTTAACAACAGAACCCAGTCACAAGTTCATTAGACATTAGTTCAAAGGCACTATAGACCCCAAAAAGAAAGGATTATGTGGCTTTATGACAGAAATATTAAGTACATACAAGTTTTGCACATTATAGAGGTTTTTGGTAAGGTGGTCCCTTGGAATGCACCAAGAATGACTTCTTTTGTTGTTGTTGTTGTTGTTGATTTTTGTTTTGTTTTGTTTTTTGATTTTCATGACAGGGTTTCTCTGTGTAGCTTTTGTGCCTTTCCTGGAACTCACTCTGTAGCCCAGACTGGCCTCGAACTCACAGTGATCCACCTGCCTCTGCCTCCCGAGTGCTTGGATTAAAGGCTTGTGACACCACCACCCCGCAAGAGTGACTTCTTTTATTTTCTGACCTGGGCTCACAAATAAGGCAGTCAAGTGGTTCAAACCTTGAAAGACTTGGCCTGTCTGAGAAAGGAAAAGAAAAAAGCCAGCTGTGGTGGTGCATGCCTTTAATCCAAGCACTCACAGGCAGAGGCAGGTGGATCTCTGTGAGTCCAGCCTGGTTGGTCTACAGAGTGAGTTCCAGAACAGCCAGAGCTGATGCACACAGAAACCCTGTCTCAAAAAACCAAACCAAACAACAAACAAAAAAGACTTGGTCAGTTAAGACCTCTGCCTGTCCAGTATTTGAGCAAGTACTCTTTTTGCAAAATACGATGTAAACAATGTTTCTGAGACACTAGTTCCATCAGGAAGAGCAGTGCTGTGAGCAGAACTTACTAAGGTGTAGGGGAAAGTGACAGGTGGTCTTTTGGGGGAATGTCCTTTGATTCTCTGGGGATTCCCATGCGGATTACACACGCTATCCCACTTACTCTGTCATTCGAGGTTCCTGAAGACTTTCTCTGTTTTGTTTTGATTTCTGTATAGCACTCATTTTCACTTTCCTATGCTGTGTTTTCCATCAGACTTGAGAAACAACCCCAATGATCCAACAAGAGGCAGCAGTTCCCCTTTATGTGTCCCCTGATTCTTATTAGCTCGTTGGGAAGTGGAGGAAGACTCTCCCTACTTCTCAAAAAATGGGGCTCTGAGGACAATATGCAGCCAGCAGTGTGACCCCAAGCCTGCTGCCTAAGCCTGTTAACAGGCTGATTTGATGAAAACTTTCCAGGAGGCTCTGGCTGCCTTCCCACTCAACAACTTGACAAACAACTGGACCAATGTGGGCCAGGAGTGCATATCACTCACAGTGTCACCTCACCAGAGAGCCCCATTGGGGTGAAAGGGAGGAATTTTGAGACTTCCAGAATGAGGAAATGTAGTCCCAGGATACAGTACTTGGCCCTAGAATTATCCTTCTTCTACAAAAACCTCAAGCTGAGTCTGTATTTGATGTTTTCTTAAATGACACACAGAGAAATTTGGGAAAATGGCCTTTGAATTTCCCTCTGATAAGCCTAGAGAGTCCCTCAGAAGGTGTGGTAGAGCCTCAGCTAAAGTCTCAGGAAATAAAGTTGACTTCCAAAATGGGATTCCAGTAAAGGCAACAAGAGGAAACATAGAAGCAAAATCTAGCTATTATCATGTGATCAAATGTCAATCTAGCAAAAAGTCATGCTGAGATAATTTCACCATATATATATATATCCCTTCTTTTCTGGTGAAGATGAGAACCTTGAGACCAGTCTTTTTTTTTTTTATGATTCAAATACAATAAGGAATAATACTTATGGCTTAAAACATGAAGTATTCAAAGCTATTGTTATATGTAGAAAAAGAAACTTACTTGAATACATTATATAGAGCAGTTTTCTTACTATATTCCAGGTGCTAGGCTAAGAAAATTGTATCAATTAGTTCAATTAATCCTTATATTAAACCTCAGAGCTGATATCTCATTTTCCAGATGAGAGAACTACAGAGGTGTTTTATAACTTGTACAAAGACATGTCACTAAACCTCACAGGATCAGAACTAAAATTTAAGCAACCCAATTCTAGAAGTCATTCTTAGCAACTGTGTATATTGCCTCTAAAAATAAGGAATGTGGGCTGGGGAGAATACCCACTCAGTAAAGTACTTGCCCTGTAAGCATGAGGACCCAAGTTCAATCCCTAGACCCTATATTAGGAAGAAGAAAAAGGCATGGTGAGGCATACTTTTAGTCCCAGCCTAAGGGAAGAGTGGAAGATCCATTTATCAGTGGATCTCCAGGGCTACCTTAATCTGTGCATCCAGGCCAGTGACAGACCCTGTCTTGGCACAGCCATATCTGCATGGAATGGCAGAAGTCATAAAGCCAGTACAGCTGCTTGATAAAGATCCAGTAGAGCTGAGCTGCATGATGGCTGCCACACCACCTTTGGTTTTCATCTCCACCCATTGTACACTTAGGGTACCTTTAATATTTGTACAATTTGGGGATATTAGATTGATGAAAAACTTCTTTGTATCATTTATGCCAGAATACTGTTTCTAAGTTTCCCCCTAGGAAAGTCCTGAACATACTATTCTCCCCACTTTTAGGGAGATATTCTTATCTACTTGAAGGTCTTCCTTACACCTTGGAGGTTGTGACACATAAAGAAGCCAGAGGTCTCTTCATGAGGCTATGAGACATTCTTGAAACATCTGTCCCTGTACTTACACAGGAACAAGATATTCAAAACAAAGTAAAATTTAAAAGGTCAACAAGATTCAGTGGCCTAGAGGAGTTGACCACAGTTCAAATTACAAGCCTCTTCCCATTGTATACGCAAACAATTATGTGGCATACAACTCTGCCCTACATAGAGACATACTGATGACCAAAGTATGGAGTGGAAAGATGATAAAAGTATGAGGTGTTTGGACCTCCCTCTCTTAGAAAAGTTAGCTCTTTCAGAGCCACTATAATATCATATGACCTAGGAACAACGAATGCCAGGATTGGACATGTAGACAAATTCTATAAAGATATAAGTGTGAACATTATATTGTGCCAGAATTTTAATAATAGCTGCAGCAGCTTTTGCCTGAGGATTTTTCCTGGGCACTCTGACCAGTAAGATTTAATAATACACTGCTTGGAACATGGTAAAATGTCCAGGGTAGCTTGAAGATTTTTGTTTTGGTCTAGTGTCCTTGAAGCAACCAAAACTACCAGCCTGAGGACAGGCTGTCATATGCTTCTAGAGTCTTAAAAATTGGGTTATGAGGTTAATGAGTAGGAATGATAACTCTGTTTATTAATGATGTCAAAACATGAGGGAAAATGATTGGGAATGATAGCTCTGTTCTGTCATAGTTTATTAATGATGACTAAAAGATGAGCAAAAGGAAGTGAAACATATGTCCAAAACCAAAAATGATATGATCTATGCTTTAGAACATCATGAATGTATCCCTGCTTACTAAATTCTGTATAAAAAAAGAAGCATTCTGGCTGCTAGTCAGTCAGGCTGCAAGATTCTCCTGACTGCCATGGCCTGGCTCACTTCCTTCCCCCTCTGACTCCTTACATCCTCTGCGGTTACCTGTCCCACAGGGTATGACTTCCATATGCTTCTTCTCCATCCATCTCTCCAAAAATGAAACTAGGAAGTATCACATGTCTATTCTTCCATCACAAACTAAGAAGGTGTCTGATTCCTCAGGAGGAGAAATGTCTGAAGTTAACCTCTGGTCTTTATATTCTAGGGTATGTATGCACAAGCACACACACAAACACAGAGACACAAGTATTTGTGTGGCTTCTAGGTTTCTCTAACAACTATGGTCTCTATAGTAAGTGAGTTCCACTCAGTCAGCCAAATGAGGCTTTGTTACTGCTGAAAATCTCTCCAATCCACACCAACCAGTGGATGCTATTGTCTCTTGCACAGATCTTGTTCCTTCCTCACCATCAGCTTTGATTAGGGTAGAGAGCCAAACCTCACCAATAGCTCCTCAAACAAGATAGTAGAGATCCCATCAGAACATTTCCACAGTGGGAACTGCCAGCCTTATAGAGAGGTATACATCCCAGAAGCCTCTGAATTACTCTATAAATCATGCCAGCAGGCTCGATCAGAAGTAAAGCATTAGAGTACTTACACTGATTTATTTCATCTCAACCCTGAGTCCTCAAGGACTGTGCCATCTCAGCATCTACACCAGAGCCGTTTGCTACCAGTTTGAAAACAACTGCACCTTCCCTTTGTGAAGGGTCTTAGGGGTGACAAGATGTTTCTTACCAAGTTCTACCTTCATTTTGATGAAAACTTGTGAGCTTATCTCTACTGCCCTAGTTACAGATAAACAGTTCAGACAGAATAAATGCCCTTAGCTTAAGATCACAGAGAAATGCCAACCTTGACAGACAAAATTCAAGTTTTTGTCTCAAAACATTGCAATTCTGAAATTGCTTAAGGTAGACTTTCACCTCCATCTTCTCTCCTTCACAGGGGAAGTGTTCATAATGGTGTATATCCTACTCTTTCCCAGGGCTCCAACCCACCTTTTAAGGAAGTAGTGACTACCTCTTCAACCTTGATGATTCAATTCTTTTTTATATATATTTTTTTTATTAAGAAAATTTTTTCATTCATTTTATACACCAATCAAGATCCCCCTCTTCCCTCCTCCCGTCCCACCCCAGCCTCCCCCCAATCCACCCTTCACTCCCCCACCACGAGAAGGCAAGGCCTCCTGTGGGGAGACTCATCCAGTAGAAGCAAGTCCAAGCCCTTCCCCCTGCCTCAAGATGCACAGGATGTCCCATCATAGGTAGTGGGCTCCAAAAAGCCCCCCTCATGCATCAGGGATGGATTCTGATTCCGCCAGGGGGCCCCCAAGCAAATCAAGCTACACAATGCCTCGCCATGCAGAGGGCATAGTCCAGTCCCATATAGGCTCCATAGCCATTAATCCAACTTTCATGAGTTCCCACTGGTTTGGTTTGGTCGTCTCTGCAGGTTTCCCCAGCATGATCCTGATGCACTTGCTCATAGAATCCCTCTTCTCTCTCTCCTACTGGACTCCTGGAGCTCTGTCTAGTATTTGGCTGTGGATCTCTGCATTGGCCTCCATCAGTCATTGGAGAGAAGTTCTGTGAGGACAGTTAGGTTATTCACCAGTTTAATCACTGGGACAAGCCAGTTCAGTTTAGGCACCCTCTCCACTATTTCTCGTTTCTTTCTCAGGTGATTCTTTCTGTTTACAGGAGTTGTCTGTCACTGCCTAAGCAATTTGAAAATTGTTCTTGTGTACAGTCAGGATACTGTGAATATGCAATAATGAACAATTTTCAAGAAATAGGTAGCAGTAAATTTAGTGTCACGGACTCTACTCTGGATTAAGAAGGTAGAAAATGATTCCCTAGCAGTGACCACGGGCAAGTCAGTAATCTTTCCTGTGCTGTTTTCATATTTGAAATCCAATAGCACTGAGACCATCTATGTGCATTTAGATCACATCTAAACTCACATTTTAGTGCCTGAGCATTCAAGCCAAGACTTGAAGGTAAGCAGTTAATGTGGAGGCAATGGAACGCCACTGAGAGTTGATCTAACTCTTGTAAGTCTACTGGTACCCCTTGGTACCAGGTCAGAGAAAACAAAGGCTAGGAAGAATATGAGTGCATGCAGCTACTACTGTGGTCTACTTCTGTGTGTTCCTTCACACACCTTCATCATCAGTGGCTTTTTCCTCTCCCTTTGATTTCTAGTAGAAATGCTTGATGAAGGCCCGTAGCAAACAGACAAATAGAAAAAGTATTTGGTCAAGAATAAGACAACATTTAGAGACTGTTTTTGGAGTTTTTCATAGGCTTAGTTACTATGGGGAAATTACATTCCCATCATTTATTCTCTTTTTTTCCATTTGTGCAACAGCATAAGGGCTTGGAGTTTTAGCTTCAGCTCCAAAGATAGGTCCTGAGACGTGTATGTCAACTGTGGACTGTTAGTGGTTTCTGATGTTTTCGCTAGTAACTGATTTAGAACCCCAGGTGTGGGGCAATCAGCATAAGGCCTTTAATTTGATGACAGGGAATGAATTATTCAAAAAACCAGACTTTCTCACATTGTCTCTTGAGCCTTTTGCCTACTCCACCCTCACTTATTCAAGCCCATCCATGCTAACCTTCTGATTATTTCTTAGACATACTCTGAGGGTCTGTGCATCACTGACTGTACCCTGTGTCTGGAATGATCCCCCCTTCTGTCTGTTGCTAATTCCCTTACCTCTTTCAAGCCCCGTTTAAATGCCAACTGCCCAGTGATACCCACTGAGACCATTACACTTCAAATTGCAACCAACCTCTTCATTAGTCTCAGTTTCTCAGCCACAGTTTTCCTCTCCTACCCACTCTATTTTCGATATTCTATGCAATCTAATTATTTCCTGAATTTATCATTAAATTTCTTTTACTAGCTGGTGAGGATCTCACAGAGACCATTGCCTCTTCCCATGCTTTTTTCCCACAGTGCCTGCCTGGCTCACAGTAGGCACTCAGTAGCTTCTTATTATTGTATGCTTTTGTGATCAGTTTGGTCTGGAGTCCTTTTAACTGGGTAGATCTTACTTGTCTGAGATTTCCTGAAGTTCTTATAAAGTAGGTAATTTTAGAATAAGGGCCTAATAGGGACAATTCTGGGATTAATAAAAGGAGCTATTAATAATTACACCCCCAAAATTTAAATAGGCACCATTATGGGCAAATTAGAACTTAAGATACATTTATTAATTGGAGAGCATGGTCAAAGGCCAAGAGTGAGGGTCTGGGGAGAAACAAGAAAGGAGGGAGGGGGGAAATCACAAAAATCTTCTTGGAAATCTGGTTGTTGGGTACAGTAAAGGGGCTGCAGACAATGTCTCATCAGTGGCATGCAGAGGATAACTGGGCCTTTCCCCTCAGGCAGGTGGCTTTTTATGGTGCTGGGGACATCACCATGTCCAAGACACTGTGTTCTTCCTGGTATGTGGCCTCTTTTCATTCCTTTCTCAAGCTTACCTCCCTTATGCCCCCTCCAAGCTGCCTGTGATAAGGAGATGTGATGTGAAAGTCATAAACGGTTTGGGCGAGTGATGCTGGGAAGGAGCTTTTCCCCAAGGGGGAGGAAATGAATCCCAGGTCTCCCATAGCACTTGGAATCTCAAGGTCTCAAAAATGCTGCCTCAGCATCGGCCAGAAACAACACAGGGAATATCCATTTGATCTAAACATAAAATAAGTTCTGAGGAATTTGTTGTGATAAAATATGGAACCCAAGGGTGTTCTAAAGCTCTTCCCAGAGGTCTGCTATGAGAGTCTTCAGATGTTGCTCTGGGAGTTGCAGTGTTATCAGAAACACATGGAGTTCTTAAACATGACTGCTTTTCTTTTTTTTTTCACTCCAAAAGGTCCATGGAAGGGCAAAGGTGAAGTTTATGTGGGCAGTTTTGAAAGGTTTTAGAGAGTTATTTGAATTTGAGGGTGCATATACATCACATACAGACTTGTAATCTGTAAGACACGTGCATGGGTTTGAAGGTAGTAGTCAATCGGGAAGACTAAAACCTCAGTCTGGCCAAACAAGCTCCCTAGACCCTTGTGGCAAGTGACTGAGGATGAATCCTAAGGTCATTCCATTTTCTTGTAGTGACCTCCTAAAATGAGAAGGACAGCAAAGTACACATCAGGACTACATGCGCCATGCTGTAGAGCCGTGGAAAGAAGAGAGATAAAGGGGTTTGAATCCGAAACTTTCTTACTTCTTTGGAGTTTTGTTTGTTTGTTTTTCAGTTTTTGTTTTTTGTTGTTTTGTTTTGCATCAAGTTTCAAATAGTAGCAGATGGGTAACCATCATCAAGTTTATCTGAATCCTTTTACTGTTTTTTTTTTTTTTCCTGACAACTATATCAGCATCATGTTATTACACCAAAACACCTCTGGTTTTTGCTTACTTTTCAAAAGGTTGTTCAGTTCACAGCTGTGGAGATTTGAGTCCACGATCAAGCAGCCTTTTTGGTTTGAGTTTCAAATGGAGGTACCAGCAAGTGATAGAAGAAAGCGTGTGACCAAGACTAACAGCTTCCATCACAAGCCAGGGATAAAAAGAGAGGAAGAGGAAGAGATTGGCGTCCACAGCCCTGACAATCTAAGGAGGTCTGCAAGGGCCCCATCTCCCATCAGTGTCACTTGAGGGCCAAAGATTTTTCTCCTACACATGGCTTTTAGGGGGACACATTTGTATTCAAACTAAAGCAGTAGCTATTACACAAATCTTCATACCATGTCTATGTTCCTTACTGTATTTTAGACGTCTTGCATCCCATTGCACTAAAGATGTTTATCTCACCACTGTTCTGAGGTTAGCCTTCCTGAAATTCAAGTCAGCCTTAGTTCTTGTCAGTCACCTCCAACCCTTTCACAGCTTTCAGGGTCAAATTCAAACTCCTTAAGGAGGAACATAGACCTTTGATGAATGAATTTCACTTATGTCTCCAACCTCCTCATCTGACAGTACCCCTAGTTAGCTTTTCTTTCACAGCAAGGAGCTCATGCCATTATTCTTTCACACCCAGTGCTTATGATGCTCTGAAGGCTTCCTCTATATATCTCTTTGTGAAGAATCTGTCAGCTTTCCAGCTTCCCCAGTCTGTCTTTATATAATCTGCAGTGGTCCATGGCCATTCAATGCACAAGATAGGCAAAGATGAAGACAGAACCTATGTGGTGGGTTTTGTTTGTTTGTTTATCTATTGTTGTTTTGGTTGGTTTGTTTTTAGAGCTGAGGGATGAACCCAGAGTCTTGAACCATTGAGCTAAATCCTCAATGCTTCGAGTGATGGATTTCGCTTCATTTTTACTCTATTTTTATCTTATGCAAGTATCAAAGCAGGAGAAAATCTCAGCTGATTTCTGCCATAATAATAGCCAGGGGGAACTCAAAAGAAGTAGAGTGGGAGCATTCCAAGTATACTTTGAACTGTGAGTGGAAAAAAGTATTATGATACAGTTATGGTTGGAGTGACACCTATGAAGTATGAAAATGAATCATGAGAGCTCTAGAGTACTTGGAACAATGAACAAATAATGTTGGCTGCTTTCAAAGACAGAAGGAGAGGGGAGTGCTCCAGTACTGAGTAAATAAGTGAACAGACAGACATTTAGCACAATATTTATTACTAATAAGCACAGTAGAAAAAAAAAAAAACAGGGAAAGAGATGGTGAGGAGAGGATGTCTCTCAAGAAGCTGATATCTGAGCAAGGACTGAACTGAGTATAGGAGTTGTATAGAGGGTGAGGGCAGGCTTTCTGGGCAGAAGGCACAACAAAGGCAAGGCCAGGAATTTAGAGTATGCTCAGGATGAAAGTGCAATTCCAATGAGGCCTGTACCACTGCATTGGAGAGAACAAGAAGGGTAGACAGAATGGAGGCCCAGAGATCTTTGCAAGCTGGTTATCTGGTCCATCTAACAGTCCACAGCAGTCAGATTAGATGTTCACTTTTCCTGGAAAAATTCTACATACTTATGTCCCTAAGCAAGTCTAAACCAGTTTTAGGGAAGAAAAAGAAACTATTTTCACATTGTTAATACCACACCCATCAAACACAATACTGAGAATCTGAGGTGATAGGGCAAAAAAATGGGCTGAAGAGAGTTTGGCAGTTAAGAGAGAGCAGGGTTCAGAGTTTGGTGCCCAGCCCCATACATGGTGCTCACAACTGCATATAACTCCAGCTCTAGGGGATCCCTTACCCTTTTCGGGCCTCTTCAGGCACTCACATGTATATACCTATACACACACACACACACACACACACACACACACACACACACACACACACACACACACAATTAAAAATAAAATAAATCCATTAAAAGTCATTAAAAATAGAACGCTAAAAGCAATAGTTAGAAAAATAACTTGCTTCTTGTCCTAAAATATGCTGGGTACTTTAGAAATTGTTATCCCACATTTATGCCCCCCAAGATTCTTTTTAGTTGTTGGTTTATATTCCCCCTCACCCTGTGGAGAAAGGATACAAACTCCATTTAAACTTCAAAGTACTCTCTGACACTTCCAAGATCAGTAACCACTAAAATGTAGTTTCTATCAGTGGCGGCTCTGATTTTCATGCTTGAGGACCTAGGGTAGGCATCCAAACCCCTTATGACCTTGTCCTTCAAAATGAGGTCAGCTTTGTAGAAGGGAAAGAACTTAGCAAATTAAAAAATGTGTGTGTCTCTCTGTGAATGTTCTAAATACTGAACAATCCACAAGCCCCTGACTGACCCATAAGAAGGGTTTCAAGATGGGCTTGAGGCCAAGAACTTGAGGTCATAGTTCTGTCTATATCAGTGTTGGGACAACCTCTTCCCTCCCAACCCCCATTTTCTCACAAGAGAAAACTCTGGCTCTGATGAAACAGAACAAATAAATTTAGATCTATATGCAAGAACTTTCCAGGGCTGTCTCTTCTCCCCCATACTGTAGACCACTTGCTCTTGATGGGCTTGTGTTCACAGCCTTCTGTTGTGATCAGAGACAAGCAGTGTGACTTTTTAGTAGTCATCTTTTGACAGTCTTATCAGCAGTACCAATATCACCAGCCATTGGTGTGTTTCTGAGCTGTTTTGCATACTTTACCTCATTGAATCATGTGCATGTGTCACACACACACACACACACACACACACACACACACACACACACATCTGTAAATAGCTATCACTGTCATTTACATTGCACAGATAGGAAAAGCAAGGTTAAGAAAGTTTAATTTTATACATTAAGGTCACACCATCCATATTACAAATCTGGGATTAAAACATAGTTTTGTCTGGCCCCAAAGCCAATCTGTTTTCAACCACAGCTCTATAATGCTACCCTAACAAGCCAAACTAGCATCATGTCTCCTCACGTTGCAAAGCAATGTTTTCCAAAATATAAATTTCACAGGTGTGTTGCAGAAGATGCTAACATGATCAATACTTGAAAATGCAAATGCAATCATTATATTATGTTCACCTCAGAACACAAAAGCTTGATTGCATAAAAAATGCTGCTTTTATTAGTAAACAGGAGAAGGCTGAAACCATCTGCAGTTTCCATATTGCTTTATCACTACTGGTTTAGAGCATGAAAATTTGATCAAAGCACCTTCTTAAAAATTCAGTTTCATTTATATTTTCAGTCCCCAAACATAAATATGGCAATGGTATATATCAGGAACATTAAGGACACTTGTATAAAAATGGGATTGAATTTTGTATTGTAATTTTCATGTTTATCTAGGAGAATTTGAGTTAAAAAAAAAAAGGAAAGAAAGAACCCCAAAGTCACTGCAGAAGCCATAGCTTAGCAAAACGCCATCAAGCAAAATATCAAAATATGACATCTGATATCAAGTATTCAGGAGTTACATTTTCAATCAAAAGCGTCTCTCTCGGGTGTACAGCAACACGACAAAAGTAGTGCAGGACTGCAATTTATGATGCATGTCACTTAGAGGAGAAACAACAGTTCCTTTCTTGACTTCCTTTGATGTCAAACAAGTCATTTTGCTGTTCGATGCTCCCATCTCCTACATGAAGTGGGAGAGTCAATAAGAGAAGATGGGTCAGCCGGGAGCAGTCAGCACACCTTTAATCCCAGCACTGAAGAGACAGAAGCAGGTGAAACTCTGTGAGTACAAGGCCAGGTTGGTATACAAAATGAGTTTCTGGGCTACACAGAGAGACCCTGTCTCAAAAAATTTATACACACACACACACACACACACACACACACACACACACACACATGCATCAGTGTCAGTGAGGAGCCTCCACATTTTACTGGTAATTGAAAGAGAATACATGAGTTATTGACTAATTCTCACTGTTCTTTTGGTAAACCGTTTGACATATTTCCTTTGTGGAGAATCAAGTCTTTAACCCAGGAATATTTTTTTAATGGGAGTCTTCAGCTGTACTGGACCTGATGCTGTCCACACTAAAGTGAGTCTTTGGACTCACTTTAAGGCCAAGACCAGCTGCCAAGCTGGTCATACTTTGCAATTACCCTGTATCTTTCTGAGAGGCTATGCAATCTACAACTATGGAAATCAAGCTGTGGATACATTAGTCAGGAAAACAGCCTTAAGAACTTTCCTGTATTTGAGAGATAGCTGGGCCATAAGAACAGATACTGGTCTTCCAGAAGGCCTGATGGGCAGCTCACAACGACCTATAACTTCAGCTCCAAGGGATTCAGCACCCTCTTCTGGCCTCCATGGCCACCAACACTGATAAGGACACACCCATACACATATACACAACTTTAAAAATAATAGAATAAACCTTCCTTTATAAGAATAGTTACTGTGCTGGCTCATCTTATGTCAACCTAACACAAGTACAAGTTACCCGAAAGGAAGGAACCTCAATGAGAAAACGCCTCCATAAGATCCAGCTATAAGGTGTTTTCTTAATTAGTGACTGATGGGGAAGGGTCCAGATCATTAGAGGTGGTGCTATCACTGAGCTGGTGGTCCTGGATTCTACAAGAAAGCAGGCTGAGCAAACCATGGGAAGCAAACCAGTAAGTAGCACTCCCCCATGGCATCTGCATCAGCTCCGGCTTCCAGGTCCCTGCCCTGCTTGAGTTCCTGTCCTGACTTCCTTCAGTGATGAACAGGGATATGGAAGTGTAAGCTGAATAAACCATTTCCTTTCTGAGTTGTTTTGGCCATGGTGTTTCATCACAGCAATAGTAACCCTGAGTAAGACAATTACTTCTAACTCAGAAGCAGGCCTTGTCTATTGACTGTTGTATGTCCCCCTGATCTGTGGCAGTGCCCAGTTTGAGGTAGCCCATGAAGAAACCAGTCAAACCTCTCTCTCTCTGTGTGTGTGTGTGTGTGTGTGTGTGTGTGTGTGTGTGTGTCTGCTTGTTAGAAGCTGTGTGCAATGCATCCTTCCTAGGCTATGCTGATGGCGATTCTTATTAAGTTGCAGCTGTGGACAGGCTTGCTGTTCATATGGTCTGCTTTCTATAAAAGACTTCCCATTTAACTATATCTTAATTTTTAAAAGAAACTTAAATTTCCTTAAATGCCAAAGAACAAAGTTATATTCAGATATCATTCCATGTGTGCCTCCTGGGAATAAAAACAATTTATCTTATATTTTAAGATTAGAAGTTGCCTTTAAAAAAAAATCACAGGTGACATAAAGACCCAGTTAACACATGGTGCCAATCAAAGAATGCCACCTCTCATGAATTATAGATTTTTGCAGCAGTTTCATCCTAGCTGCCCACCTGAAGGGGCAAGGAAGTTAAAAAGAAATTTCTCTTTAGCATATCCTTTCTTTTTCATGATGGACGCCTTTAACCATATTTTATCAATTCTTAGACTTACGTATTTTTTTCAAACAATTTAAGAGCTGAAATTTGAACATATCTTAAAATTAATGGACATCTTAATTTGACAACATTGTTTCCAGTCTTAATGAAGCGTGGCATTACCATTGTTATTTGCTTAATCACAGCCCTTGGGTCTTGCCGGCCTTGCTTTCTTATCACTACGCCCCAGGTATTTTGTGCAACAGCATGTTTATGGGCACATTAATGAGGCAGCAACCTCCCCCACAGTGATAACCAGGCATGGCTGTGGATGGCCAGCTTGCTCTTCTCCTCAGCACACAGGACATTCTAGTCACAGGTCACATGCTTTGTTCCCCATCTGGGGTCCTGAACAGTGACAGACACTTGTTCTGGCCTGGCTTTGTCTCCATCTAGGCTAAAGACAGCAGTTCTCACGGTGACACCAGCTAGTGATCACTACCACCACCAGCAACAACCCCCAGGGTGACTTTATCCTTAGAATGTTTTATAGGTCTTTCCAAACATGTGAACATTGAAATTAAAGTAAATAATGTAAGGACTGAAAAAATGGACAGAAAAGCTCTGTGAGAGAATACCAGTACAGGAAGCCTCAAGTAGAAATTTATTTTTAAAATTCCAGACTCTGGGACCTTGCATGTCAACTCTAACTTTCGGGCTCTTCCACGGAATTGTGGAGACTTCAAGGACTGTGGTATAATTAATGTCTAGACTATCATGTCCATTATGGAAAATAAGTAAAAATGCCTCTTTGTTCTCTGAGGCCATTTCTACTTACTGACAGCCCCAGACTTTCTCCAGCAGCTTCTCTGGCCACCTGGTTGCTTTATCTGTCTATACAATTCTTTAAAATGCAAACTAAGCGTAGGTACTTCTAGAGAAACATGGAATCAGGTGCGCTGCAGGAGGTCGGGGAATTTAAAAAACACAGAAGTGTTGATCAATGTGTCAGACATTGAAGTTGGAAGGTAGGAAGTAAAACTAACCAGTTAAAAAAAAGGGGGGAGTGGCCTGTTCAGGGCCAGGAGCATGAATACCTTCACTGTTACGTTTTTATGTCCACATTAAGGGCGGGCAGGAGGCAGAGAGACAGGGGTTGGGGAGGAGAAGGGTGGATCCAGGTATGGATCTCGGCCGTGCAACCACAATGAGGATATCTGAAGTGGAAAATAAACTCCTGGAGGAGACTGAAGTAAGCAGAGGCAGAAAGGGCAGGGCCATCACAACAGCCAGCCTGAGGAGAGCCACACTGAAGAAAGTGTCAGACATGTTCAGATGACACTAGAGTTTCTGAGGATCAGCAAGAAAAGAGAGATGGACGGTGACATTTGGGAGGGAACTCAAGAGGATACTGTCAAGAGAACAGCAGCGCAGAAGCCAGGCTCTAAAGGTTAGCAAGTGTGTGGCTATAAAGAGCATGAGGGGGGGGTTTGTTGTTGTTGTTGGCTCTTTGTTTTTTGAGCCAAATTTTCTAGAAAAACTACAGAGAGGACAAATGGTGTGTATGAAATCCTCACTACCCTGCATGCCAACTGCCATGCTCTTCATAAAACCAAAGGATTGTGTGCTTTGTTTCAAGATTTCTTGAGGACTCACTGTGTTGGTTCACGCCTTTAATCTCAGCATCTGGGAGACAGAGTCTGCAAGATAACTCTGAGTTGGAGGTCAGCCTGTTCTCTGTAACTAGTTCCAGGCCAGTCAGAGCTGTACAGTGATACCTTCTCTAAGAAAAAGAAAAAGGTACCACTAAAGAAACTTTAGACTTCAAAATTATCTATTTTCTCACCAAAATAACTGATTCACTGCATAGCAGCCATTCTCCACGGTCAGGATGAGGGATGGAAACTGGTACTTTTCCAGGACAGGAAGAACATTCTAGTCCTGGCTTCCTTCTTGCCACTTTCCAGTTGCCCTTCTAAAATTTACTGAAAATCATTTCTTTGCCAGGAACCTTTGCCAGCGCTCTAGTTATTGGTTGTGGAAAGCTGTGGCAAACAGCCATGGTGACAGAGCAAATCATCAGAATATAGGGTGTCATCCAAAGCTCTCACCTGACCTAGGTCCACAGTGGCCAGTCACCAAAGCCAGCACATTTAGGGCACACTTCATAGGACTTTTAGTTGTTCTCTGGAGGCTCATCAAACTTCAAGCTTAATCTGATGTTAGTTGTTCTTTATGTACATAACCAGCATTTTGTGGGTGTCCTGTATAATACCACATTAAAATCGGCACCATACAGTTACTTCTCCCATGGCTGTGACACACATCCTACGCCAATGATTTCAGGGAGGAGAGATTTCTTTCGTCTTGTGATTCACAGGTGTTAGTCTACCATGGTTGGCGAGAACACAGAAGTTTATAACACGGTGGACAGGAAGCAGAAAAGTCGGGGGAGGGGCACAGGAAGGGGCCAAAGACAAGGTTCTCTGAAGGACCCAACCCCAGTGCTCTGTTTGCTCCAGATAAGTTTTTCCTCTTGAGGTTTCCAGAAATTCTCAAAATGGAGTCACCAGCCAGGGACCAAGAATTTAAAACATGATCCTGTGAGGGACATTTCCCAGTGAAGCCATAGTTAGCACTCTTCAGTTGTATTGTACCCTTTCTGAAGGGGCACTTACACCTCAGATTCCATTTCCTATCCTCGGACGGCCACGTTATGTCTGCTATATGTTTGCTGTTTTAAAGGCACATTGAGTTGGAAACTGTGTCCACATAAAAAACTGCATGACAATGTTTTAGTACCTTTATTCCCAAACTGGGAGACAGCCATGATATCCTTCAGCACGTGATAAAGAAACTGTAGTATACCCAGACAGTAGCTATTATTCAGCACTGAAAGAGCTATTAAGACAAGAAGAAGCACAGGAAGGAGCTTGAAGCACACTATTAAGCAAAGGAGGCCAACCTGAAGAGTCCATTATCCTGTGTGAGGATGAGTTTGACTCTGTGTAAGAAGTAGAGCCATGGAGACAGTATGGGTTTCAGTGTCCATCCATGCAGAAGGAAAGTCAGCAAAAGAAGAATTTTAGAGCATTGGAAGTATTCTATGTGATCTACATCATTGTATGTTTCTCCAAACTCACAGGATATAAACAAAGAATGAACTCTGACACAAACTATGGACTTTGAGAGACAAGGATGTGTCACCATGGGCTCATTGCTTGTCACCCCCTCAATGCTTTGGTGGGAACATTGATGGTGAGGAAGCTATAGGCACATGTTGAAAAAAGCAATGAAGGGAAAAATCACTGAACAAATTTTGCTGCAAACCTAAAGCATCCATAAAACACAGTCTATTTTCAAAATTAAATTACTAATATGAGTGATCTGTTATTCTAAGTACTGGAAAAGATATATAAAGAAGTCAACAAGGCGGAAGAGTAGCCACTGCAGGCCATACCATCATGTCTTGTATGTCTGCTCTCCATCCCAAGTCATGAGCCCCTCTGTGATTCAGTCCCAAGTGGTCAGCCCTAAACACACACACACACACACACACACACACACACATCAACAACACCAAATGGACTTGGCTTACATGTATATGTGTATGTGTGTGTGTATAAAAACATTTTTAAAGCACATATGTAATACATGTATATATGAGTCATGAATTTGAAAGAGAGAGTAGTGGGAGGGAGGGGTAGAAATGATGTGAATATAGTACTCATGTATGAAATTAAAAAATAAATTATTAAAAAATTAAAACAAAATAAAATAAAAGTTAAATAAAATGTGATAGGCCAAGCACAAGAAGTTTTCTCCGAATGGAAATAGTACAGAAACTCATTCTGATGGATTTTCAGTCTCTCTCACAACTGTTTCTCTGATGCTAAATTCCTGCTTCCACAGGGCAGCAGCAAATATTTATTCAACATATAGTTTTGTTCTTAGAAATATCTTGAACGAATTTCTCATTTAATTCCTGCAGTAGCTGCATGGAAAATGTAACTGCACCAGCTGCACTGATGTGGATACTAGCATGCAGTATTTAATCCATCAGGTGCCTTGAGACAGTCGTGGCAGACACGGGGGTGAAGGATCGATGGACATAGGACCCAGTCTCCTATTGAAAAACTACTCAATTCCTGGTCACCTGGCAAATTAATAAGCCAGCATTTTCCTTTATTACCATCTGAGCCCAGTCATAACTAGTCCAGGTCACCCTGAGTGTGTAGACAACACTACTGCTTCAAGCTCACAGAGGGGCTCAAGACTTGGGATGGAGAACAGACATGCAGGATGTGATGATGTACCCTACAGTGGCTACTCTGCCTCTTTGCTGACATCTTTATATAATCTTTGCCAGTACTTACAAAAACAGATCACTCATATTCGTACTTCAAAATGAAAAGAAAACTGATTCTCCCTCTCTTAGCAGCCGTTATTAGCCTGTAGCTCTTTATCTAGGGGTGGGACCTTCCAGAATATCCCCATCCACACCGTCATGACAGCTGGCACTGTCGTTATTCAAGTCTTGTTCAGGAAATGATTTTATTGAGATTTCAGAATGCAGCTTCCCTGTCATATCTATCGAGCCCCGGGCATCATCTGCATTTTAACTTTCTTATGACTTGAATGTTTTCACATTTGAATTGTTGCCTCCTGCAGAATACAACTTCTCAGCTATAACTTTTTATTGTACTTTTCATTCTCTCTATTTTGTGTCTTGAAGGACATGTTTCTGAGGCTGGGAGCACATGTTCATGCCTTATTTGCTCTCTGCTGGTATCAAATTCTTTTTCTATAAATTCTACATTTGCAACTTTTACATAATAATTCATAGCAATCATTGTAAGTTACTCTACAGACTAAGATACCCAGACTTCTTTGAAAAGCAGAGGACATTGCACTGTGGGTTGCTGTGGATATTGCTCTGTATAAATAAAATGCTGTTTGGCCAGTGGCCAGGCAGGAAGTATAGGTGGGACAAGAGAGAAGAGAATTCTGGGAGGTGGAAGGCTGGGGTAGAGAGATGCTGCCAGCCACCGCCATGACAAGGAAGATGTAAGGTAATGGTAAGCCACGAGCCATGTGGCAAAGTATAGATTAATAGAAATGGGTTAATTTAAGATAGAAGAAGTAGATAACAAGAAGCCTGCCACGGCCATACAGTTTGTAAACAATGTAAGTTTCTGTGTGTTTACTTGGTTGGGTCTGAGCATCTATGGGCCTGGCAGGTGAGAGAGATTCATCCTGACTGTGGGCCAGGCAGGAAAACTCTAACTACAGTGGGTCTCTACAGTTGGAGACTTCAGACATGTTGTAGCACAAACCCTTATGTATTGCTATCATTACCTAAAAGAAGGCCATGTCTGCAGATGGCTACTGGTTTCATGAGAGAAGCAAAGAAGTAGATCAAGGCTGAGGTCTGATTTAAAATTTTTTTTTCATCTTTGAGCATTAGAGTTCTGGTCTCTGGAATGTATAAAATAATTGTTCTTTTTGCCTCTCAATGTTGTTTCAGAACACAATCACATTCAGAAATGCCTGTTTGTTAAAGAAGCTGTATTGATTCCCACTGAAAGGCAATACTGTGGGCAGTGTGGGGCTTTAAAGAGCCTGGACTAGCTCCGGTGAAAGCCTCTTGGTCACCACCAAGGCAATTAAGAAGTCTTGAGAAAAGGAATCAACCTGGAAAATCAAAGACTGACTTTGAGGAGCTAGGAACAACATCAATATAATTAGTCTTTACATGAGGTCTACATGACATTCTTAGTAGCCCTTTGAAGGTGCAAGAAGCGACTATTCCGTGCTTGCCCATGAGAAGCTATTGACAGACTATGGGATAGGCAAGATGGTTTACTGGATAAAAGCACTTGCCACCAAGCATGATAACCTGAATTAATTACCCAGGATCTACATTAGATACCTAGAATCCACATGGTGGAAAGAGAGACTCAACTCCAGTTAGGGGATATTCGATCACACTGTGAACCCTGAGTTTGCATTTGCATTAATTTCATAAAATTAACCTTGGGTCAGGAGGCTGAGTTAGCAGCTAGTTGACAGAAAGTAATTAGAGAGCATCAGAGGGCATCTTGGAAAGACAGAGAGACGCAAGAAGCAGTAGGGAGGGATTTGGAGTGGTGCAGCTTTTTCTGGTTTGGTGAAGCAGAAGTAGGGGGCTTTCGGAGGTGCCATCCAGGGGAGAAGTTCAGTTAGTTGTGACCCAGCCTCTCTGAGCTAGCAGGTTTTCACCCCAGCCTTTGAATCTTGAGTTTTGTTTATAAATAGAATGATAGAGAACAAGCTGCTTTTAGCAGCAGCAACAGAGCTGGTACCTATGGCAACAGAATTGCCACCAGGCTGTAGCCTGAGACACTAGGTGGCTATCAGAGTGGCAGGCCCCGTAACTGCGAGGCTGTAATTGCTGGCTGAAAAAGCAGTAGATTAAGGTATAGCCACTGTGTTGAAGATAAAACAACAAACTCCTGCACAAACTTCTCTAGTCCACATGCACTGGGGCAAACACACACACATACACATACACACACACAATTAATGAACTGGCGTGTTGTAAAAACTTAAGGAAAGAGAAGCTATTAGACTAACAGAACCAGGGTAGCTCAGATAGGAAGGCAATGAGCTTCCTGTAAGTCCTCCTCTTCCAAGCATGTACATGTGCATGTATGCAGGCACATACACATGCACACAAACACACACACACACACACACACACACACACACACACACACACACACACACACACAAGACTCACAGTACCTGCAACAACCATGGAAGTCTACTGCTCTGCCCTGACCTTCTTCAGAGATGGCCTGCCCTGAGGTGGGAGCACAGTACCCAGCTGGGATAGCTCAGATCCACTTTGTATTTTTGGACTCACTGTGATGTTCTTGCTGAGAACCCCAGGCTCGTCTCAGATGGCAACTGACTAAAACAGAGTACATACACCAGGACACTTACCAGTGAAGGGCTCCTCTCAAAAGAAACCTTTGCTCTAACCCTCCTCAGAAGTCTAAGTGAGGCTTTCTTGGGTTTCTATGGGTGGCGGCTCTTCTCATCAGATCCTTCTCATGTCTCTTCATTGACAAAAATCTGGAATTCACTCCGATTTGCGAGTCTCCCAACCAGTTCCTGACCCTTCGACTTTACTCTTTGCAGGAGTGTTCTACAGTGAGCCCCCTCTATCTACCCCTGTCCTAGTGTCTGCCTTCCTGTAGACCAGTTAGCACATTTATGCATTGCTCCCTTCCTAGTCTGAGATTCTTCTAACAAATCTCAGCAGGAAGGCCAGTGTACTTCGCAGCTCCAGGAGGTGCTGTGTGAACATCATGTCCCAAGTTCTGCAGGATCTAAGCGTCACAGCTTTGCACAGCAATCATCTTTGGAGAAAGCAGGAGGTGGATATGGAAGTGCTTAAACTTCTAAGAATCTTCTGAGGGTAAATTTCCAGATGATATATTCCAGCACATATAGACCTTTTGTAAGTTTCTGATGCTCTGTGACGTACAGGGACAAAGCCAAGCAAGGAATGCTCAGTGTGGCCAGTCTGCTGGGCTGCCCTCATGTCAGAGCCTTTTTAGTGGTAGCAAACAGAGCTTTAAGCTCTGATCTGCAACCTTTTTCTTTAAAGGGCAAGGTTGTAAATATTTTTGACTTTGAAAAATAGTATCTTTACAATTGCCTTAGTTAGGATTTCTATTGCTGTGAAGAGACATCCTGGCCATGGCAAGTCTTATAAAGGAAAACATTTCTCTGGGGCTGCCTTACAAGTTCAGAGGTTTAGTTCACTGTCATCATTGCAGGAAGCATGGTGGTATGCAGGCAGACATGGTGCTAGAGAGTAACTGGGAGTTCTAAATCCTCATCAGCAGGCAGCAAGGAGAGAGAGAGAGAGAGAGAGAGAGAGAGAGAGAGAGAGAGAGAGAGAGAGAGAGAGAGAGAGAGACTGGAGTCTGCAGAGATGGTTCAGAGATTAAGAGCACTGACTGTTCTTCCAGAGGTCCAGAGTTTAATTCCCAGCAACCACACGGTGGCTCACAATCATCTGTAATGAAATAAATCTTTAAAATAAATCAATAAAAACCCCAAGTCTACCACCAGTGACACACTTCTTCCAACAAGGCCACATCAACCCCAACAAGGACACACCTCCGAATAGTGCCCCTCCCTAATTACCAAGCATTCAAATCTATGAGCCTATGGGGACATTCTTACCCAAACCACCACACTAATCCACTGTAGTAGGGAAACAATGGGAGGTGATATATAGCCTGGATGGGCATGAGTGTGAGCTAGCAAAGTTTCTCTGTTTTTTTTTTTTTTCCATTTTATTTATTTATTGCAAGGGGCATGCACATCACAGCACAGGTATGGAGAACAGAGGACAGCTTGCAGAAGTCGTCATCCTCCCACCATGCAGGTTCTCAGGATAGAAGTCTGGTTGTCAGGCTTGGCAGCCAGTTCTCTTACCCTCTGTGGCTGTTCATTTTAATTGTCAGTTTGACACAACCGAGAATCACCCCGGAAGAGAATCTAAATAAGGACTTGTTTAATCAGCTTGGCCTGTGGACATGTCTGTGAGGAATTGTCTTGATTGCCCAAATGGATGCCTGAAGACCCTGCTGGAACGGGACTTGTGAGCTTATAAACCCTTTCTCCCCTAAATTGGTTTTTTCAGAGTGTTTTATCCACAGCCATAGAAATAAAACTAGGACATCCTCTGAGCCTTCTCATTGCCTTATAATAAAGATTTTTATGTCCATTAAAATTGGACTTTTATATAATGTTTATATGTTATAAAAATGATTTGTTCCCTTTTTTAACTGGATAAAAATGTAGAGAGCATCTAACATCATAGAAAGCAAATGGTGATTTAAATAAAAAGGACACCGTGGAAGCCCAAGGGGTCTCTCCAGAGAGAAGAGCTGAGAGAGTTGCTCCACGCCGGCCATGACTCCCCTCCCGGACTTGACTTGGTCTTCCTGAGGATCGAGGTTCATCCTTGATCAGAATGATGACTTTACAAGGAGAGGCCCCATACCAAGTCCTCTGTGTGTGCTGAGCATGGGTAATGATTGTTGTAACTCCAGCTCTTGGGAGGCAGAGGCAGGAAGACCTGGCCTGCAAGAGACCTGGTCACTAAATACATAGGCAAATAAATAAGCAACCAAATAAACAAACAAACAAAACAAAACAAAGCTCTCTTTGTATTCCTATGAGTGTGAGGCTTAGGGCTGCCGCTGAAATCTAAAACTACTATTGCCCACTGCCTTTTGTTAGAGCTCTGTGAACATCCTAGCTCCTGGGAGCTAATCCCCTCAGGTGAAATCTATGGGCTCACACTCCCTAGAGGGTTCTTCCTTTTTTCCATCCCCTTGCTAAGGTTAAAGAACAGTCTCCATGGCCTGCATCAGCCCTGAGACTGACTGGGAATCATTCCTTCCATTTGTTTTATATTTATTTGCTTGCTTGTTTGGAGTTTTGTTTGGAGAAAGTGTTTTTTTCCTTTGTGTGTGTGTGTGTGTGTGTGTGTGTGTGTGTGTGTGTGTGTGTGTGTGTGGTATGTTCAAAAGATTCTGAGAAACGAGTGAAAGAAAAGCATCCCCCGACCTTCTACCGTGTACCACTGAATTACACATGGCTGTGAAAATGCAGTGTTTGGGAGACTTTGATCTCAGTGCTGGACCTACCTTTCCCAGTCTGACCTTTCCTAAATTCTCCTGGCATTTCTGTTGGGATTTAAATGAAAGGGCAAAGCCTGGGCATGAATAGAGAAGCAACACAGAATTCTGCACCATCTACTAGTGCAAGAAACCCAGGCCAGCAAAAGGCACTTGTTCTCAGGAAATTTGCTGCCACACCTCTAGTACGAAGCCCTGGAGACCACATTAGCATTTAATAAAGAGTCTACTTCCAGTTAGCTCATGTGCTTAGACATGGATACAGGATACTAACTAGTTCCTGAGTTGTTTTCTTGTAAGAGACTGAGAATGATCTAAATAGCCATTAACTGGTGACTAGTTTGAAAAGTTATAAACATCCAAGCAATTAGAATACCAAGAAGCTTTCAAATAGAAGAACTGTGCATGTGGGAACTGACAATTTACAAGAAGTGTTTTTTGCTTGTTTGTAGGCAGAGTTGCATTATATAGCCATGTAACTCATTTTGACTAGTCTCGAACTTGTGGGGATCTTCCTGTCTCTGCCTCTTACTGTTGGAATTACAGGCATGCACCACCAATGGCACGGGCTTTCACTTTTTATTTATTTATTTATTTATTTGAGCTGAGGATCGAACCCAGGGCCTTGTGCTTGCTAGGCAAGTGCTCTACCACTGAGCTAAATCCCCAACCCCAGGCACTGGCTTTCTATTTGATGAAAATTAAAAAAAACAAACAAAAAAAAAAAACACTTCATGTAGAGAAATGGTCCTGTGTGTGTGTGTGTGTGTGTGTGTGTGTGTGTGTGTGTGTGTGTGGTGCATGTGTGCAAGTCTACTTTCTGCTCAAGATTGTACCCAGATTATTTCTAGAGAGCCACAGGAAAACTCTGAATGGAACTGGAGACCGACTCAAGGATGGGAAAGACGATTTTCATTGTATGATTTTTATGCTGTGAGTCTTACTGTACACAGATATGACCTTTAAAAATAAAATAAAATAAACCAGATTCTTAAAAAAGGAGAGCATATAAAAAAATCTAGGGAAATAAGATTAAACATATATTAAATAGAATACCAATTATGCTACAGTTTAATATATGTCTTTCCCTGTCAAAAATATTGACCTTACATTACACAAACATGAGTCTTACTGTTTTAACCCTAAAGTAATCTATAATACACTCAGAAACATTCAGTCATTTAAACTTAGAGTCAGCTCCAAAAGCTAACTAGGAGAGTTGTTCAACCTGGACTGAGACAATGTACCATTTCTTTAGAAGGTACCTTGTAACCTTCCTTCTCGTCTATATTGTTTCAATTCATTTTTTGAAAATAATTTTATTTTTAAATTATTTAAAAATTAAATATACTTCCATATTCTACCATGTAAAACATGTTCACGTTTCTAGTTAAATATCAAATATTTCCATTTTAAAGTTCCTGAAGCCACCACGGTTGTAACTTTGTTGCCATTCTTTCCATTTGTTCTTGCTATTTCTTCTGTATATGTATGAATCCACAAGTGCTTTGTGGTGTTATTCTATAGCCGTATCTTAGAGTAAGTGGAATCAGGTGGTGTATATCTTCCTGTAGCTTGCTTTATTTCAATCAACACTATGTTTTTAATCCTCCCACTTAAAAACATCCATACTTCTTCTTGAAAACCACTACTCCTGAGCTGGCAATGTGGCTCAGTGGACAGAAACTCCCACTGTTAAACAATCTGAGTCTGGGCCCAGAAAGCCCTATGAGGGAAAGAGAGAACAGACTCCTGAAAGCTGTCTTCTGTCCTCCGCACAAACCCAGAGGAAGCATGCCGTGGGCACACAAAATAAGCAATAAAAATGTAATTTAAAGTGTTCAAGGATGCGGTGGGCTGGAGTCATCGCTCAGCAGTTAAGAACACTTGTTACTCTTCCAGAGGACCTGTGTTATGTTCCTAAAACCCATCTCAGGCCAAGCACAACTTCCTGTAAGACCAGGTCCAGTAAATCTGACATCTCCAGCATTCACAGGTACTCACACTCGTGAATATACATTAAATATAAATAAAATAAACCTTTCCTTTTAAAACCACCGGGGCTCTCCTCTGGGATTAATTTTAGCCATTCAAATTGAAAAATGACACCCTGCATTTCCAGAGCTGATGCCTCCAAATAGCAGTACTCAAGCCCTTTGTTTTAATTATGTTACTGCCAGTAATAATGAAAAAAAAACAGGAAATACTGAAAATAAGAAACATGAAAAATTATAGAATTTAAAAATCACTAACAAGTTCAGAGAAAGTGGTTCCATGCTAGAACTCTTAATATTTTGGCCTGATAGAGTTGGTTGCTAGAAACCCTATTGTCATCCTGTTTGACTGTGTTTTTGAAAGCAGAACTCAAAAACAAACAAACAAACCAACCAACAAACCATTTCATTTATTAAGAGCAAACTTATGCTCTAAATTAAAAAAAAAAAAAATGCCTTGACTTCAGCGTCAGGTCTGTCCCCTAGTCAGTTATTTGAATATGGGCCAGTTTCTTGACTTCTCCATGTTTTATTTTTTTTATCTGCTAACGCAGCATAACTCAGGTTGTTGTTTAAGTGTTAAGAGCAGGTCTATCATGTGCCTCGTAAATGTTAGTAGCCATCACTATTGTTATTCAAGTCCTGCATACACACAGCGCCCACTTGGAATCATAGTCGATGAAGAGAAATGAGTCTTATACTTCTTCCTGAAGAACTTGTCATTTAGATTCAGTCAATACTCTAGGTTATCTAGCGATATTCAGTTTTAAGGGCAAGCCGAGATAAAAATCCATACATGAATATAGGTTCAAAAGTTGACATCTCTCTTACGTGCAGCCCCATAAATTTTCAGGATTAGAACACGGTCATCATTACCTTCAAGAAGTTGAGTGCACTCCATTGGAATGCCAACTAGAGAATCACTATTTTAGTAACAGTGAAACCTGCAGAGGGGCTCCTAAGGGCTTCCCTGAGAGATAGGCTAAGCCATCACCTGAACCACTTAGAAATTGTTTATGAAGATATCTATTGGCCAACAATGATGTTTATTAGAGGTGCTTGTTTTATCAACTAGATAATACCTGTTTGCAATCATACTGATACTCCCAGAAGTAAGATATTAAAATAAGAACTAGAACAATTGACACCCTATGGAGAACTTCTGACCAGAATTTGATTTTAGAGGAAGAGAGTTCTTTCAATAGAATTATCTGATTGCTGTTTCTTCAGACACATTTTTCACTATGCAGTCCAAGTTGGCCTTGAACTTCTCGTCTTCTTGCTTCCGTCTCCAGAGTGCTGGGGATACAGGCACGAGACACCATTCCTAGCCTATGATGACATGGTGAAGAGTAGCTTCTACACATTTTTAGAAGTTTGGGTTTCTTGCGGAGTTCTCAAGTGGAGAGGCCCCTTTGCTCCCTCAAGAACACCCCTATGAATCACACTCATGTAATGCTAAAAGTCATAACCAAAGTCAGTGTGCAGGAGAAAACAATGAATATGAATTTGAAGACAAAAAAATAAAAATAAAAACACACTCCAAAAAAGGGAAAACACTGCTTCAGCATATGAGTTAGGATTCAGCGAGTCATGTAAAGAAATTCTGTGCCTGTCCAGAGCACGCACACACTGAGTTAGATGATTTCCTCACTTGGGTGCAACACATAGTCTGGAGCTTGCACATTATGGCTATTGGCAAGAAAGCTGTCGAAGTATGCTGCAGTGTCTTCTGAGGCCCAGTCAATACTTATCTGATGCTTGTGTGCATCCTTGAAGCCATATAATCAATTTGCTTTAAAAATTTTGATGCAGCCACTGATAAGCTATGCGTGCTCCACTGGAGGCCCTAGTCTCATGCACATACTAGCAGTGCTAAGTGGTGTCAATGGATTATAAAACATGTACTTGAAGTCATGTGGGAAAGTGATGGCGGGAATATGAGAGAAGTTAGGGGGGCAAGGAATGGCAGGTGGATTTCATCAAAACTCATAACATGCATGTATATACTTCTCAAATAATAACTTTAAAAAAAAAATCTGAAGACCAAAGCTGTAGCTAATATCCTTCTTGATCAGTTTCTAGCCACAGAAAACAGGATCTAGAAAATTTAACATCTGCAGTACACTCCACTTTCCTTGGGCCATATATGATTTCACTCAAACACATTACTAAGTACAGTTAATTCTTTAATAAGAAGCAGCATGAGGTTCTCTGATTGTGATGAGCTGGTGCTGGAATCCTGTTGAGCCATCTGGTCGGTTGGGACTTGAATTCTACCTGGAGAGGTTGTTAAGCACATGTGTGCCCCTGCCTGCTGGTTAGAGTACTCTTGAGACATAATGTTGGCATGTGACCCAGTTGCTTCCTGGATTCACAACTGCAGATCTGTCAGATCAGTGAGCTTTCTGACTACTGTAGCTAATCCCTGTTACCACAAAGCCTATCCTTCCTAGCACAGGTGCCAATGCTGGACTTAAACAATCTGAAAAATTCAATTTCTTGTGATGACCTGATGAGACACACAATATAAGTATTACAGGACATTTTAATACTAGATCCTTTCAAGTCTTCTTGAAATTTGTTATGGTCTGGAATCAACGTTTTAGTCTGAGCCAGTCTCAATATTATTTAGGAATCAAAACCCCTAGCTAAGAGATCAAGTTTCTTCTAGCCAAAGACTCTTCTCTCTGCTACTAAAATTTCCCAAGTTAGTATGACTTAATTTTGAAAACAAAATAAAAGTTGTATCCCATAAGGAAGATCTTTAGTACAGTTTGAAGAAAATGCATGCTTATTCTAAAATTCATAATAAAAACAAAACCTGCAGAGGAATGACGTCGGTGAATTTGAGCCATAAGACCAAAAAAGCTGATCACACATTCACTAAATATTAATTCTCTACTGAGCCATGAAATGGATTAAAGTTCTAAAAATAAATATTAATAGAGGAATTTTTGCCAATCTTATCCAAGAGAATACATTTTAATAGTAAATATATCAAGTGAGAATGTCTTTTGCCTGGATTGAAAATAAGCTAAAACTTCTTTTTAAAATGAATTTTTGTATTAGTTTGAATTAGTATAACCCCTGAATATTGGTTAGCCTTTAAGCATTGATTATTTGGGAATGAGAGCATGTTCTTAACCTTCTGGTCTTTTGAGAAAGCTTTGTGTACATCCCTGTCAAATGCCTGAGTGTTGACTGAGTTTTGATGAACATCTTGGTAGCTTTAATAAAGAATTTTGCCTCCTACATTTTCTGTGACACTTCATGGATTCATTTTAAATAAACTCTTATAAAGAACAATAGAAAAGGTGCTGCAGACTCCAAAACTTTAACAGATTTATCATTCTCCTTCCTGATTTACAAAAAATTAACTCATATTTCTAGAGGTAATTACAAAATTTATATATTCATAGAAACCCAGCATACAAGTAGATAGCATCACATTTTGATATTTATGAAATGCCAGTTTTCCATAAATATAGAAAACCAGTAATTATCACTGGAGCTGTTTATTAACATTTGGAAGAAAATAAATAACAAATGGGGCTCACTATTCATTAAAATTCTTCAGTAACATAACAATTGTCCCAATCCTAAAATAATCCTGTGCAGTGCCCATGTTTTGACTTCAGTATCTCTTACACTAGTCAGATTACATTTAAAATAATAGTTACTAAAATATTCTCATTAGCCTTTTGTTATACTGTCTTAGATACCTAACAGTTTTGACTCTTTTCTATTTGTAAGTGGGAAGGGGAAGGTAGGGATGAGTCCAAGCACAGTATTTGCTATCAAGTCAAGACTGAATACTAAGGTAAACTTAGCACAGTCCCTTCTTCATATAGCTGATCTATGTAGGTACGAACCCAGGTAGTCCTGCTGTTCACATCAAGTGGGAAGAAGGTGGAAGTACACGATGGTGCATAGATCTGCAGAACTCTGTGAGCATTCCTGGATGGGTGCTGGGGTAGCTGGGTGCCTAACATGGGTGTAGTGGTATTTTATTTGTGCCGAAATGTGGTGATATTTTATTTGTGTGTTAATAAAGTTTGCCTGGAGATCAGAGGAAATAGCAAGCCAGTGAACACAAAAGTCAGGCTGTGGTAGCACACGCCCTTAATCCGATCACATGGCAAGCAGAGTCTCTGTGTGTTCAAGGACACACTAGGAAATAGCCAAGCGTTGTGACTCATGCCTTTAATCCCAGTACCAACCATAGAGACCTGGAGGTCTGTACAGACAGGCAGTGACAAGGAAGTGAGGTAGCTGGGCTAAGAGCCAATGAGAGGGCAGAGCAGCAAGGCAATAAAGGCATGGGTACACAGGAAGTAACTAATTCTTGTGGTAGCTGCAGAGCTGGAGAGGTAAGGCTGGTGGCTATCACTATTTCCCTGATCTCTAAGGCTTTCACCCCTATATTTGGCTCCATGTTTGTTTGTTTTTTATTTAATAAGACCATTTAGAAATTCGTCTACATGTGGGCACATTGACTTATGTATAATTTGAAGAAATTAACAGTGAATTTGTTAACATCACAAACCACAAAATTGTCTAAAAGATAATGCATTTTCCAAACTCACCCTTTGGACTTTTGGTTTGTTATCACTATTGCTGTTTTGCCCTCTCACAGCATTAAGAGGATTTAGACCGGGCTGGAGAGATGGCTCAGAGGTTAAAAGCACTGACTGCTCTTCCAGAGATCCTGAGTTCAATTCCCAACAACCACATGGTGGCTCACAACCATCTGTAATGAGATATGGTGCTCTCTTCTGTATACTAAATAAATAAATCTTAAACAAAAAAAAAAAAAAAAAAAAAAAGAGGATTTAGAGCTCCATCTCTCTTGCCATGACTTCCATCAGCTGCGGCTGAGAACTACCTTAACAGGCTAGTTTCCAGCCAATATGATTTTAAGTGCAGGCTTAGAGTGTCTGAAGAAAGCAAGCATGGGACAATGAGTAAACAAGACAGATGGAAGTAGGTTTTTTGCTTGGAAAATCATAGCTGTCAGTCATCTTACCCACTGTTGAAGAATTACAGTACAAAAATAATATTGAAAGGCATACCATTCAGGCCATGGGCTGTGACTGGATAGGCACGAGGTTCCAAGCCTTCTTAAGTGTTTCCCTTACACTAGGGACTCACTTCTTACGTATTGCTGGTATATGTATTACTCACATGGTGTGCTAGTTTGCTTTCTGTTGCTATGATAAACTCTATGGCCACAAGCAACTTGGAGGGGAAAGGTTTTATTTGGCTTGCACTTCACAAACCATCCTGCAGTGAAGCTGAGCTAGAAACCCAAAGCAGGAGCCAGAAGTAGGAACCACAGAAAGAAGGGTGCTTACAGGCTTGCTTTCAAGATCACGTTCAGCTACCTTTCTATATAGTCCATTTGCTCAGGAATGGCACCACCCACAGTGGGCTGGGCCCTCCTACATCAGTTAGCAATCTAGAAAATGCCACTAAAGAATGACCACATGACAATCTAGTGGAGGAAGTTTCTCAGTTGAGTGTCCCTCTTCCCAGGTGTGTCAAGTTAAGAACCAAGATTAGCTGTCATATGTGACAATCATCCACTTAGCTACAAGGACACATTTGAGCTTTATCAAATCAAAGTTGGAAGAAACTGTAAAGGTCTATTAACTCTGGCCTAATTAACCTCTTTTCCTTGTTCCTGGAAAATGGTCACTAGGCTTATCTTCTTCTTAAGTGTATTGGCTACTTTCATTGATAAATATATGGATAATTTTTATATCTATGATATTGTCCCAAAGAAGAAGAAAATGTCCCCTTAAGTTCACCATCAGTGTGAGCATTAGCTATTTATAGATGCGCAAAATCACACAAGATTTTTTCTGGCCCTAATTTCTTTAATCTGCTCTGTCATGAACCTCTCTCTCTGTCAAGAAATATTTTATGTAGCCTGCAGACTATATGGACCAGCCATAATTTATCCAACCAATCCTGTGTTGCTGAGGAACTATGTTGTATAATATTTTCTGATATTTTAAATACTAGTATTTTGATTATCTGTCTTTGTAAATATTTCTGATTACTTCTTTGAAAAGCTTTCTAGAAGCAGAGAGTCTTCTTCAAACATCTACAGCAACTGGAAATTTTGTGTATTCAGAGACAAAACTTTCCATCATTGGATAGATGTCAAGTCAAGTAAAATCTGTTCCTGGGTCTCAAGAATAAAAGTGTCCTCTTTTTTTCTACATATAGTGTGTGTGTGTGTGTGTGTGTGTGTGTGTGTGTGTACATGTGCGTGTGTGCATGCATGCATGTGCACACATGTAAGTGCACACACACAAGTACATGTGCACACCCTAGCATGCATGTGGAGATCAGAGAACAATTTTGTGAAGTCTGTTCTCACCCTCCTCTATGTGGGTCCTGTGGATCAAACTCAGGCTTGGCAGCAAGTACTTTTATCCTCTGAGTCATTTTGCTCACTTTAATTCCATTTTTAGTCTATGATTTTTTGCTTTAATTCTGAGCACATTTATATCCTCTCGTTTTCAAGACATAAATATCTTGATGGAATAAGCATTTGTGGAAAGACCAAAAGTTGATAGAGGCTATTTGTGTTTGTATGAGAGGGCTTCTTTCCCAATTTATTGGCATATAATTGACAAATTAAAATTACATATGCTTAAGCCATATAATGTGATGTTTTGCTCTGAAGAGACTGTGAAATAATTAGATCAAATTAATTAATATATTGATTACCTCACAGTTACCTTTTCATAATAAGGACAATTATTATTTACACTGTTGGCAAATTTCAAGTATACAGTAACATGGGGTGATATCAGCATAGTCATCACACCATCTGTTAGATGTGTTAGAATTCTTGATGTGCATTCATCTTGTGTTACTGTTAACCCTGCATCTATGTTCACTTTACTATCTGCTTCTACAAATTCAAATCATGTAGATGCTACATGTAAAAGATGCCTGACTTATTTCATTTAACATACTGCCTTCCAGAGTAGCATGTCTTGTCACAAATAACAGGATCTTCCTTTTAAAAGCTAAACAATATTCTATTGTATACAAAATAGATCACATTTTCTTTGTTTATTCCATTGTTGTTAGGCACTTGGTTAATTTCATATCTTGCCTCTTGTGAATAGTGCTACAGTGAGCATGTAAGTGTACATGTTTCTACATTTTAATCTGGGGGAGGGCAGAAAATAGCATCACTAAACCCTGTGGTAGATCTATTTTTAATTTCTAAAGGAGTCTCCATGTTTTCCTTAATGGCTATATCAAACTATGTTTCCACCAAAGTTACATAAAGGTTTCATTTGCCCCATATCCTTGCCAACACTTGGTGTCTTTTGTCTTTTTGGTAACAGTTTTAGACGACAGCTTTTAAAATACTTGATGATAGCTAGAAATTACTATTTCTTAGAAAGTATACTTTCTACTTTCCATTGACCCTTCTCTATTTATTCCCTGGAAATTTCACCTGTCCTTAGACAGTTTGAAATATAACAGCATTATGTAGGTGCTGCATATGTTCCAAAGCAATCTAAGTTCAACTGATATCTAAAATGCTCCCAACACCATGTGACCAAGATTTAAACTTTCTCTACTGTCCATTCTCTCTTCTTCTGAAGCAACAGAAGATCGCAATATGATCATATTGGATATCAAGGCAGATGGTAATTTCCCCCAAATGTCTGTGTGGCTACTTGGAGTTTGTAGCTGCATTCTGGCCAGCAGGATGTTATAGGAAGTGTTCTGTGGAATTTCTGTGAGCTGCCACAAGCATCCCTTTTGCTCATTCCTTTCTTATTTCTTATACATAATGGCTGGTGCCTCAGCAACTCTCCTGGGGTATGAGATAACCCTGAAGTTGGAAGGCATGCCCTAAGACAAAAAAAACAAAAATCTGAGAAGTCTAATGTCTAATAATCACAAGCCTTTCATACTCAGCCACATTAGCTACTTTTTAAGACTTCCTTTAGATGTGAGAGAGATAAATTTATGTATAATTCTTATTCCTGGCTTTTAAAAAGTTTTATTTTTTTGCCGGTTACTAATTGCTTAATGTTTACTAACAAGATATAAGAGGTATATTTCCATTGCTAGTCAATAATAACTATTATTCATATCTTACCATGATTTTGCCTTAGTATGTGACAAATCTAGAGTAGACAAAAAGAATGTCTGTCAAAGAAAAAAACATATAAAATACATTTAACAAGAATGTATAATCCTCTTGGAGAGAATCTCTCAACTTGTGTAATTTGTATTTGGCCGGTATATATAAACTATTCATAAGGTGTGTGGTATATGAATAGTTTACATGGAAGTTGGCAGTTGTTGAGAAACTTGAATACCTTGCAATATTTTCAGTGTCAGAAACAAGATGGTTCATTTATAGCAAAGGTTGACATGAGTCTGGTGAGACAAGCTAGAAGACAGAAGAAGCCAATGTTTGGAAACCCTGATGCTCCTTTTCTTAGAAAGTAATACATGAAAAAAAACAGTTTGAAAGGATAAAATGAAATGAAGAGTTAAAGAAAAGTTTGCTCATCATGCTTATTCTTATTCTGCATAGCCACAAAGCTCAATGCTCCCTGTCTTGTTCCCTCTTCTTTCCATCTCTTTCTTGGCCACCCAGACACACAGGCCATGGAAACTCCCAGGAGCAAGTATGGGTAGGTCTGTCCATAAGTTAGAAGAAGACTAGGTGGGAGAGAAGAGACTTAACAACTTTCTCATGGTCAGAGAGAACTCATGGAGTGTGTTGTTGGTAGCAATTGTCATTAAAATATATCCCTTGGTTTCATTTCCATTTTAAATTCTTTTTCCTATTATGCAGAAAGATGAATGATATTAACATAAATACTCAATTTAAATGTAAGATAACAATGATGAGTACAATTCAAACAGCAATGTCATGAATCTATTTTAAATTAACTGCAATACTAGGTTTAAATTTCATTCAATGTATACTGTAACAGGGATATAAATTCTTTCAGAAGATACCAATAGAGATTTCAAATTTAAGGTTATTGCTAATCATTGCTAGCAAGCATCCAAGAGAGCAATTATGAATGAATTTGAATGGTATTAAGGATAGTTCTTTCTGATAGAAAACTTATGAGAAAAGAAATGTTTATCTTTTTCTCCAGAATCAAGTAATGGTCAAGCCTGGTAGCCTCAGGAGGTGATGTTGGCATGAAGTTCCATCCTTAACACAGTTATTATTTTTGTTGCATAGAAAAGGTAAAATGATAGGGGCTGGAAAGGTGGCTCAGCAGCTACAAACACTTAATATTCTTGCAGTAGATCCAAGTTTGGCTCCTAGCACCCATGTACAACACTTCTGTCTCCACAGATAGCTTCAGTCATGTGTACAGACATGTATGCCCCCCACACACATACAGATAGCAATGATGATAATAAATAATAAAGCAAAGGAATGTTGATATGGGGGAACAAAATCAAAGAGAACTCTTCTACTGGAATGATGTTAAGGTTTTCCCAGAAACTATCTTTATTCGAGGACTCAGTTACCACACACAAAATTAACCATGACACTAAATGGCAAACATACACAGCCCAAGAAGATTTAGCATGCTCCAAGAAAAGTTTAAACCACGAACTAAAGAAGGTATTGGACGGCAGCTGTCATCTACTGCATAATATTCTGAATATTTAAAAAGTTTGCTGGTAAATTATTTACTTTGTGATTAAATGTGCTATGGGTTTGCTCACATTAAATACAAAATTTAGGATAGTATTTATTTTGAGATATTGAAAATTGGTAAGATACAAAAGGAAGCCAAGAATCTTTTTTCTCACTATGACAACAAAAGCTGGGAAAACCTTTTTTTTTTTTTTTTTTTTTTTTTTTTTTTTTACTTATCAGTTGATCAGTTGAGCTAATGAAGGACAGAGGCTAAATGGAAGAACTAACTGAACTCCTGAGAAATGAATACTCCACAGGTGAGAAAAGGATCCTAGAAATTCCCATCTCTATGAGCAAATAGCTTACCTTCCAGACATAATGAGAAGTGGCCACCATGGAGTTTCTTCAGGAACAAGGACAGTTTGGGCTGGCAGAAGGAACTGAAACAGAGAAAACATCCAAATACAAACAGTCAAAAAATCCTTCTCTTCACACCTCTAATTGTACTTTAAATTTTGCAAAGAAAAATCAATAAAGAACAGACTAGAGACCAGAAGAATCCAGTATTTAGAACCCGGAACTCTGCCAAAGATGAAAGCCAGAGGTGGCACAGAGCCTCGGGGCTGGACTCCTCACAGAGGCTATCAAGCTGGAATCCAGCCCGGGTCTGCTCTATGAGAAACATGAAGGATCCAGGCTCATAGTTTCAGGAAAGTGCATGTTCTGGGAAGTAAGTAAAATGCAACAAAGCACTCCCCTCTTCTCCCCTGTTTATTTTACACAAAGTACAGTGGGATGAGGCCAGAGATCAAGCAGGAAAATGTACACCATAACTAAATGACATTTAACAAAAATCTAGATGCTTAGAAGACTTTATGACATTTGTGAATATACTTACAGTAAAATGGGCGTAATGATAAATATAAGGGATAGTCTGGAAAACAATGAAACTAATTTTTAAAAGATTGAAGCAAAACTCTAGCACACTCTATCATAACATCTGAAATTAAAAATGTGTTAATGATGAATAGACTTAACAGAAAGTTAGTCATCTGACAAAAGCATGATGTTCATGAAGACAGCAAGGTAAGTCAGAAAGAAAAACAATGGTTTTAATAACAATAAACAGGGCACAAATCACTCCCATGGTATCATCCTGGTACTAACACAGAGAGGCAACCACACAAATCATTCAAAACCACACAGGTTATCTACCTGCTGTGGGTTTTCTTTTTCTTTTCTTTCTTTTTTCTTCCTCAATTGGCATAAACAATGATCATTTTAAAGGGAAAGAAGGGGATATTAACATGAAATTGACATTTTAGGGAAAATGGAAAGAACTCAGCATATCTACACTATCAGAAAGGAAATGTAGTGTCCGGCAGGAACATGAGTTTACTTGGGGAAGAGGGTAAGAAGTAGAAAATATTTGAATAATTATAAGATATGAGCCTTTCCTTTCATCACTTTCTTTAAAAAGAAATTTAGTATTACATGCAAATATCTGAATGTGGGATAAGAATTTCCCAGGATGGGCACAAAAAAAGGAAACAAAGAAAAGACAATGTGGTTTACTCAGTATTCATACACAGCTCTGTCATATTCCTAGAGCCTTCATGTGACAGTCCTGTAGCCTTAAAGTAAGCAATCAAAATGTATGCTACCATGTAGGGAAAACAAGGCAAAGCCTCACTACACTCAGCCTTTGGATGTAAACCCACTGAGCCAGTGCCAGCACAAAAACCTCAGTGTCTCATTTTACTGTCCTAGTATCCACCAACAACTTACCTTTTCATGGTTTATAGCATATGTATTAATAAATATCAACTGTGTAACAACAACATTATAATAATCAATTCCATATGTCAATGTCTGTGGGTTTAAAGATGTTTAGATAACTGGCAAAGTGTTATTTCTAGGTGTGGCTGTAAGATATTTCTAGAAGAGATTAGCATTTGAGTGTCTAAGTAAGGATGATGCCCTTGCCAATATAAACAGGTACTATCCAACCCATTCAGAGCCCAAATAGAGCTAAAGAGTACAAGAAAAATGAGTGCATTGTCTTCCTTGCTTGACCTATGATGTGGATCTCCTCTTTCTCTTGGACAGGAGAACACAGTCATCCTGATTGTGCCTGCAGATTAGAACTCACAGTATTAGAGCTCATTCTGCCCATTCTGAAACCTTTGAACTCAAACTAGTTTTGAACACTTAGCCTTCCTGAATCCCCAGAACACAGATGGAAGTCTGGAACATCTCTGCCTCCATAACTGAATGAGGCAATTCTCATTACACACACACACACACACACACACACACACACACACACACACGGTGGGGGAGATCTAGCCATAGCTATATCTGATGTGCACGGTTGCTTCTATAGCTCCGCAGAACCACTAGTAGTGAAATAACATAGACAGAGACACTTCTTTTGCTATTGTGTGTCCAATGAACTCTGTGGCAGTATCTAAGACAGTGCCTGAAACTGTCACAGGTTACAGTGGTAACCAAATACTGAGCTAAAATGACTAAAAGGCTCTAGACAGCATGTTGGGTTAGAACAAGAGCATTTGGTAAATTCTGACATATTTGCTAAGTGTCCTACCTCTCAAAATAGTAGTGATGCGAATGTCATTCTGTATGCTGTGAATGTGTGTTGCACTGATTTAGTTGATAAATAAAATGCTGATTGACCAGTAGCCAGGCAGGAAGTATAGGCAAGATAAGCAGAGAGGAGAATTCTGGGAAGAGGAAGGCTAAGTCAGGAGATGTTGTCAGCCACCACCGTGAGAAGCAAGATGTAAAGATATTGGGAAGCCACAAGCCACTTGGCAAGGTATAGATTTATAGAAATGGGTTAATTTAAGATGTAAGGTCTAGCTAGCAAGAAGCCTGAGCATTAGGCATTCCATTTTAATTAATATAAGCCTCTGTGTGTTTATTTGGGTCTGAGTGGCTGTGGGCCCAGGCAGAACTGGAGAAAACTCCAGATACATAGTAGAATAAGCAATGAAGGAAACTATAAATTAGAAATTATTATGACCAACATACAGTACTTGCTCATGAATTGAAAGTGGCATAAACTCTGGAAGACAGTGACATTTATGACAATAATAGATGTGGATGGTCCTGGGTTGTAGTTAGAGTTTTCCTTCCTGGCCCAGAGTCAGGACAAATCTCTCTTATCTGCCAGTCCCACAGTCGCTCAGACCCAACCAAGAAAGCACACAGAAATTACATTGTTTAGAAACTGTATGGCCGTGGCAGGCTTCTTGTTATCTACTTCTTCTATCTTAAATTAACCCATTTCTGTTAGTCTATACTTTGCCACATGGCTTGTGGCTTACCAGACTCTTTACATGTTGCTTTTCATGGCGGCGGCTGGTGGTGTCTCTCTCCACCCAGCCTTCCACCTCCCAGAATTCTCTTCTCTCTTGTCCCGCCTATACTTCCTGCCTGGCCACTGGCCAAACAGCATTTTATTTATACAGAGTGATATCCACAGCACTGGGTGGACAGATTCACTGATGCCATCAAAGTGTAGGCTTTGGGTCAGTGGCACTGTTCTACCTAGGCCCTGTGAGAAACACAGAATCTGCCCCCAGGATTCTGTACTTCAAGTCTTTGGGATCAGAATCTGAAATTTAGCAAAACTTTGTCTTATTTATGCCTTGTCAGGCCTTGATATGAGGTATGTGCCCAGTCTTACAGTAATATGTTATGCCATGTACAATTGATATCCATGGGATGCCTTCTCTTTTCTGAAGGGAAGCAAGAAAGAGTGATCTGGAGGGGAGGGGAGGTGGGAGAGAAGATAGGGAGGAGAGGAGGGAGGAGAACCTGTGGTCATGATGTAATATATGGGAGAAGAAAAAAAATATTAAATTATTTTTAAAAAGAAAAAGAGGGACATTGAATAAAACATACTTAAAATCTCAATGGTATCATCATCTTTAAAATTTACATTATGAGAAGTTTTTCAAGAAAAGCACATATTTGGTCATGGAGTCTTTCTCTCTTTGCTTGCACTTCCCAACAGAAGAAATTCATGAAATAATTCCACATATCTTTTTTTAAATGTACCCAACTTTGAGAAGGTGTTCTTACATTTCAGTATGTTTGTCTCCTGAAAGTTCCTGAAGAGTCAGGAAGATCCCCATAACTTGAGAAGCCAAAAGGAAAATTGGCTTAGAACAGGATCCCAAAATATATAGTACCTCTCTCTCCCTTATCCATGAGGAAGAGTAAGTGAAGTTCGGGGGAAATATCCCAAGACACTCCACATACAGTGGATTTCTGAATCAACGGCTAGTACCCTGTTATCTACATATGTATGTATATAAAGTATATACTAAATATATGGTTTGGTGTATACAGTATGCATATATATGCATATTTTTGTGAATATACATATATGAAACTGAAGAATTTGATATCATAGAGAAGAAGGGACAACTGTCCACAAATGAATGGATCCTGATATGCACTGTAATATTGTCATAGCATTACAAGGAGAGAGAGATGGGCATCACTCTACAGGGTGTCTTTGAGGACTTTACCTTTTGAAGAGAGAGGAAGGGTGTAGAAGTAAGGAGCAGAAGCCTTGAAATGGATCATGGCAACTGATGCTTGGGGCTTACCTCAGAGTAGTAGAAAGAGAAACAGTCTATTGGCTCTCCAACTGTCCTCTGGGCAGTGAGTCCCACACCTTTTAACCAAGGAGCTTGGTTAGTTAGCTCTCCAATGTTCCTATTCTTGATTCACAGTGTTGTTTCAAATCATATTCAAACCTATCATGCTTTTTTTCCCTTCAATATTGGACTTTTAGAGAAAGTGGCAACAAAAGGACCTGGTGGCACATGTCTGGAAGCTCTGCATAGCCCATCTACAATTGTACATCAAAGCAAAGATCCGGATAGACTGGTGATGCATCTCTTTATTCTATGTACCTTCTGGGAATAATTTCTTCACTGGTTGAGTCTGCTCTCTCCTGCTGAGTAAGGAAGATGGATTAGAGTTCCATTGCAAAAGAAGGACACTTTATAATAGTTAACAGAATTGAAAATCCACAAAACTAGAACTTCAGGGAAAAGGCTGAAAAGTCTGCATTGCTGTTTGTGAACTTAGAAAGTTGTGATATTGTCATCAGTTCTTGTATATGAGATTCTGTAATGTCACCAATAGCCAAACTACTTGCTCTACTGATTTTGTAAGAATCCTAGTACAGGAATAATAAGTAACCAAACAATAAAAATTTAAGGTTTGAGCTATAATAGTAACTCTGGTGCCCAACACTATACTCTGACAGTCAGTACAGAGGTCTAGCACAGGTTTTTGTTTTGTTTCATTTTTTCTTATATTTTGAACAGCCTTCAACTCTTTAACTAAGCAAAAAGTATATATTTTGAGATCAATAAGCACAACCCTTTGTCAAACCACCTCCATAATGATGATTATCCTTTAAGATCTATAAGACAATTTGATTTTATTGACATAAATATTAAATAATATTTTTTTGAAAAATGCCCTACATTTTGGTAGGAATTTAAAACAGAAATTAAGACATTAGAACCTCAAGAAAAAGGGTAGTGAACAATGGAGCAGGGTTCACAAAGCAGGGATGGTATCTGTGTGCTAGCTGCTCACCCAAACTGTCATTTTAGGACTACTTTAAAACACAGTGGACTGGTCCTTGTTAAGTTGGATTGTTAGAATCAGCTTGGCGCCCAGTGTCCCATCCAAGTCTTAATATTTATGTACTTGATTCAACTCTCTAAGCATTTCCTTCTGAAATTCCCCTCTCTAGTCAAAAATTTTAAAACTAGAAAAGGCATTAGGAATAATCTAATTCAATGAATTCACAGATGTTGGTGAACCAACGAAGGTTATGAACTTTGTATCATGATATGCCAAGACAATTTTTCCTGCAGATGGAACAGTTATCTATATCACCATGATATCATAAAATAAAGGTTATTTTTACAAAAAAAAGAGAGAGAGAGAATATCTATTTCCAAGAAAGCCCACTTAGCAATCTTCCAGTAACAAATATATAATGATGTTAGCTGTAACATTATCTTTTCCAGGTTTTTAATTTGTCACTGACCAATGAAAACTTCTTTGCAGACTGACGCTAGCTCTCAGACTGGTGTCTGGAAGCCACTGACCTGGTTCAACTTTTTATTTTTAAAATAAAACTATCTTTTACGTGATGTTTCCAAAACTGCACAGCTGCTGAAAGTCAGAAGAAGCTATCCTCAGACTTTTCTGTGCCAAGACCAAGATTCTTTTACTTACTCAACTGCTAAAAGGCATTGTACCATTGGGCCTTATTTGGGGCCAGAAAGAGACAGGTGAAATTCTGGCTTGACCATATGACCTTAGGCATGTTAACAAACTTCTCCAAACTCACAGCCTTCTACAACCCTCATTCTCCCAGAATGGAAGTTTCTGCTTTAGACATATAATGTCCTATTTATGTTTTCAGAATTTGATCGAGTGTTGGTGGTAGACATATCCCTTTACAACCCTCATGAAGCCAAGCCTGTTTCTCCCTCCAAGGCCAGCTCCAGAAAATAAAAATGGAGGGCATAAAACAATCTGGCAGCCAAAAAGTTAACTGAAAAACAAATTTAGTCTTTACTGTTATCTCATGGAAATGCCAAAAAAAAAATCATAAACCACAGCAAATCTTTCAAAATCTTCTTTCTCCATCTATGCCCCTCCCTAGCTGATGCTGGCATAGCCTCCCTCCCCCCACCACAACTCAGCAGATCCCATCATTCATCCCTGTTTCAGGGTCTCCAAACCCAGCCTCCAGTACAGCCAGACAACCTTCCCAGTTCATAGTCCTCTTTCTTTCTTTGTCTGGCTGCCCTTTTCCTTTTACTATGAGTAATGCTCTCCATCTGTGATATAAATCCCATTAACCTCCTTTCTTCTTCAATTTTCTCCTTACTCTGATTTGCATGAGGAAGCCAAGATTTGGAGTCCTTAAAAGTCCCAGGAGATGAGATGTAGACAGGCATGCCTTACCAGTGGATATTCTTGTCATATGCCTTTATTGTACATTGATGCTACAAAAGACTTTGTATTCTCAAATGCCTTTGAGCTCTTCAAATTTGCCAAATACACATGGTATTATTATTTGTACAAGCAGGTCCATACCCTACTTCAGAGCAGATTTGTATTTGAAAATACTTTCAACAGTAATATTTGTCAATAATATTTTGTGAGCACTGACAGCATGGAATGTTCTGGTTGCTAGAAAATGGAAATGAAATTTTCTGTTTTGGTGGTAGATAGAAGCATAAATTTAATGTAAAGCCTTGCAACTCATTTTAAATGCCAATTCTAACTGTATATAAGTCATTAGATCTGCATAGTCTTTAGGTCTTGTTAATTTTTTTTAATTTCCAAATTCTCATAAAGCTAAAAAGTAGAAATGAATAAGGGGGGGAAGGTCCTTGCACTCATGGAGATCATTAGTATACATCTGGTAGAGACAAACAGAAAATATGTTTTAGCAAAGGAGTGGAAGAAAGCAGAGGAGTCAGTGAGCAGTCATGTGAGGAGAAGTCATATAAAGAAATGGGGGGGGGGGATTTAGCTCAGTGGTAGAGCGCTCGCTTAGCAAGCGCAAGGCCTCCTGGGTTCAATCGTCAGCTCCACATACAAAAACAAAAACAAAAAACAAAACAAAACAAAAAAAGATTCGTTATGGGCTGGAGGGATAGCTCAGCCGTTAAAGGCTAGGCTCACAACCAAAAATATAAGAAATGGGATATCTGGAAGAGGTAAGTGGACTAACAAACTGGGAAACAGCCATGGAGAAAGAAAGATTTGGAGTCGGATCATTTCAGCCATGACACTTCGAGAACCAACATTCTGGGCTGGAGAGAAAACCCAGGGGTTGAGAGCATTGCCTGTTCTTCCAGAGGTCCTGAGTTCAATTCCCAGCAACCACACCATGGCTCACAACCATCTGTAATGGGATCTGGTGCCTCTTCTGGCCTGCAGGCAGAACACTGTATATATAATAAATAAATAAATCTTTAAAAAAGAAAGAGAAAAGGAAAGAAAAGAAAAAAGAAAAGAAAAGGAGAGGAGAGGAAAGGAAAGGAAGAGGAGAGGAAAGGAAAGGAAAGGAAAGGAAAGGAAAGGAAAGGAAAGGAAAGGAAAGGAAAGGAAGAAAGAAAAGAGATGAAGCCAGCCATGAGGAGCAAGACAGCAAGCAGCACTCCTGCATGGCCTCTGCATCAACTCTCACTCCAGGTTCCTGATTTGACTTCCCTCAGCGATGGACTGTTACCTGGAAGTATAAAGGAAATAAACTCTTTAAAAAAAAAGAACAAATATTCTAAGGCAGGCGAAAGGGACATTTCTAGGGGAAACAAGCTTAATGTGCTTGTAAAAGCGAAAGACCATGAGTGAAAGAAGAGAGCAAATGGGTTGGTGGTGAACACAGAATCCAAGACAGTCAAGGGTATCATTCTTATATGAGATACGACAGTGAAGAGTTTGAACTTGTTTCTAGGGTGCTGTAACACAGTTTTAAATAAGGGAGATATAAGATCTACTTTTTCCTATAAACTTCAGTTTGGTTGCTGTATTAAATAAAACAATTTAAGGAGGCATGCTACAGTACATATTACTAAAGCCAAAAAGAAAAAAGGAGATATATGAAGGCCATCTAAACAAGGGTCAGTAATAGCAATGGAGACGAGGAGAAATGAACAGATACATAAATTATGTCTAGGTAGATCAGATAAAGCTTGCCAAAGGACTGGATGTGGAGATAAGGAAATTTGAAAGCTAAACTATTATTGATGCCTAGATATCTACACAACTGGACCTTTTTCTGAGATAGAAAAGACTGATCCAGAATATAGAAAAATTGGCAGAGTCAAAGTTCTGATCTACCTGTGTGAAATTTGAGATGACATATGGATGTGGACAGGCTGGTGATGGTAAGAAAGGCATCTGTATATTTAGATCACTATGCTGTGTGTGTTTGTGCGTGCATGCGTGCATACGTGCATGCGTGTATATGTGTACAATTGTAGAGAACAGAGGTCAATGTCAACCATTTCCCTCAGTCATATTCTACCACGTTCTTTGAGGCAGAGTGCCTCAGTGAATCTGGAACTTACCAATGTCGCTAGGCTAACTGGCCAGTAAGCCCCAGAGAATGCTGTCTGCCTCCCTGGTACTAAGATTGCAGACACAAACTGCAGCACCTGTTTTTCTATATAGGTGTTGGGGATCCAAACTCAAGTCCTCATGCTTGTGTGGCAGAAGTTTACCAAGTGAACAAACTTCCCAGCCCATTTTTCTTCTCGTATACCTTCCTCCTCTTCTTCAGCAATTCCCCACTCACCGTTGGAGAAACAGCTCTTAAACATTTCTCTGACCAATTAGTGTCTCTTTCCTACGCGTCTGTCCAGTGCTATTCATGGAGGAAAGAGATAGTTTCAAATGTTGTAAGGATGTAAAGATGAGCAGGGTATAGTGAATAACCGCCAAGTGTAAGGGTGAGTAAGTGTCAATTGTGACTCACTGGATCCTTGTGCAATAGTGTGAAAGATGACGCTATTCACAGAGCTGTCTAGAACCTTAGAAGATAATGAGATTTATGAGTATGAAGATATTCTGTTCACAGGGACCGGTTTTATAATGTTGAATTTGAGGTGTTTGTGAGGCACCATATCAGGATGTAAGGTGAGCCACTAGATAGCAGGGTCTGCTCAGACAGTGATTGTTGCTAACGGTATGATATTGAGAGACACTGGTTACATGGCTAATGATAGGAGAGAGGCAGGAATAACAATCTGCAAGAGAGCACTTAGAGAAAGAAGAAGAGCTAGGGCCAGGCGTTGAGCAGCTCCAGTGTGTAAAGTTTGGCTAAAAGAAAGTAAGTTTGAAAGTTGATAAGGGAAAGAGCATCCAGGGAAGTAAGGGGGAGCTAGGAAATATTAGACCATGGAGACCAAGAGAAGAACTGTAAGTAGTCAAGCCTTACAAGGATTGAGAAGAATCATTGTCTGACCACTTTGTAGGTGACTTAGGAGATTCCTCAGTAGAACACGTCAGAGTGAGTCTGCTGTTAACTGACCATTGTATCTCTTGTTTGGTGATGATAGGAGACTCTGAGGAGTGTGTTTCCAGGTACACTTTCTCAGGGTTTTCTGACTGCAGTGTCATCTCCTATGGTGCTGAGCTAAAGCTAAATGTGGGAATTCAAGTTTGTCTTTAAGGATGTCCTGGGTGATGTGCATCCAGACACTTTCATGCCCAGGGAGGCAAGGTTACTCCTCATCAGAAAAGGAGAATAGAAATACTGTGCATCTGATAAATGGACCTTGTTTAGAAATTTAACTCAGCACTGGGAACTTCTTAGTAATGTTCTTCACCTGCTTCTACTAATCACACATAAAATTATATTGCAACTTGTAGGAAAACATAAGGAGATGTTGAATTAATGTGCAAAAGTTGGTGGTGGTGATTATCCAGTGTGGTAAGACAAAGCTTTGTCTAGCTTGCCGACTGAACCTTCATTGACTCATTCTCTCATGAGCATCTATGGTCAGAGTTGGAGAATTCTAGGTGCATAATCTCATACACTTAAGGCCATTATGCTCACAGTTTCCCCATGCAGGGGTTTTGGCCACCTGCCAAGTTATCAGTTTGTGGTAGCAAGTTCTCCCTGGAGGCCAAACAGTTAGTCTCCTGGAGAAGTTAGAATTTCACTCTGATTATTCAGTAGGCCAAGGAGCTGATCTTTGCTAAGCAATACTGCTCCCAGTAATGGTGTATCCACATTTAAGAGACCTTTTGAATGCTTAAGATGTGAAAGCATGAACCCCATTATGTCATATCTTCCTCAACAGTTGTAGACAGTGGTCTGTCTTGCCCTGGACCAGTGGCAGCTGGAATAGGTTGAGTGTCTGATTTTCTTTCTTCACTATTGGACATGGCACTACCAACCCTGCATTGTCCTAGTTTTCCAGCTTTGCCATCTCCTCAGATTCACTAGGCAATCATCAGAATTTACTTGAGGAGCCTCTGTAAAATATGACCTTGTTTTAATCTCAGTATCTCCCTCTTCAAAAGGGAGAGACACATGATGGCCAGTTCCATGGTGGCCCTGCTCTATTACCAGGACTACTGCTGATGTTGCAAAGGGGTAGGGAGTATATCAGTCCGTTTCTGTACTGACTACCTTACCCTGCATTTACACTGCATCTCTTCCTGATCCATCATGAAACCAGCTCTTCCAGTTTCTCACTCAGTTAGCCATCACAGGAATTATTTTTCTAGGCATACCTTCTTGCTGCCATTGTTCCCCGTTGATGTTCTCACTAACTGCAGAAATTTTCAACAAAAATTATTATTCTTCATCAGACAGACACTTACAGTTCTGAATCACCCATCTATGTTGAAAATCCTGAAGCTCCAAATTGCAGCTTGATAGGCAGCCTCCTCAAGGGATTGACTTCAAACACTGGACAACAGCTAACGTGCTCTGGTCTACATATGACACCTGGAAGGCAATGGCTGATAGTCACAGAAATTGTCTGTGTTCAATCTGTGAGACTCCTGGTAAATCTAACACACAGTCAAAAGGAGCATAAATCTCATGTCATCACATACTTCTAACACAAATCAAAACATGGACATTTCTTCTTGCTAACAAATGAATTTGCACCCTACCATCTCCATTAGTAATTATGTACATGAGCACATTTCTCACTGTCAACAAGCCTGAAATCCTGGCTCACTCTGAAGTTCCTGCCATGATGGTGTCCTCAGCATCTATACCAGCTTGTTAATGCAGGGCATGGTAGATTAAAGAAAACCTGATTAGAACCCAATGTCTAAGAGTCTGGTAAGATATTTAAATGTTAACAGCAGACATCCAAGGAATGATATCGATGCCTTGATTCTCAAATTGTTGGTATGTCTTCTCTACTTGTGTGCAGATATTTTCCCCAGTTACAAGCTTTGATAAGAATAAGCTTAAACAGGCCACAAATGCTGATGCTCACCTTCCTAAAGTCAGCACAGTGAGTAGACCCTTTACAACTGGGCAACCAAGTATGCTCATAGTATTTTGTAAAAAGAAAGCCCTTGAACATTTACAGGAATGCTATTGATCACAAAATCAACTGCCATCAGATAATTTTTGAAGGCACTCATGTTCATATCTCCATGATAGTGAGAGAAGCAGATTGAGGTATCATAAGATGTTTGCATATATCATCAATTGCAATCCCTGATTCAAAACAAGCTATGATATATTTAATATATATTAGAATATGCCACACTACAGCCTCTAATGCTTCCCTGTCCAGAACATGAACCATCTTGGTCCTGGAAAGAATTAAGTCATTATGAACTCTAATTCCCAGTGCTATATTTAAGGTAGAGTGCATTATGACCAGATGTCTGACTCTATCTTAATTTTCCTCTGAATCACATATTCTTTCTCTTAAGCTAACAATTATTTATTTGTAAATAAATATTTGTGACATTTATGTTACCCACAATACTTAGATTTTGCCATATGATGTAATAGTTTTAAGGTAAATTTAGTTGTGTATTTTTATCTTGGATAAATAATGTGAGAAAATGTATTGGGTGATCTACTCACGATTAGTGTATCCTACAAAATTAAAAATATCCCATATTACAGGTTTCTTTTAAACAAAGTATTTTTAGCTCATTTCAAAAAGACTGAATGAGGCAACCTGAAAGATCACTTATCTTGTTAAAAGCCTATTTACAGTAGGTGAGTGGGGCAGAAAAGAGCCTCTTAACCAATTAGCCAAGAGGCCACAAAATACTTTCAGATTAAAATTACCCTAACTTGTGTGAAGATCCAAGAAGAGTCTCCTTTGCAACATCAAAGAAGTTCATTTGCTATTGAACTGAATAAGAGGGTAACAGTTCTAATGAGGCAACAATAATGTGATTAAGATTGTACAGAAGTAGGTAGGACCAAAGTCTTCCAAGTGCTGGAGACTTTTAATGAGGCAGAATAGCTGCCTTTACCTGGTCTGCTTTCTAATTTAAATGAGTCTATGAGTGGTACTGGATAAGCTGTATTCGCTTAAGTCAACAGACACCTTGAGAAACCTCCTATCTACTGGATATAGCTTCTTTCTGTTGTTTTTCAGATTTCCTAAGAAATGGAGGTAGGAAAACAGACAGTAGCCTAGGAAGAAGTCCCATTTTCCAGAGCTTTATCAATCATTACATTTAATAATAAAATAAATATATTCTTTTCCTAACCCCCACAAAAGCTATAAAACAATGATGTGATTGGCTCAAGCTTTACTCATTTTCATAAATTGCTTTTGTTATGTTTTATGTACAAAACAAAGAAAGGGTCATCATTGTGGGGGTGATATGCCTATGGGACACCCCTGATTACTGGACAGGAGCCAATTCTAACTTCTCTTTCTTGGGTTGATGAAAGGCAGATTCCTTCATGCTGTTCTAACAATGGACTATGTCCTCAGAATTTAACACTCCTCAGAGAGTCTCTGAGAAAAATTGTGTTGCTTTTCTACATTCTGTGTTGTTTTGCTTTGTAAACATTTGAGGGAAAGTGTCTATGTTTCAGCCAGATTTTGTTGGATGTTTCTCAACCTTTCCTTTCATTATCATCCCCCTAAGGAGAAAAAAATTATTTTAATCAATGAATTTAAATTAAATTATTTAAATTATCTAATGAATTAAAATTTAAATTAAATTTGTCCCTAATGAGAAAAACTAAATGCAAATGACTAAGATACTGTTGGGTAGAGTTGCACTTCAGAGAGCTGCAAAGTATTGTAATGTCTCAGATTCTTTTCATTCCCCTGTCCAAGAGCCAATTTTCACCCCTTTAGGAGGATTAACGCCTAGGTAGCCATTAAACTAAAACAAAATGAGAAAAACAGGTGCCTAGAAGAACAGCCCCCCTCTTCCTCAAACATTTGTTTACTTTCTTAGTATTTCAAAGCACTACATCTCACCATTTTTTATAGATAGTTCTTTTATCTTAGTTAGCATTACTATTGCTGTGATGAAACACCATGGTCAAAAACAGCTTGGGGAGGAAAGGGTTTATTTCATTCACAATTCTGTATAACAACTCATCATCAAAAGCAGTGAGGACAGGAACTCAAACAGGGCAGGAATCTGGAGGCAGGAGCTAATGCAGAGGCCATGGAGTGGTGCTGCTCACTGACTTACTCCTCATGGTTTAGTCAGCGTGCTTTCTTACAGAATTCAGAATCTCCAGTCCAGGGATGGGATCGCACACAATGTACTGTGTAGCTGGAGACCTTCTCTCCAGGCCCTGCCAAGCCCTGTCAGGCTGACAGCCCACTTATAAAATAAACACAGAGACATTTATATTATTTAAACTGTTTGGCCATTAGCTCAGGCCTACCATTGTCTAGCTCTTACTCTTATATTCAGCCCATTTCTATTAATCTATACTTTGCCACATGGCTCATGGCTTATTGGTACCTTATATCTTCCTTGTCCTGGTAGCTGCTGCTGTGCTCCTCCTGCCTTCCTGTTCTATCAATTCTCCTCTCTCTTAGTCCTGCCTATACTTCCTGCCTGGCTACTGACCAATCAGTGTTTTATTTACCAATGAATCATCCACAGCACTTCCCCCACTTTTTTTTTCAAAAAGGAAGGTTTTAACTTTAACATAGTAAAACTACATATATCAAAACAATTATCAAGCAAAAATTACAGTTACAATATTAAGGAAGATATCCTATCTTATATTTGTGAGTCTTAAGGGTTTATATCTAACTTATCTTTTATCATAACAAAGGAAAATTGTAACTAGTCTTCAACCACATCGAAGACCTCAGAAGGATATATTATTACCTGAGAAACGGGAGAAGGATGCAAGTAACTTTCAGGAGTCTTGCAGGGTAGACAGAGAGAGCTGGCAGCCTGGACAGTCACCTAATGTTCCTTTGTAAAGTTAGGGCATTTGTCTTCAGCCCACAGGTCATTTCTCTCAGTGTCCTGTAGAATTTCTGGCAGTTTCGTCTGCGAAGCAGGAACCTGAAGGACCATTTTGTCAAACAAAGTTCAGTGGTCACCTTTCTATGGGTCCTGCATGTCCAGTCGATCAAGCAGTCCAGGCAAGAACAGTTTCTTGCCCAAATGGCTATTTTTGCCAAAGTGAAGATAAGATATGAAGTGTCTTCAATGCCCATCCTCCTCTCTGAAGTAAATTGGTGTTGTCAGGAGCAGACATGTCTCATTGTCCAAAAAGCCTAAATTTTAAAAATATTTTAAATGCCATATTCTGTAGGTCTTTGAAGTATTTGAAGATTACCTATCTATCTGAAATATCTCTATGTATACCTAGAAGACTTAACTAACATGGCTACGAGTATGATTATCATAGATGATTAATTATTAATCTATTTTAATTATCCATTACAATTTTAAATGAGCTATATAAACATAATACCTTAAACAAGAGTAGAAATATACACACAGAATAACAAAATTAACTTTAAGTTTGTATCTATAGACTAAAATCTATACCAATGTAAAACGTTTCAAACAAGTTGTTGCTCTTTAAAAGTAAGTTCATTAATCTACCCTTTCATCCTATTATATCTATATCATATCCCCTTTTCTTTTTTAGAAAGAGGTCTCATTTATAATCAACCTGATTTAAATAAAAATATTGTTTTTTCTCTGTCCCACACCAGAGGACTCTTCTGATTTGGGACACAAGAATCTCTTAAGTTTTTCTTTTATCAATATGCCTGGGTTTAGAGAAGGAGTGAGCCAATTCCATCTCCAAAGCCAGCTTGATATATTTGGGAATTTGGGCATAGTTTTTCTTACTACTTCCTGCTGGAGGGGGGCGCTGTATCTTATGGGGACACAAAGAAAATTTTAGGATTATGGAGTAGTCCGTGAAGGTATATCTTTTGAGCCAGTTGCCTTGAAACTGTTTTGGATGTTGGATCATCTGGGCCATGGTGTCATTAGAGACCTTTCTGGTGGTCTTGGCTGGTCAAACCTGATGTATCTAAATCTGGAACAAATCCATAGCTTCTTGCTTTCTGTGGAAACAAAAGCAGAGACTCTTTTCCAAAGCAACATATCCTTATATCCAAATTTCGAAGTCAAGGTACCTTTAAAATTTACATATTTGTTTAACTCAGCATCATTTTTTACGATCAAATCTTTTTCTGCAGTTAAAAATCCCGAAGACAACACAAACCAGATTCTCTGTATAATATCCATCCATCTTTGTAAGACTGAAATGCCACTGTGGCTGCTGGCTCCATCCACCTCAGTTTCCAAAGTGGTGGTGGTGGTACAGTTTACTGCCAGCTCTGGGTCTGGAGCCATGTGTACCATCAACTATCAGAAGCAGTTCTATCAAAGCAGTGCATAGCCCAGCATAGCCCAGAAACCTTTTTTTTTTTTTTTTTTTTTTTTTAACTAGCAAAGGCTAAATCCACCACACAGCAGAGTAAAGTGCCGCTTGTAGACACCTCATTCCTGCCACACTGCAGGTCAGATGCACACGCCGAGGAACCCGCCATAGTAGCTCAAACTGGCAGGCTGTCACTAACTTGAGAGAGACAACTAGGAAGCTGTTTATAGCTCTGTTTTAGAATCTTTTTGTCAGGTTTTAGGTGGAAACTCTTGCCAACATGTTGGGCACCATTTGTAGCTGGAGACCTTCTCCCCAGGCCCTGCCAAGCCCTATCAGTCCGACAACCCACTTATAAAATAAACACACGGACGTTTATATTATTTAAACTGCTTGGCCATTAGCTCAGGCCTACCATTGTCTAGCTCTTACTCTTATATTTAGCCCATTTCTATTAATCTATACTTGCCACGTGGCTCATGGCTTATTGGTACCTTATATCTTCCTTGCCCTGGCGGCCACTGCAGTGTCCTTCCTGCCTTCCTGTTCTCTCTATTCTCCTCTCTCTTAGTCCCGCCTATACTTCCTGCCTGGCTACTGACCAATCAGTATTTTATTTATCAATGAATCATCCACAGCAGTATTGGGCCCTCCTTCATCAATCACTAATCAAGAAAATGCCTTAACAGCTTGTCTACAGCCAGACCTTATGGAGGCATTATCTTAATTGACGTTCTCTCCTCTCTTATGACTCTGTGTCAAGGTGACACAAAACTATCCAGCACATCTTGCTACTCAGTTTTAATACATCAGTTATTTTGTCCATTTTTTTTGTTTTCTTTTATATTGGATTGCCCCCCCCACCTTCTCCTCTTCGAGTGAGTACATTTTGAATTAAAACACAATTACATCATTTTCCCCCATCCCTTTCTTTCCTCCAGGCCCTCCCAGTTACCCAGCCTGATGCCCCAATGCCCCACTCTAAAATTATTGTTACACACAAATATATTTGTGTGTACAAATATATATCTATTGTTACTGCCTTTTTTAATATTTTAAGTAACATGGTAGCGAATATCTTCCAAACTCAAATGAAGACATCTACCTGCACTAGACCTCTAGAGAGGTATTTTTCTTCTCAAAGTCTCTGCATTTCAAATTTAGCTAAACATACCAAGATCCCTTTTGAAAAGCTTTTCCATTTTACATTCCCAGGAACCAGTTTGAGGCTGCCTTCTGTCCATTCTCAAACTTTTGCATGCTTGTCTGGAAAGCACATGTTCACACTGCATTATTGTTTAAATGTTCTCTTTCCTATTTACAGTTCATGTGCCGTTATTTACATGTACTGACCACTTTTTTGTCTCATTCTCCAGATGATGTAGAACTAACAGTGGTGAATGTGTACATTGTTCTAGTAACACACTGCTTAGCTTTCAGACATTGAAAGTTTCGGATCTCGTTAACAAATCTGAACAAATTCCAGTAAGACGTGGTTGGTGGACCCTTTCGCAGTCTCTGCTCTACCTGTTGCACTGACATTCAAGCTGGAGTGCTGTGCTTAGGAGGCATTTTCCTATGTCCTCTCTTCTTCTTGACTCTACTATGAAAAAGCCAATGGAATGGATGTTAGGCCTTAGGTAAGGACCCCATACATCCTCACTCACTTCATGCAATTTTTATATCCTTATCCTTCTATGTTCTCAGCTCCTCAACTTTATTTCCCAGATTCATGATGTTTTTATCTCTGTTCATTCTATATTTAGCCCCTTTTTTTAAACTTCATAGATAAACTTTGGGTTTTTGAGCACCCCCCTTTCTGATGACTCTTCTTTCACAGCTGCCTGCTGTGTTGCTTTTTAAGGATCATGATGAGGACAGGTTTAATATTTCTTCAGTTCTTTGAACTATTCCTGTTGTCAGCCACTGCTAAGTTCTGTTGTTGTTTGTTTTGTTTTCTGACTTCATTTTCATCAAGTGTTGGTGCTCCTTGATTGTCCATTCATCTTGTGAATAGTGTTATAGGTTAACTAGTGTATAGAACTAGGGTGGCTTCCCTATCTGCTTAGTTTTTTTGTCAACTTGGTACAAACTGGGGTCATCTGTGAAGAGGGAACCTAAAATGAAAAATTGCCTCCATTAGATTGGTCTTCTGGCAAGCTGGTGAGGCCTTTTCTTGAGTAGATTGATGTTGGAGGAACCAACCCACTGTGGGTCATACCGCTCCTGGGCAAGGTGAAGGAAAGGAAGTTGAACATGAGCCTAAGCTAGCCAGTAATCAGCATTTGACTATGGTCTTTGCTTCAGTTCCTGCCTCCAGGTTCCCACTGGAGTTCCTGCCCTGACTTTCCTTGGTGATGGCTTGTGATGAGGAAATAAATGTAAGCCAAACCAAGTTGGTATTGGTGATGGAACTTTAACACAGTAATAGAAAGCAAGCTAAGACATGGTTTCTTTATTTTGCCCCTCAGCTGCCTAGAAGAGGCAAAAGGGTCCTCAGACAGCCTGTGTGCTCCACAACTCCTTCTCCAAATGCTATTCCTCTTGTGTATATCAATGGCTTAAGGGCGTTGGTTGTGTTTCTGCTTATCAAACATTGGCTATGAAATTTGGCTTTTGATCAGTTGGCACTCACCTCAGAGCACCCTTTGGGAATCATGTCCACCTTCTAGATCAGGGCAGTTATTCACTTTTAGCCTGTGGCCACTACCTCCACCACTTTTTGTTCAGTGTGAGAGAATGAGGAAGAGAACAAGTTTACACATCCTCAAGCGTTGTTTTGGTCACCCTCCCCAGTGCTGGGATTCGAACGCAGAGCCTCGGCACATAGCCGAGTGCTATATCACTTGGTCATATCCTCAGCCTGTAGCCTCTTTTGAAAACATGCTTTCTCCTGATTATTGCCCCATGCCTTCGGTCTATTCTTCTGACAGCTTACTAGGTAGCAGTAGCCAACCCTGAATATGTAAGTTCAGAGGAGGTTTCTTCTTAGTTTGTGCTCTGCAGTCACCCTCTGCTCTCACAGATTTTATTCCTTCTGTTTTTGATAGTCCAGGATCCTCTCTGGTATTCCTTCTTATTATCAGCTCTGTGATGTGTTTGTACCCTTTCAGTCATTTTAACGATTCAATGTAAAAAAAGAAGGAAGTGCCGCTATGCAGAGTCCACTCTCCTGAGCAAGTCTCAGTGCCCTCTCACCTTGTGTCCAAGCTTCTGACTTGAAAAAGAAGCCCTTAACCCCATAAGTCAATGTCTATACTTTCCTGCCATTTAAAAACAAAGTTTGGTAGTTACATAATATAATATGTTTTTTGTTTGTTTGTTTGTTTTGTTTTTTGTTTGTTTGTTTTTTGGTTTTTTTTTACCATTTCTCCCCAAACTTTCTCATCTACATTAACACAAACAAGGTCCAGATCCTTTGAGGCTCATGGATCAAAAAAAAAAAAAAAAAAAAAAAAAAAGCTGAGTCCAGCCAGTAATGAGCTGTGCACATTTGGGAGGGTGACTCTCTGGATTATGTGATTGCTTCCTCCACCCTAGTCATTGCATAAAATAGGTTAATTAACAGGCCAACTTCAGTCTTCCTAAATTTATTATGAATTATGTGTTCAGGGATGTTGGTAAAAGGCCAACCCTGGCATCGCTTTAACTAGTAATTATTGTGTTTTATTGTTGTGGACCTATAATGCATTAACACGCCAGGACTCAGCTTTATTAGAATGCACGTGGTTCCTCAGTTCCATGCATATTTATTATGTGAAAGAATGGGATTCTTCTTCTCCAGCCTTCACTAATTTAAAAGAAGATATCCTCAATGAAATGTATTCAAATATTTTGACATTTTGCTTCACCTCACTTACAGAGCAGAAATTGTTTCTGACAGTTATTATACAGTGCTGGAATCCTGCTGCTTCCACTGCTGAAGAACAGGTTGAAAAGACACAGCACTTGCATTTTGTTCAAAGAGCGGTTCTGTGGCTGAGAAATAGCAGCACTGTCAGCTGTGATTCACTGAGAGTTTAGATAATATCCAGTCTGTAGTCACTGCTAACAGGGGCTTCCAGGCTTAGAGTAGGAGGAAATGAGGGAGGGTGGTGCCTCCAGGTTACCCAGAAGGATGAGTGTGAAATGGGAAGCTGACATTTGGCTACCAAAAATTTTGGTAGAACTCCTCCTCCTCCTCCTTCTCCTCCTCCTCCTCCTCCTCCTCGTCCTCCTCCTCCTCCTCCTCCACCTCCTCCTCCATGTTGTGAGCACCCCCTGTAAGTTAGGCTGAATTTCAGATGCCCTGTTTACAAATGGATCAAACCAGAAAATGTACAATTGAAACACTGGAGTAGGCTTTCCAGAAGCTTGGACTGTCTGAAGTGATTAGAAACATCACTTAATGGGAATTTCTTTGATGCTAGTGCCCAGAAAGGCAAAAATCACTCAGAATCATATGTTAGTTGTGTGGAACAGCATACAAAAAAGATCAAACCCAGTGGGTTACCTAATGTGATTTCTTTGGGGCACCTCTGGTTTTCTCAGTCATCTTCCTTTCTGAAGGCAAAAATATTCATCTAAAGCAATGAGACAAAATACTTGTAAAAGGTCTATCAATAACAGTCAGAGTTTGGCACCAACAGACAACATTCACAGAGCTAGAGACCACAAAAGAAGTAGAAAGTCATTTGTTGGTCTTCTGCCATTACTCAGCTCTCTTCCATTTCATGTACAACAACTTGTCTATGTCAACATTCTATTGCTGTGAAAAGACATCATGACCACAGAGACTCTTATGAAGGAAAATATTTAATTGGTGCAGGTTTACAGTTCAGAGGTTTAGTCCATTATTATCATGGCAAGAAGCATGGTAGCATGCAGCAGACACGGTGCTGGAGAGGTAGTTGAGAGTTCAGTTAATTTTAATCTGAATTAGCAGGCAGCAGGAAGAAAGACACTGGACCTGGCTTGAACATTTGCAACCCCAAAGCCTACCTCCAGTGACATATTTCCTCCAACAAAGCTACCCCTACTCCAACAAGGACACACCTCCTAATAGTGCCACTCCCTAATGACCAAGCACACAATGCAAAGATTGTGTGTGTGTGTGTGTGTGCAAGATGGTAGTCCAGGGTCACAACTGGCTACTTGTGCTTTCTGAGGTATCAAGAAGGTTTAGCCAATCACATTGGCTGTATGAATAGAGACACTGTTGCCACTTTGAGCATCAGGTGGAGCAAATGGGCAGCCTATATGTGTACTGAACCTATATTTTCAGGTTTATAGAAAACTAGAGATTAAGGGCACACTAATATTGAGTGGGAAGACTCACAGAGTAGTTGCTCTGCTACTGCAAACCAAAGCTCTAGAAATCTGGCTGGCAAAGACAGACAGACAGACATGCATCTAAGGTGTTGGAAGTATCTGGGGTTTAATATCCAGACTAGTCGAGTGGAGGCATCCCAGCTAAAGAGTCAGCAAACAGCACCAAGAATTCAGTAGGAGAAAGAAGACCCCATGGTAAGTCAAGCAACGGATTTATTTACTGGTGATGCCCCCAGGGACCTGTGAGTAAATCAGGAAGGCACCGAGCGGTGACCAGGCCCATTATTCATCAGAATGAAACATGGCCAATTCAACTGTTTCAGCAGGGGTGGGCTGGGATGGTGGGGGTGTCTCTGCTGGACAGGAAAGGTGGTGCCATAGCAGCAACCTGGAAAGGATCAGAACAGGCTTTGACCACATTGGGAAGATGAAAAGAAATGCTTCTCCTTTTTTTTTTTTTTATCTCAAGGTAAAGTCAGCCATAAAGGAAGCACAAAAATATGCCTATATTAGAGACTAAGAAAACTGCCAGGCAGCTAGGTCTCCCGGTAACAAACACTGCTTAAGCAGGAAAAGGAAAAAGATCCCAAGGCATCAACATACTGAAAAGTAAACTGTCTGTTCCATATTCATTGTTGTATCTCTAGTTAGTACCTTGCTAGATGCTCGGCACACATTAAGTATTAAATGAGTGTTCATGGATGGATGTCAGTCTCTTATCTCCAGTGTAATCATGATGGAAATCAGGTGAGAAGACACAGAGTACAGTCTTCTCAAGGTCAGCATTAACTGCAGCTTACCAGGGAAACTCCTAGGAGGCACTGTTCGTATGGTCTAAAGGTGTTTCATTGCTCCAAAATATCTCTAAAATTCTGAACTCCTGCATTTATACTATGCACACATCTTCCATGATAATGTAGTTATGGGTTCTACATGACTAATCTCATTTGTAAGTCATATGATTACCTCCATTTTACAATTGGAAAACTTGAGGCAAAAAGATTCATTCAAGCTAGCTTGAATTTTGATGATCACCTAATCCAGCTTCTACACCATCACTTAAGGTCTGAAACAAAGCAAACAGCCCAGAGGAAAGTAAAAATAAATTATCAGTCATTAGCATATTAGTTTAAATTGATTTTTCAGATTAAAAACTGCCAGATACTATGTTAGTACCTGAAGAGAAAGAGCTATGAAAAAAAAATTTTAATTCTAAACCAGGGCTCACACTCATTTATTTAAAATTTACTTGCATCAATGTTCCGGGATTTTTATTTAATAAAAGGATATTTTTATTATTTTTCATATTTCCTAAAGTTTGCATGCATGAATGCTTCTGAATCCAACCAGTAAAATCCTATCTTGGTTCAATATATTATTAGGCTAACTGTATGATAAAATCCAAGCCACATACAATAATTAATTTTGAAAGTGAAAAATCTGTTGCTTTTACAAATTATAGACATTAATTTTTTTTCCTGAAATTTATTCAACTTTAGCCTTAGAGCCAGAATCAAATTAGATTTTATTTTTAAAGCTGGCCATAATTTATGCTTAATCTAGGCAAATTACTTAATATTTTATTGAGGGTCATACAAAAACTCTACAAAAATTATAAAAAGAATATGAGATAGAATAATAAAAATATTTTTTAATTCTAATCCAAGGCTTGAACCCATTTATTTAAAATGTACTTACTGTCCACCAGCATTCTTAAGATACCTACTGGAGATGTCATTTTTATCTGCTTATGACAGGCTACTTTAACTTCTATCATGAAACTCTTTTCCACATATATGTGCTTCAGAAATGCATTATTTGTATAACTCTTTTAGTATCCTAATTACTTAGTGCTAAGTAATCTTAGGTCAGCATTAACTGTAGCTAAATCTTAGTGCCCTAATTGTGGAGGTTTTTTTCTTTCCACTACTGTATCACCAAAAATTGGAATCCAAACAGAGTGGTTTGCCATGGAAACACTCAAGTCTGGTTTCACAGAATAGTCCTTTTAACTGGAGCCTGGAGCTGAAGTGCCCTACTTCAGGGAATCTCTAAGAGTAACTGTACCAGTCAAACCCAGCTACCCATTTAGGGATAGTGAAAGCCTTCAGAAATCACTTTAGTAAACATTCCCAAGAATAGAAAGCCACTACCTGTGTGGTTCCTGTTATGTATATTTGACAGAAATGAATTACCAAACGTTTTTTGTTAGTTTTTTTATTGTTGTTTTTTGTTTGTTTTCTTATTTTTACTTGTTAGTTGGTTAATTTTTGTGAGGACAAAAGTCGTCTGTGACTCACACTTTTTTTATGAACAGAGTTTACTGAACGCTTCATTTGTTGGTTTGTTTTCGTTTTCATCTTGTTTTGTGGGGTTTTTTCTCCCCAGTATAGAGATGCATGAATCAATGTGAATGGTCACCATGAAAGGTAACATCTAGCCATCTCAATTTCAAAATTCCTAGAAAAATTTACTTTTCTTTAGTAATTTAGAAATTACCATGGATTTGCAGGAAATAGTCTAAGAGCTAGAACATGCAAAACTTGGTAAATTGTTTGTCTGTTTATACTTTTACTGTGAATTTAAATCATCCAGATATATTGTCTAACCTAATATAATACATATAGGAGACCATGTAACACAATGGAACCTGATACAATGTAACAGTGACACATATATGAGTCTACGTCTGCATACAGATTTATATTTAAGGTGCTACCATGTTCCAAGTATTTGTAATAACAATGAATAAATACGTTAAAGATTTACTGAGAGTCATTACGGCACATGAAAAATATTCATCTAAAAACCCTGATCAGGAATAGGACAAGTGATTTCCAAAACAATACAAATTAGCAATGTAACTCTGGATTGCCTTTCAGGGGTTGAAGGTGGGCCAATTTTGCTGAAGACATCACACATGTAGGATACAGAGCTAAGAGGACTCAAGTTGGATCTGTCCCAAAAACTGCTTTTCTGTCATCTAAGCTTTCATGGTTCCAGAAAATACTATGCAAGCCACCATGGGAGAGAAGCAATGAAACAGTCTTACCCAGCACAGCACCTATGAACCATGACAATGGCCAGCATAGCAAGATATGCATAAAGGTGTGATTACTGACAGTCACGTGTCAATGGGAACCAACAGGTATCTAACTGTACTTAAGACCCACTTAATAGGAGGTAAATCATGTCTGGTCCTGGAAACCTAGCCAGCTTCCTGGGACTAGTGACCTCATGGTCCTTAGAAAAGAACTACTATTGCTCTTTGCTAGACCAGCATAATTCCTTACTGTGCTCTAAATCTAATCCTTATATCCACAGATGAATGCAGCTACCATACCTCATCAAAGAAGCCTCCTTTTAGAGCAAATGGAGAGTATCATAGAAAACCATGACCAGACACAATGCAGAGATCAAATTCTCATGGGGACCTCAGCCCCAACAGATACATCTACATCACATCTCCTGCATCTTTGGCTCAGGGAACATCCAAAAGAGGAAGCAGAAAGTTTGTGAAAGCCAGAATACCAGGAAGTCTGCCATGAAACAGTCTCTCCTAGAAAGGCTGCATAAGCAAGACCAGAACAATGGAAGTATCAGTGGACATATTGGTACAGAACAAAAGAAAATTTTGTGGGACTCCACCCCTGGACAAAGAACTGCAGGCAACTATTGACTTTGGACAAGGGGAATTAACCTGCCCCAGGGATGAGTTACCCAGTGCAATCTTGAAACAACAAAAACAGACTCAGCTAATGTGGATGATTCATCGGTAAATAAAACACTGATTGGTCAGTAGCCAGGCAGGAAGTATAGGCGGGACTAAGAGAGAGGAGAATAGAGAGAACAGGAAGGCAGGAGGAAATACTGCAGCAGCTGCCAGGACAAGGAAGTTGTAAGGTACCAGTAAGTCACAAGCCACGTGGCAAAGTATAGATTAATAGAAATGGGCTGAATATAAGAGTAAGAGCTAGACAATGGTAGGCCTGAGCTAATGGCCAAGCAGTTTAAATAATATGAATGTCTGTGTGTTTATTTTATAAGTGGGCTGTCAGCCTGACAGGGCTTGGTAGGGGCTGGAGAGAAGGTCTCCAGCAACACTCAGCAGGTTGCATTTATTTGTATGTATGTGTGTATGTGTGTGTGTGTGTGTGTGTGTGTGTGTGTGTGTGTGTACACACGTACACACATACAAACATTTGTATTTGTATGTAACAAATATAATCAAAGAAGAGGCTGTCAACTTGAAGGTGGGGGTAATATGACAGGGGTTGTAGAGAGGGTACCTTGGAGAGGTTGGGGGAACAGGAAAATGGAAGTAATGTAATTTTATTTAAATTAAAAACAAACAGCCCAGGGAAGGTTTTATTGGTTACCCTGATTAATTATGTTCCACAGAGAAGGAAACTAAGGCCAATTTAAATAATGTGCCATGGCCAACCCCGTTAAAGTAGCAGAGCAGCCCTTGGAAGGCAGGCAGTTTGAGTCTGTCGTCTGCACACAAAACCACTGTACATCTGTGGGCTTGTGGCTAGCAAACCCTAGAACATTGTTGGCAGAGTTTGTCCGCTGACTTATCTGTGTTTCTTTTTCAAATGAAGACCTGGCTTAGGCCCTGTGCCTTTATTCATTTCACTCTGATGAAAACCATCTACCACAGAAAAAAACCTCACTAAAGGTTAATAAATGTGCAAAATGTGCCAGCATCCCTATGCCTGGCAAAAGACTTTCAAGCTGAGGGTCATTTCCAGGTGATGTGGCTCTGTCTTCTGTCATATTAATTAACCTTGTTTTACTCTTGAAACTAACTCTGAAACACTAGCACTGGTCTCTCCATCACTACACAAGGTGCTAGGCACTAATGCTATACACCCGTGTTAGGCAGATAATAGTTGTGAAATCACAGGAAAATTTGAAGCAATGGTTATTTCAAGCCAATTAAATATTCTATTATCTCTATTAAAACATTACATAGCTAAACCTGGTGTATTTTTAAAATCCCCAAAGTTCTCCCACTACCACTACCATCACTTTCCAAATTACTATAAAGCCTTCCTTAGAGCATTATCTTATAGTAATTTTAAGGTCATTTGGGAAACAATCATATAGCATTCTCCATAATTTTACCTTTAGTTATTACTAGGACAGGCATATAGCCATTATACTTTCATAAATCATCCCAATATTAAACACATTCCACTAAAAGTTGAATGTCATTATTAACATTATCAATATTTACTCAAAGTGCATTTCAAGTAGTTAATATGCTTCAAGTTCTGACCTTTCTTATATTACGAGCTTTCTTTTGGTCTATAACCTTTTCCTTTCTTTTTCTTCACACCCTTCTAACTCTGTAGGTTTAAATAACCTCTATTAGATGATAAATTATTGTCTTGTCATTGGCATTTTGAGGATTATTAGATACAATTCATATTGATATTCCAAGTTCCAAAGCATCATCATAGCTGCCTTATTTTGGGGGACAGTAGAGATCAGACAGTAAAGACAGTGCTGACTAGACTCAGATTCCAGTAACCAACTGGATCTACAGAACCACTGAATTGTTGTTCTTGGTATCTGTGCTTAGAAGCAGTACACTTGGGAGTTGGAGTAACCCCATATATTGAATATTTCATAGTGAGGGTATGCATATGGGAATGTCTGAAACAGCACACACCACACCCAAGATAGTAAGCCAAAAATAACATTTCCTTTTAGGAGAAATGATAAGAAATTAATGTCTGGGTCTTGAGGTAGATTGATTCCCAGTTTTCTGGGAAACCACCATACTGATTTCCACAGTGGTTGTACAAGTTTGCATTCCCACCAACAGTGGAGGAGTGCATCTGCATCCTCTCCAACATAGACTGTCATTAGTGTTTTTGATCATAGCCATTCTGACAGGTGTAAGGTGGTATCTCAGAGTCGTTTTGATTTGCATTTCTCTGATGATTAAGGATGTTGAGCTTTTCTTTAAATGTCTTTCAGCCATTTGAGATTCTTCTTTTGAGAATTCTCTGTTTAGCTCTTTAGCCCATTTTTTAATTGGATTGTTCAGTATTTTGATGTCTAGTTTCTTGAGTTCTTTATATACTTTGGAGATAGTCCTCTGTCAATGTGGAGTTGGTGAAGGTCTTTTCCCATTCTGTAGGCTGCCGTTTTGTCTTATTGACCATGTCTTTTGCCCTACAAAAGTTTTTCAGTTTCAAGAGGTCCCATTTATTAATTGTTGTTCCCAGTGGGAGGCTATCTAGCAGGGAGGACCCTAGGATGACTGTGGCTTATAATAAGTTTTTGTTTTACTCAATCACTGGGCAAGCCTCAGTGAAACATTTCACTATTAGGATAAGAATTTGTACTTTATCAACCTGATAATAGAAAAATAAATAAAAATTTTAAAAAAGAAGCTAATGTCACAAGTAACAGACTAAAAGGCAAAGGAAAGAACACAGCCCTGGTGGTTCTTACATCCTCTTTGTTTGCCAATATGGACAATACAGAAGATAAATGCATATTCAAAAATGAATGTATCCAATTGTTAATTTAGCTCAGACAGACAGTTTTCCTGACATGATCTGCTAGGTCAAAACGGAATGTGGCTTCAATGGAAGAACATTTATAGTATGCTGTCACTAATCTGGAAAGTGTCTTCTTTTGGCATTCTTATTAAAAATAGTTAAATGGTAATTAAATTGTAAGCACTGCAATGTTTGTGAACACTTTTTTCTCAGAGCCATGTTCAAATTGTGCCAACTTTTGTGGTAGTTTGAAAGAAAATGACCCCCAAAAGGAGTGGCGCTATTAGGAGGTGTGGTCTTGTTGGAGGAAGTGTGTCACTGTGGGGGCAGGCTTTGAGGTCTCTTTTCTCAAGTTTCATTCCATGTGACATTCATTTGACTTCCTGTTATCTGCAAAGTATAGCACTCTCAGCCCCAGCACCACATCTACTCGCATGCCTCCACGCTTCCCGTCATGGTGATAATGGACTGAATCTCTGAAACCATAAGCGAGCTACCCAATGAAATGTTTTCATTAATAAGAGTTGTCGGGTTGGGGATTTAGCTCAGCGGTAGAGCGCTTGCCTAGCAAGCGCAAGGCCCTGGGTTCGATCCTCAGCTAAAAAAAAAAAAAAAAAAAAAAAGAGTTGTCATGGTCATTGTGTCCTTTCACAGCAATAGAAAACTCTAACTAGGACAGTTTTCCTTTATCTTAAAATGATACATTTGTATTTGTTTGAACTGCCAGGGCATCTATAAAATGTCACACTGATCCATTACATCAGTGGCATCATGTTGATTGGACAAAAAGAGAAAGATAAAACAAATCTCATACTCCATAGAGTATCCAGAGAAGAACTTTAGGCAAAAACTGTTTAACAAATTTAATCTGAGCAATGGTTGATTAACTTAGCAATATTAGAACCAGGTTTTAAAGGCACCTGATTCATTAGAGTGGGAAGATTTCTGATAAGTCTAGTCTCTGGTTCTACTGTTTCAGCTGAACTTTGGTTTGCTATGAAGTAACTAAAAGCATGATAGCAGCCTCAGGCTGATGGCCCATGATAAATAAAAAAGCTAAATGGAAGGGTAAACTTTGGGGAGATTCACAGAACTGTCATTTCAGTGACGTTTTTAGGAGTGGGCTTATAGTGACTTAGAGATAAGCCAAAAGATCATCTACAAAATGATAGATTCATTGCTGAATCTTGTATTCCTTGCTACAATAAAGGAAATAAAGACTTTCTGGGTTCTACAGGAACCATATACCATATCTAGAAAGACAGCTCATGCCCTGACTTATTAAAGACAGGATGCTTAAAAACGAAGCTCAAAATGTTAGGTTATTTTTATTTTGGTAACTCGACACAAGCTAGAGTCATCAGGGAATTTAGTTAATACTCATTAATTGAATATCATCATTGAATTGAATTCATTATTTGAATATATCATTATCACAATTGAAGTTTATAAGTGTCTATATAGAAAATTTGTATAGATCTCATATTAGCAACTTAACAGCATACCTGGAAGAGTTAGAACGAAAAGAAGAAATCATACCCAAAAAGAGTAGGTGCAAAGAAATAAACTCAAGAGTTGAAATCAATAAAACAGAAACAACAACAAAAACACAAAGAATAAATGAAATGAAGAATTGGTTCTCTAAGAAAATCAGTAAGATTTATAAACACTTAGCTAAATTAACTAAGTGATAGAGAGAGAAGATACAAATTAATGAAATTAGAGATGAAAATGGGCATTACAACAGACATTGAGGAAATCCAGAGAGAATCATAAGGGCATATTTTTAAAAAATCTATATTCCACCAAACTGGAAAACTAAAAAAAAAAAGATTTCTTGATCTATACAATCTACCAAAGTTAAATCCAGATCAGGTAAGCAATTTAAACAGACTTAGAACTCCTAATGAAATAGAAGCAATAATTAAAAGCCTCGGGGGGGAAAAAAAACCAGGGCCAGACAGATTCCAGGTTGAATTCTACCAGATATCCAAAGAAGAATTAATGCCAATACTCCTCAAGTTATTCTGCAAAAAAGAAACTGAAGGAACATTGCCTAATTGAGGCCACAATTACCCTGATATCTAAATCTCACAAAGACCCAACAAAGAAATAAAATTACAGACCAATATTTCTTATGAGCATAAATGCAAAAATTCTCAATAAAATACTTGCAAACCAAAGCCAAAAACACATCAAAAAGATTATCCATCCGGATCAAATAGGCTTCATCTCATAGATGCAGGGGAAGTTCAACATATGTAAATTGATAAATGATGTGATTCATCCCATAAACAGACTGAAAGCCAAATGATTACCTCATTAGATGCAAAAAAAGGGCCTTTGGCAAAATCCAACATCGTTTCGTGATAAAAGTCCTGGAGAGACTAGAGATACAAGGGAATACCCCAACATAATAAAGGCATTATACAAAAAGCCAGAGCCTACATCAACCTAAATAGAGAAAAACTAAAAGAGTTTCCACTAAAATAAGGAATAAGACAAGGATGCCCACTCTATCCATAACTATTAAATATATTGCTTGATGTCTTAGCTAGAGCATTAAGACAACTGAAGGAAATCAAGGGAATACAAATAGGAAAAAAAAGCCAAAGCATCTTTATTTATAGATTATGTATATATATATATATATATACATATATATAAAAGTCACTAGAAATTCTACCAGAAAATTTCTACAGATAATAAACACTTTCAGCAAATAGCAGGATACAAAATTAACACACGAAAATCAGTAGCCTTTCTTTATGCCTTCCACAATAGCTTCAAAAAACAAAATAAAATATCTTGGAATAACTAACCAACCAAGTTAAAAACCTGTGTGACAAGAACTTCAAGTTTTTGAAGAAATAAAATGAAGAACATATTAGAAGATGGAAAGATCTCCCATGCTCATGGATTAATAGAAGCAACACAGTAAAAATAGCCATCCTAACAAAAGCAATCTACAGATTCAGCACAATCCCCCATCAAAATCCCAACATAACTCTTCACAGAAGTTAAATACCCAATTTTCAGCTTCACATAAAAATATAATAAACCTAAAACATCTTGAATAAATGAAGGAAATGCTGGAGGTATCACTCACCCCAGATTCCAAACTGTACTACAGAGCTTAATATTAAAGGAACATGTTATTGGCATAAAAACAGATGCACTGATCAAAAGAATCAAATTGAAGTCCCAGACATAAGTCCACACACCTATGAACCTGATTTTTTTTTTACAATGAAGCTAAAAATAAACATTGGAAAAAATACACCTTCTACAAATGGTGCTGTCATACTTGATGGCTGCATGTGGAAGAATGCAAATAGACCTATATTTATCACACTGTACAAAACTCAACTCCAGATGGATCAAAGACCTCACCTTAAGGCTAAATACCCTCAATCTGATAGAAGAGAAAGTGAAAGTGGTCTTGAAATCATTGGCATAGAAAAGACTCTCTGAACAGGACATGGACAGTACAGACACTAAGACCAACAGTTAATAAATGGGATCTCATAAAACTGAAAAGCTTTTCAAAGGACACCATCATTCAGGCAAAGTGTCAGACTTCAGGGAAAATATCTTTACTAAATACACATCCAAGAGTGAGTTGATATCTTAAAATATATAAATTTCTGAAAAATGGACATCAAGAACATAATCCAATTAAATGTGGGATACAGAATGAAGCAGAGGGTTCTCCAAAGACAAAACACAAATGTCTGAGCAACAGCTAAGGAAATGTTCAACATCCTTAATCAGCAGGCAAACATAAATCAAAACTACTTTGAGATTTCATCTAACTTCCATCAGAATGGTCAAGATCAATAAAACAAATGACAGCTCATGCTGGTGAGGATGTGGGCAAAGAGAAACACATATTCATTGCTGGTGAGAGTACAAACTTTTACAGACACTATGGCAGCTTGAAATAATTCTACCTCAGGAAGCTTGAAATAGTTCTACCTCAAGATCTAGCTATGTGTCTCTTGGGCATATACCCAAAGGACTCTACATCCTACTACAGAGATATTTGATTATCCATGTTTATTTCTGCTTTATTCTTAATAGTCAGAAATTGGAAGCAGCCTAGAAGTCCATCAGCTGAGGAATGGATAATGAAAATGTAGTATAATTACACAACGGAATATTATTTAGGTGTTTAAGAGAATGAAATTTATAGGTAAATGGATGGAATAATCCTGGGTGAGGTAGCTCAGACCCCAAAAGACAAATATTATAAGTTTTCTTTCATATGTGGATACTAAATTTTAAGTCTTTGATGAGTATATTACAATCCATATAACCACAGAGGTTGGGCATCAAATAAGGGACTAGTGGAAAGTAAAGGATACTCCGAGAAAGGGTAATAGAATATGCGGAAAAGGAAGAGCCTGGGGTTGCAGAACTGAATGGGGAGGGAGATGGAAAGGAGGGATAAGAGAAGAAATACGGGGAAGGACAAAATTAAGGGCCCTTTGAGGGGTCATGTGGAAACCCACTGCTGTAGAAGCTTCCTCAAATATATACATATATTAAGGAAATATCAATGAGGTCACCACTGCCTCGCCTGGACGTTTTTCATCACCAAGCAAAAGCTCAAGGTGTGTGTTGCTTCTCATTGAGTCATTGGCTAAAGGGATCCCATGAAAACCTCCAAACATCTCAGGCTACTGCCAAGGATACTGACTTCTCTCCATAAGCTGATGGTAAGGCCCTATTAAGACAAAAACACTTACAGGTCTCATGGAACATGGAGAAGTTGAACTGGAGCCTAACTGGATCCTTCATCCCTACAGACTAGTGTTCATGGTGCTGGAAGGTACTCTGCATCTCCCAGAGGAGAAAAGCAACCACCAATCCTCCAATCTACAACAGCAAGTGGCCTGCCTGCATGATACACTGTTGCAATAGTGGCACAAATGTTGTGAGAGTAACCAATCACTCTCTGCTTGAATTGAAGACACACTGCTCCAGATGGAACCCATGCCTGCCTGGCACTGCTACTGTGACCAAGAACCAGAAACTGGATAGGCCATGGGTCTAAGCAAAAGAACAAATACTAATGTTCTGCTAAAGGAACATAGCAATAAGGACATTCTGCTATAGATCAGATCAGATCCCATAGATCAGAGCCTTTTTGAGCAATCATCAGAGAAGGTTCCTCATGCAGTCGATGAGAACTAACACAGAGACCCATAATTGGACAATGTAAACAGAGTGAAAGACCTTAGACTACTCAGTTCCAAAGGAGATTTCTTCATCAAAGCTCTGCCCTTGAAGCTTGTAAAGCTATACAGAAGAGGAAGCAGAATGATTGTAAGAGCCAAAGTCATGCATGACTTCAAGGAAATAGTGCCTTCTAGACACAGCAGAACTGTGGCACATATGAACTCATAGAGACTGTTGCAGCATGCACAGGACCTCCACAGGTTCAAGCCATATAGGGTCCCAGTGCTGCAATGAGGAAATGGACTCAGGCTACCACCCCTAACTGAGAAGTTATCTTCAATTGACATACACTTGCAAAGGAAAAATGTCTTTCCTCCAGTAGAGTCTCATTGGACATGTTAACCACACTTAATCCCCAATGCCCCGCAGTAGGTAACCAACATGAAATGAACTTGGTGGTATTTTTGTAGACTTTTGTTTCATCATGTTTTGTTTGGATGTTTTTGTCTTACTGGTCTTTTGCATATGTATTATGTTTTCCAATTTTGTGATTTCTGTGGGTTTTGCTTTTTTAAATTTTATTGCTGTGTGTATGTGTTCTTCTTTTTTTCTTTTTCGTTTCTTTTTTAAATTTTCTTTTGTTTTTCTGTTTACCTGTTTGTTTTCTGAAGAGAGAGATATAGGGCATGGATTTGGTGAGTAGGGAAATTGTGAGGATTGAGGAGGAACTGGAAGATAAGAAAGCATGATTAGAATATATTGTACAAAAAATTTCAATAAAACAGAATAATTTCCTCCATCAGACTAGCCTATAGGTAAGTATATGGGAACATTTTCTTGGTTAATGATTGATGTGGAAGTCCCAACCAACTGTAGGCAGTACCACCACTGGACATGTGGCCTTGGGTTGTATAAAAGAGGAAGTTGACAAAGTCAGGGGAGAAAGCCAGTAAAAAGCATTCTTCCATGATTCTTGCCTCTGCTCCTGCTTGAAATCCTGCCCTGACTTCCCCTGATGATGAACTGTGATATAGAGGTATAAACCAAATAAGGCTTGTCTTCTCCTAGATGTTTTTGGTCAGTGTTTTATCACAGCAACAGAGAAGCACACTTGGATATCATGTGTCTTGTCTAATTGTGGGATGAGTTCTGCCTATTCTATCCTGTCATACATACAATTGTGGGTTGACCCAGAAACAGATCATCATAAGACAGAATTGGAATAACCAGTACTGAATCGATTTCTACTTCTCTTCTTCAGAAAAGAGACTCATGAGAGACACGAAGGACTACTCTCTCAATCTCTATGGAGAAACTGATTTACATGTACCAAAAGGTCAACTGAAAATACCTGTTTCCCTCTTGTGGCCTGTTCATTTATGGCTGTGGCTGCTGTCCCTTTGGACCCACTACCTTGTTCACAGGAAAGCCATACGCAGACAAACAGAACAGAGTGGGTGCTAATGTAGAACAGTTGTAATTTCCATCAGTCTGTCCAGTGTTGCCAAACACACACTTTATCTTCTTCATTCACTGAGGAACAAATGCTCTAAGATTATATGATCAAGGCAGGTGGGGTCAAGATCATGATGGGAAAATCAACAGAGACTGAACCAAGCCCTTGGGAACTCACTAACTTTAGACTGACAGCTGTGGAACCTGCATGGGACTGAACTAGGCTCTCTGCATAAGGGAGATAGTTGTGTAGCTTGGTTTGTTTGAGGGGCCCCTGGCAGTGGGATCAGGATTAATCCCTGGTGCATGACATGGCTTAGTGGAGCCCATTACCATGTGGAGGGATGCCATGCTCAGCCTTGATGCAGGGGGAGGGGCTTGGTCCTGCCTCAACTGAATGTACCAGTCTTTGCTGATTCCCCATGGGAGGACTTACCCCTTTGGAGGAAGGGATGGGGGATTGGGGGAAAGGCTGGGGGGAGCGAAAGGAGGGATGAGAGGGAGAACTATAGTTTATATGTAAGATGAATAAAAAAATCTTATAAAAAATTTAAATTAAAAAATCTCTTGTATTACCACATCTACTTCCATGTACTAGCCCTTATTTTCATAAATTTACATTTATTGTTGTAAATTATTGTTAATTCCAGTCATTCCTATTTTATGATAAACTTAATATAGACATTTACTATGTTTGACCATTATACCCCTAGTGACTAGTGAAGTGTATGTCACAAGGAAAGTACTCAATAAACATCTATCAAATGAGGATGGTGTTATTATCACTTTCGTAATAGCTCACCCACTTCACTGAGATATGCATATATGAATCACGACTGTCAGTGAGTGAAAAATATCTGTGATAACTTCTCTAATGTAATCAATCATGTTATATGTGCACATATGTGAACATTTGTCTATGCACATATGTTACTGGATGGGAGTTATATAGGCCAAAGATAAACTATTCAGCAGTGGGAAAGAGACTTCTTGGACAAGTACTTGAATATTCATTGAAACAAGCTGCAGAGGATCCCCAGGGATATAATTTCAGACTCTGATAAGAGCAGTTACCAGTAATTCATTGAGCAACTCCACCAAAATGAATTGCTGACAAAAAGGAGGAAGATCAAAGAATGCTTTCAAGGACAGCAGGAACCAGGTGCTGCAAAAAGAAGGTATGATATATTTGGCAGGAAGGCTCAGTGAAAGGGAAGAAGAGCAGAAAGAATGAACTGCTAGAGAAAGCAGGAAGTTCAAAGTGTCCTGTTACCTGTCTCCAACACAGATCAAAACTGCCCCAACATTCGCACCTGCTGACTATGGGAAAGAAAATGGAGACAAAAAGCAACAGATTAATCCTGAACAGCCTGATCATTTTGTTGATATATCCCAGGAGGTCCAAAAGGACAACGGAGGAGCTAGTTACATTTCACTGTGATTATTTGAAAGAAGTGCATGCAACTTGGGTCACCCATTCTCCACCCAAACCAATCAAAGCCCCCCACTTAGCAGTTTCAGTGAAAAATTCATTCACATAGTTTCTGAGCAGTTCTGCAGAGAGATCCCTGAATCCAAGTATGCTGTATTCTTCTGGAGCCCTGCCTCACCTTACAGTCCACACATTTGCTTAATGGTGACATCCAACATAGCCCTAGAACAAAGATTTCCATTCCAGTTTCTTTGATGACACTTTCCCTGCATTAAGTCTAACAACAAATGCAGATTCCCTGCCTATCATGTTTCAGGCACTGTGCTAGGGCCTGGGGATGCCATGGTAATCTAAGTCACAGACTTCCTCCTGGCCTCATGAAGTTTATGGCCTTCTAGGGAAAAGAAGCGAATACATACACAGTAAGTGTAAAGTTTCTGCTCTAGCCATTGCTATTGAGGGCAGATACTTGGTACCATTGGGAACCTGAGCTAGCAGAATTGAATTAGGGGTGCTTTCCTAATGAACTGGAATGAATGGAGCTGAGAGTTAGAAATTAAAGAAGAAAGAAGCTACTACAGGAACATAGACCAGTATGTGCATGCTTTATCTGAGTATAAGCAGAAAGCCATGCCAGTGGTTTGGCAGTCTGATTCTCTTCCCATCACATACCAGTTGAAGATAACAAGCTTCTTTTTTCCCTGACACCCATACAGTGGCCCCGAAGGGAAGTGAGGAAAGGGAGAGAGTGTGACTCCTTGCCACTCCTAGTCTCTGCACAGACCAACTTCTGCTGCCATCCACTCAGGTGTCCGGATGGCTGATGGCTTCCTCTTTGCTTAGAAACACATGGAAAAGAGTGAAGGTATCCCCTGGGATGCAACAAGTCCTCCATGTCAGCTCTTAAAATTCTGAGTGGGAGGCCTGGGAGGATTGCTGACTCCTGTGATCAATTCTTTCAGAAGTATCAGAGAAAGAAGAGACAAAGACCCAGAGTAGAAAGATTTGCAGAGTCAATAAACCATAGTAATTAATCACTTCTGAAATATTGCTGTAATTGGAAATCACTGTAAATTTCTCTCAGTGAGTCCAAAGCATAGAATTTCTTGCTCACTAGTGTTATTTGTCCATTGTTATCTGGCCCACAAGGCAGGCAGGCAACTTTGGGTAGGATCTTGTTATGAATTTACAGGACAAAAAAAATCTGCATTAAAATAACAATAATAAATGTATACAAACATCCCACCTTCCTAGTATTTTCCACTGATGATCTTAAGTAGCTGGCTAGGGTGATGTTAGTGTTGATGATGTGTTTTGCAATACTTTTGGAGAAGCTGAAGTTCTCCACACACCCTTAGATATGATATACTTCTGTGTAAAGATGTATGACAGTGTTGAGGATGATTCTTAGAAAATGATATAGCTCGTGTGGAAGTTGCTGGGTGTGGGAAAATAACACACTAGCATTATATCTAGAAGCAGAAACAAAGGACTTACAGAAGGGCATGGGGATGGTGCAATTAGAAAGGGACTATCCCCAAAGAGCAAAGTGGAGGACAAGAGTTGAGGAAATACAAGTTAGCACATCATGAATAGATTATAATGACTGTTAAAGAAAAACCCAAATAGCCACAATCTGAAAATTAGAAAAATTCTCACTAAGCATTAGAGACTTCAGAGCCTATATTAGGCCAGAAAAAGAGGAGACAGTGGAATAACAAAATATCTCTAGAAGACAGGATAAGCACCTCTCAGTACAGTGAGCTGCTGGTTGTAGTCTAAGGGAATTCCTTTATCATCCATGAGGCCTTGACAAGCTCTTTCCTTTCCCTCGTGACAGGAAGCAGGCTGGGTCTCCAGTGAGTGTGGTGTGATCCCAAAGTACACCTCTCTCCCAAAATGCAAGGATTTTCCCAGAGAAGTGTGATAGTAGCTTGAGACTAGGAACTCTATGGGAACAGAAAGAACTTCATACTACTTAGGATGAACTGGAGAGTAGGCTAAGTCATGTCAACTTGAGTGTAACAGAAGTCTGAGTTGGATCTCCAGTAAGTCTGAGTTATTGGAGGGAAACTCTAGCTTTCAAGTCCTACTGCTTTACCAACTCAAGCCTTCTTGACACCGAAGTCATAATAAAAGGACTCATTCTAAGTACACATCAGCTCAACAGGAAAAACTGTAGAGCCTACCCTTCAGTCCCAAGGGATACACTGTAGTCTTGTAGCTGCTTTGAAAGTGAAATCAGATGATACAACAAACTAACCTCTCCTGAAACCATCCTAGACACACCACTTATGCAGCACCCAGGACTATATTGGTCCTGAGGTTCCAGAGAAGAACAGTGCTGTCTCGTAGGTAGTCCTGAAACCATCAAGTTGCCACATTGGCCGCACACACTGGCTTTGCCTGGCATGGAGTCTGTGTCCATTCCCCTCTTTCTTTACATCATAGTTGGAACAAACAATTATAGCTTAGGTAATTTGTCCACCACGTTTCATTAGAAAGTTCTTGTTCTTTATAGTTTCCTTGCCTTTAAGTGATAGATACAACAGAATGCATCCTCCATCCTTCTAGCACAGAGGATCTCTCTTTTTTTATGTGAATAGTAAAAGAGTAAATGTATGCAACAAACATTGAACTTCCATTCAATGACTCCAGAAGAGTCATTATCCATGTGCACAGGACAGAGTGTGAGAGACAAAATGAGGCACAGGAGAATTAAATACCCACATTTGGTCTCAAAGGCAGGTACTGCCTCTTTGAGTCACAAGGTAGCGACGGTGAGATAAACGAATCTTGTAACTCAGGATGAGAGACAAGAGGGTGTGGGAGGCAAAGATCCAGCTCCTTCTCCCCCCACCATTCTCCTTTCATCACAACCACCATACAAATGCCTCTTACATTAAACCACAGCTGAGCACAGGAGATTGACAGGATTTTCACTTTTCATCTGGATGATTCAACATCATGTAGAAACAGCCACTGTGGGCCTCCTAAGGAGGGAAGGGTGGAAAGCAACCTGCTTGAAAGACTTATTTAAAAAGAAAAAAGTTCAGAAGCCACTAGGTGTTTGGTACTTATTTTCAAGGCTATAAATCCCACAGCAGGTGTACCTAAGCAATCAGAATAGGCAAGAACTCTGATAAATTCCATGGTGATACTTAGGGCCACAGAACCCTGGGAGGCTATAAATAGTCATTAGGAGTGAGATGTAGCTGAACACCAAGGGAGAACCCACCAATGGAGCAGAAATGTAAATCAGGAACTACTGTAAGAAAATTGTGTTTTCATATTAAGTATAAAGGATGAAAAAAGAAGAGAGAGAAAGTGAAGCTAGGTTTTTCCTCCCAATGGTTGGTCAGGATTAGAGTCACTTCTGAACATTTCAAGGAAGAAAGGAAGAGGAGAAGAGAAAATGGAGGGAGAGGAAGAAGGAACTGAAGGAGGCAGGGCAGTGGGCTCTCCTCTACCTGGATTTCATCTAAATGTGTATGGAACCCAAAAGATTAATCCTGATGTGTGCTTCCACAGTCAGTGAGCAACTCCAGCTGACACACTGGTTTTCTTTTCTTCTCTTTTAACAAGAGAATAAAACTACTGATAAGCTCTGTGCACTTAACGATATTCTCTGTGGACACTGAGAGGGTTAATATGCGATTGGTAAGTCATTCTTGACCAGTGTGGAGGCCCTTGAGGTAAACCCATCATGCACTGGAGCACCTACAAGCATTGCCAACCTTCTGAGCTTTCCTCCAATGAAATGCACGCTCTAACATGGAAGTGCTTGTATTCACAGGATAGAGTCTTACAAGTTACAGAGAACAATAGAAATGTATTCTGTTAAGCCAACAGTGTGGTTTTCAGGCTGTTTCTGTCTGCAGTATACTTTTGTTAATTTTTCCTGTGAATGGTATTTCTATAATTGAGTAGGTCACCTTGAAATGTAAGTTTGCACTACACATACAAAAAAAAAAAAGTCCATGTAAGCCACATCTTTAAAAATTCTCTCTTAAATTTTATATATGGATTTATAGAGCAATCATTGTTTCAAATATCTAGTAATACAGAATCTAAGTGGTGAAAGAGTTGGTAATGATATTGTTATCCTACTTAATATTTTCTTGGCTGACCCACACAGACCCTATTTCAGAAAATGCTTCCAAAGACCCAGAATATAATTGATTTATTTCCTCGGTCAGGGAAGGGTGGTCATTTTTAAGCAATTGAGAAATTAGGTTCGGCATCCAATGATGTTTTATAAAGCCCTACAAGTTTGATCAGACTAAAAGAAAAAGAAAGATAGTGGTTTCTGAAAATAATAGAGTATAAAGCATGATGAAAATGAGTATGGGCTTAGAAGGTGAATTGCCTGGGTTCAAACCCCAGATGTGCTGCTCATTGGCTGTATACTTCTGGGTGTTGTCTTCATTGCCACAGCTACATGTGTGAATGATGGTGGTTAGTGTGCCCACTTCCAACATTATTGTAAGGCTTAACCAATGTTTCTATTTATAAATTCTGGCACATAGTCCACTTCACACAATTACTGACCTGCATCAATAGATATATATTCTGAGGAGGCTTAGTGTTGAGTGCTTTACCCATTAAATGTGCTTTATCTACTAATGCTAAGTATCCAAAGGCCTGCTCAGGCTCCCCTCTTGATAGTCCACATATCTGTGTTTTGTACCAAGCCTGATTGCACATTCCTTTCATCTTCCTATTGATTCTGGGAACATTACAATAGTCTCCTGATCCCAGGACTGTTACTTTTAAGACATCCACTGAGGATATCAACCCCAGCCCTACTTCTCATGTTTTCAGTGTTGATGTCTCCTTATCATCTGCCAGATGAGTTCTGAGGTACTTTAGTCTTGCGTTCCAGATTCTTCACATTTTAGTCTGAGCCTATGCAGGCAACAACATTTCTCATGCTTCACCAGCAATGATACTTTGCCAAGACAAACTAATCAATCCACACAGAATGCTGCCTTGTTACTAAACTGAAGTGAAGGGTTGAGGATTTAGCTCAATGGTAGAGTGCTTGCCTAACAAGTGCAAGGCCCTAGGTTTGGTCCTCAGCTCCGGGGGAAAAAAAAGAAGTGGATCTTCCCTCTTCAAATTAAGCTAAACTGAAGTTAACAGAATGATTCATAGAAGCATTTCTAAAGATTTTGCCATTGGAATCCCAGGAAAATCTACACAACCTTCCCTGTGGGGGCATCTCTTCCTTCCATGCAAATAGCAGGAAAGGCAACATTGCTCATTATTAACATGGATGAATTTGAAATAACCATCTAAATTATTCAGAGCAGGACTCTTAGTAAATGTGAGTACTCGGTGGTCAAATTAGGATAGGGTCCTTGGGTAAGAGGCTATGGGGTAAGGACAGGTAAGGCTGACTCCCCCTACATGACAGGGCAGACTGTATGTAACAAGGATCAGACAGGGGAAGATATTGTGGGTCTGAAAATTCAAACTAGCTTAGATGGGCAGATATAAGAATCTGTGTATAATTTGTGATTGAAATAATGGGGTAGTTTTGAAATTTTTTTTAAGAATAAATAGAGAAAAGAGGAAAGTCATAGACAGAACCACAGAAGCATCAGACTTCAGGACAGAAGCCAAGGAAAATCTGTCTTGTTAACTTCTGACTTACATATACTATACATCTACAACTGACTACTTCTGAAGAATTTCCATGGCCACTAAAAAGAACACGTGACCTAAAACTCTGCTTTCCTCCTAACATCTCCCTGGAATCCATTTCAGCTCTTAGCCAGAGGTTACCTGCAGGTGCCGCCATCTTGAAATACAACAGTGTGGAATGTCGACACAGTTTTTAAAGTGAATTGGACAAAAAGAGGCATCAAGATCATCCACAAGTGTTGTTAGTCAAATTTAACTATGTTTTAAAATAAATTTTATACTCTCGGTGGCTTAAGTCCTTTCTCTCTATCTATAATTTTTCTTCCTCTTTTTTCCTTTAAAGACAGGGCCTCACTGTGTAGCCAAAATGGGCCTCAAACTTCCAAGTCCCTTACTCAGACTCTAAGCAGTGGTTAGAAGCATGCACTGTCATGCTCGGCAGAGGCTTATTTCTTCCAGATTTCATGCTGAGTGAAGACCACCTAGCAGCTCAGTTCCAGCACCTCCTTTCTCACTGATAGCCAGGAGAAGCCACTGTCCCAGGGAAGGAGAATACAGCAAATACATACTGGACTTTAAGGCTTCCACATGCAACATTACAGTTGTTTGTTTGGAGTGGGGGACACACTGGAAGCAAACAGAAAAGGCAGCATTTGTACTGTACATGAAGAATAGAAAGGACTTAAGTGAATAAAGATGGAGAGAGAGAAAGGAGAAATAAGTCAAGGGGAAAAGGCAGGTGTGTCTCTATGGGTTCAAGGCCAGCCTGGTCTACACAGTGAGTTAAAGGTCTGCTAGGGCTCCAGGGTAAGAGGCTGTCTCAACAACTATAAAGTCAAAACAGAAATGGCACAGAGTTAGGGACATTGCAGAGAGTTTCCCTAGTTAACTAAAATAAAAAGTGCTATTTCGTTCTAAAAGAAAAAACTTTATGCCGAATAAAGAGATGCATTTGCTGTACAGCCAACCTATAAGATGGACAAGCTTGAATGGAAAATGTGATTCCATTCAATCCCACTCCATCGGACGCAAAAAGTTACAACATGGATAAAGCGGTTGCATGGTACCATAGGACTGGATTGAATAAACCCTGAGGATGCAATTCAAGAAATAACTTTTTGCTTAAATCAGTGACAAGATGAATCCTGTTAGAACTGGAAGACAATAATGAAAAAGAGTGCCTGGCTAGGGGGGACATGTATATTGTCAGGTGAATTCCAGTCCTATATCACGAATAAAACAATTGACAGTGGGTTTGGCTTTTAAACCCCATTGTGCTACTGGTGCTTTGGGAGGGAAATTAACAGCCTTCAAACAGCTTCCACTGACATATTCATCATGAGAGAAAACTAGCAGTTCCATGGCTGGTACCAAAACTAATTTTGGTGAAAAGGTTAAGTATTAAACACCAGTTGTTATGCCCCAGATGTAAGCTCTGGAAGGCAAAATCAGGATCCCATGGACATTTTTTTCCACTGGAACTATTGAGATATTGAGAAATAGGAGCTGGGGAGATGGCTCGGTCTGTAAGTGCTTACTGCACATGCATGAAGACCTGAGTTTGGATCCCCAAGACCAACATCAAAATCTAGGTACAGCAGTACTCTGCAATCCCAGTGCTGGGGGAGGAGAGACAGGAGAATCTCTGGAGCCCACAGGCCTGCCAGCATAGTTAAATAAGTGAGCTCCAGGTTCAGTGAGAGACAATAGGGTGGAGAGTGACTGAGGAAGATATCTAACACTTGCACCAATACTTCCACACACATGTGCGCATGCCCACACATGAACAGGTGTACACACATATACCACACATATACAAAGGTATATAGTAATATATGTTAAATAATTTAGTGTAAAGAATAAAAGAGGTAATTCCTCCATTTGGGTGGTTTATGATCTTCTTTCAAGGCAAGTATTTTATTAAGATTGTTTGCCCTCATACATACCAAAAAGACTCTATATTCTACCAGAGAGATACTTGGTTCATCCATGTTGATGGATGCTCTATTAATAATAATTAAACCAGCCTAGATGCTCATCAAGGTGAGCGGATAATGAAAAGGTGGTATTTAAGCCCAGTGGAGTGGTACTACATAGGAAATAGATATTATGAAATATGATTAATGTAGTTTGGTTTTTTTTTTTTTTTAACTCTTTGGGGGTCTACTACCCAGCTCTCAAATAAATACATGAGGGCTTATTCTTTGTTATAATTCTTGGCCTTAGCTTGCCTTGTTTCTAGCCAGCTTTCCCAAACTTAAATTATTCTGTCTACCTTTTGCCTCTGGGCTTTTACCTTTCTACTGAAATGTAGAGAACAATTCCAAAGAGATGGTACAAGCATCCATCTCTGTTCACTTCCTGACCCATCCAAATGTGGTTTCTCAGCTGTGATGGACTGCACCCTCAAATTGTGAGATAGAATAAGTCCTTCCCCCCTCTAGTTGCTTCCTGTTAGGTATTTGGTCACGGCAATTTTGAGAGTACTAATAGGAAACTGATCCTGAAGAGTGGGGCCATCACTGTGAAAAAACTGACCATGTGATTCTTACACCTTTGGAACTGGTTTTGAGGAGGAATGGTGAGTCTGGAGCTGAGACTGAGGAAGCCCTAGAATGCTAGAAGCTGAGCTTAATGGGCCATTCTGGCAGGAGTTTGGAAGACCAGAAGGCTAATAGGAATCCAAGCTCACTAGGCTTCCAAGGGTAACAAAGATTCTATCCAGTCCAGTCTAGGACCAAATGTTGTATTCTGGCAAAGAATCTGGTGGCATTCTGACCTGCAAATAGCAAAGCTGAATTCAAAAGGGATGATTTGACCAGGGGAATTTCAGGACAGCATAGAAAGCATCTAAACTGTGGCTTGGTAGGAAATGAACTTGAACCCACCTAAACGTGAGGAGAGGGTAGGGTTTGGACAAGCTAGTAGTCATTGTTAAGGAGTAATACCAGCAAAAAGAAGGTTAACTTCCATTGGGACAACCAAAATGTGACTTGAAGACAAAGCCCTATCCAATGAAAAGCTCCAGAGTATAACAATACAAATTCATTTGAACGGAAAATGTTCAGAAAACAGAGACTTTAGAGTACCATGAAGGAAAACACTTGTCTTAGAAATATTTTTTCCAAATTCACCCACAAAGTCACATGGAGGCCACTACAACTACAGTCCAATGGAGGCCAGGCTTTCCCTCAGTCTGATATCAGAACTTGTCATCATCTTCATCATGCTAGTTTTACAGTCATGAAAGACACAAAAAATGAGGAAGTCATCCAGGCTTGCACTGAGGTCCCAAAAAGCCACTGGGCAATGTTTGGAAGGGTCAGATTCTCTGAACTGAGCACCCAAGTGGACTGTGCATAAAGTTGGGAAAGCGGAGTCTAAGTGTCAGTAGAGACTCCAGAGTATCAGAGATGGCAGAAATGTAGGAGAGTCCCTGGGAAAACGTGTAGCTACTGAGTGGAGCTGGTTCAAGAGCACAGCAACAGGGCTGGAGAGGAGAGGCTCCCCACGCCTACTGGCATTTGATGACACCATCCCTAGTCCCAGATGCTAAGCATTTAGTCAAAGGGCTCAGTGTTTTCCTTGCTGTGTTTCAGCCTTGGTTCCCTCCTAACTTTTCTGTGCCATGCCCCCATTCCTCTCTTTTGGAATGAGAATGTTTAGCCTGTGCCATTATATACTGCAGTCATGTAACTCAGTTTTGTTTTTATTGGCAGTCATTCTCAGTTAAGAGATTGCCTTGAGTTTCAGAGGTGATTTTTGAATGTTGAACTTTCCTTAATTTTTTTTATATTATAATATAATTGTATCATTTCCCCTTTCCTCCCTCTGAACCCTTCCATATATCCCCCCTTGCTCTCTTTCAAATTTGTGGCCTTGTTTTTCATTAATTGTGTGTGTGTGTGTGTGTGTGTGTGTGTGTGTGTGTGTGTGTGTACAACCTTAAAACTTTGAACTTTTAAATGATGCTGAAACAATGAAGACTATGACAATCTTTTGGAGTGGAACTAAATACATTTTGCATTGTAAGATAAACTTGAGTCTGTAGGGTTGAGAGGTGTAATTTTGTGGTTTAAAGAAAGTATCAAGGTGTCAAACTGATAAGGAATGGATCTGTGATGGTTAATTTTAATTGCCTCAGGCATTATTGAAGTATACTTTGGTTGAGGCGGTTCCAGACGAGGCTGACAGAGGAATGAAAACCTACTCTTAAGTACAAGTTGGGGGAATGAGTGAGTCATATAAATGCCACTCATCTCTCTCTGGCCCACCCAGATGTCGGAAAAGCACCCATTACCATAGCTGTGACCCATTCCTGCCACCACACTGACCCCATTATGATGGATCAGACCCCCAAATACTGAGGCAAAATAAATCTTTCCTCTCTTGAGTCATCTCTTGTCTTGGTCACAGCGATGTGAAAAACAATACAAGGGGCTCTCTAGCCCCTAGATGTCTCTGTAGAAGCATTGTGGTGAGAACTCATACACTCCAGGTCATCTGGCTGAGTGTGAGAATACTACAGAGCATCATACATGGGAGAGAGCAGGAGTCAGTGGAGAAGTTTCACCAAAGAAACCATAGAAAGCAGATTTTAAAAAACCATTAAATCATTGGCTGTTTTATCAGTCTGCTTTCTTTTTGGTAAAATCACTTGGTGACTCCAGTGTCAACATGAGACTCCTCCACCCTCAGGTTTGACTGCAGCCCCTGTGAAACAGGCCCCAGGGAGGGTGAGACAGGTGACCACACAGAATACAAAGAAACCAGGGCCAACCTCAGGAAGCCTCAGAGAAGCCCCCCAAAATGTGTCCGGAAAACAAGGAAAGCATAATTCATCAGCTCTTCTCCCTCTCATGCTGACCAAGGCATATGGGAACAAAGTAAGTCAACCATAGGTCTCAGCATGAAGGTGGAAACTCATGGAGGGAACTTAATTGCTCAAAGAGGATTGAAATAACAGTCTAACATTTGGGGCAATGAATTACAGTCCTTTGCCATGTTTTATCTTTGATCAATCAACGTAAAAGTGTTACTATTTAGTTTACTACTGTGCTTTTAGTTTAAGTGATGACATAAGTGTCTTAAGATGGCATTGGATAACGCTTTAAACACTTAAACTTATCTGCAGCCCATATGCCAACATTACTTAAGAGTAAGTGGGAGATTCCAATGGGAGCTCTTATCCAGGGCCAGAGGAAAATTCCTTCCCTGGCCTTAATTGTAAAGAAGGAACACAAAGCAGGTTTTTTGTTTTGTTTTGTTTTGTTTTGTTTTGTTTTTTTCAAATCCTAGAAGTCATACTTTCAATATAGTGGTCACATCTGTGATCACTTCTCTACCTTGACTTAATCGCTGTGTCAGTGGTACAGGTGCAAAAATACCAGTATCTTGCTGGGCAGTGGTGCGCACACCTTTAATCCCAGCACTTGGGGAGGTAGAGGCAAGCACATCTCTGTGAGTTTGAGGTCAGTGTGGTCTACAGAAGGACAGCCAGGGCTGTTTCACAGAGAAACCCTGTCTCAATAAACAAAAAAAGTAAATAAAATAAAAATTACCAATATTTTTCTTACAAAGTAAAAAATTGGCAACTTCCTAAAAATGAAGCCTCAATCTAATCATGATTTGTTGAAATATTTCTAGAATAAGGAAAGGACACTTTTCAGAGATCTTGCTTATTCTGCTGTCACCAAGAAGAGCTGACCCTTCCTCCCATGTGACAAGTCACTGAGGCTTAGAATTATAAACTAAGGTTAGATTATAAGACACTGACTGGGTCTGCTCCAGCCCTGTGTGTTTTCTAACAACTCTTATTCTGTAGCCGTTTACTGCCATTTCCTTGGAAGTGAGGCTAGGAATTTTCCCAGAAAACTAAGTTCTCATTCTTCTGCTAAAATGAATGCTTTAGAAACATTCAGAAGGAAAGGGACAAATATGAGCCATTGTTCTCCCTGAGGTAGAGAAGGAAGAGTGCCCTTCCTTGGAGTGTGTCCACCTGAAGTGGGCAGCCCCATACTATGGGCTATGGGATCTTTGATTGTCAAAGTGAGCATTCAAAAGTGACATTTTTATTAACAAAAAAATGATTAAATATAATTCTTTATCTTCAAAGTGGTCCTTTTGAAAAACTGTGATATTTCTACAAAAGATGACAATCTGCCAACACAGAATAGCTTGTGAATGCAAATATTGCTCACTTCATTGTTCCTGGTTTCCTCAGAAGCTGCATAACCTCACTTTCTAAAAACTGTAGGCTGTGAAGTTAATAGAATTCAAAAGGACTAACTTTCAATTCCAAAAGTTATAAAGATGTTAGGTCTCCACATCTTTAAGGAAATCCAATTATAGGTCTTTTTATTATTATTATTATTATTCAAGCAAAGACCAAAGGAGTGGTTTTTCTTCTCTGGTGTCATCTGCTCAGCAGGAACTCACCTTGACGTTGGAGCTGATCTTCTTGCATTTCTCATTTCAAGATTACCACCAGATACCCAAACTCAGACAGAAACTCCAAGCTGTCAAAAGTTACTCTGCACACTTCAGAAGTACACCTTTTCCTAGTAGTTTATCTGGGAAAGTTGAGGATGGGATTGTGGTTAGGTGGATGCCATGCTGAGGCCACATTTAAGGAGCAATTCACTATTAGAGTAACGGGAGTGCAGGGTGATAACAAAGGATTTCTTGAGTTTCGGACCCTTAGTACTTTGTGCCCTCACCCTAACCTTGGCTAGAGTGGAACTGATTTCTTGGCATCACCCTATCCTCCTAAAGAGAAATGACATGATGATGAAAGAAGCGTTTTCTTCAGAGGTCCAAGCACTGGTAGGGTGCTCATGTCCCTCAGCCACATTCGTGTGAGTAACTCCAGTGAATGAAACTCACTGTGTCATGAAAGAGAGATGCGGAAGGGAGAAAAGAAGGTTGAAGGGGAAGAAGAAACAGATCAGTGGGAATTGGAGGGGACAAGAGAGAATATGGGATGAATAGATCGGAATGCTTTATGTAGAAGTTTGAAATTTTTATAATGAAATATTATATATAATACATATTAACAAAAACAAAACAAAATGCAACAAAGTTTTAAGTCTATTAAAGTATGAACTGAATGTTTAAGAAAATTTCTAAGAATGCTGATTGAGCAACCTTTTCCAAAGAGATTTGAGAGAAGACATCAAGATCTGATGAAACTGTCTTGTGAGTCACACACCAAAATGTCATCCAGAAAGAGAACCATTGAGGTGCTTAGGGCCCAAATATCTCCAGGGACAGTTATATATGCCCTAGGAGAGAGTTCAGGTTTGTTTTTGCACTGATGTCAGGTCTTGTGTAGGCAGCCACGGTGATGAAGCTTTGTGGGTGTAGTTTCCCTTAGAAATCTAAGGGAAACGATCTCACAGGAAACTTCCTGAGATGTTGATTCATTGGTTGGGGCTATTGTAGTCTTTACAAACCTCTTTCACTATGATCCCTGACTCTTAGGTGTGGAAGTTGTGTTATAGATGTATCCCTTAGGGCTAGGCAACACACAGCCACATGTTCATGTTCTCTGAATTTTGATAGGTTGTGGTTTTCCATAATGGTCTCTAACTATTGCAAGATGTGTCTTTGATGAGGAGTGAGACCTGTAATTATCTATCTGTGGAAATAAGGATAAATATTTAGACTGTAGTTAGGAATTAGGCTGTTTCATTTTTAAGTTGACAGAGTATGCATAAATAGGAGTACAATTTCAGCTGTTGGTTCCTAAGATTCAGTGCTCTTGGTTGTCTCTCTCTCTCTCTCTCTCTCTCTCTCTCTCTCTCTCTCTCCTTGCCTACTACTAACCTCATGATCACATCTGTATCCTTTATCAAGTACAGCCAAAGTCAGAAACCTGAGTTTCTCACAAGTCAGGCTGACAGTCATCAGGAAGGGATTTTTTTAATACTTCTGATTGACTGAAGCATCTGTCCCACTCAGCCAATAAGAAAGATAGAAACACTCCACAAAAACATTTACTGATTCCTCTTTCCTCATAGCATCAAGATAGGACATGTAAAGATTTCCAATTGGTTCCATCCTCCATAAATCAGAGTATGTTTATTTTGTACATTAGTTTTGTAAATTTGACATAAACTAGAGACACCTGAGAAAGGGGAATGTCAATTGAGAAATTGCCTCCATCAGTTTGGCCTGTGGGAATGCCAATGGGGGCATTTTCTTGATTTATGATAGGTGTTGGGGAGCCCGGCCCACTGTGGATGCTGCCACCCTGGTTATATAAAAAGGCAAGTGTGAGAGCAAACTAGTAATGAGCCCTTGGCAAGACATCTATAACATCCCAGGTAAGGACCAAGGAGCATTGATGAGGGGAAGACAGAAGACTGTAAGAGCCAGGGGACAGGCAAAAAGGGCTTCAAAATGCCTTCGTCTGAGCAATACACAGCCATTGCAGTAATGAATGCTCGATAACTGAGGAATGGGCCCATCAACAGCCAGGCATGGATGGAGGAGGGGCTCAGAGGGCCTTATCCCTCACCAATGAGCTATGTCTTAGTAGTAGATTGGAGGGAGGTCGTTATTTCTTTCAGTTGTACACCCACTGGTGACTGTGTCAGAATCCAGTGGATAGTCCCAATCCAAGGACATTGGTTAAACTAAATAGGTTACAAAATCAAACCAAAAGTCTTAAATCTGGAAAATAGACTTGTATGGAGAAGGGGAGCTTGATAAGGGTGGGAGAATGATAACAGAGCTCAGTGAACAGAATACATTCCATAAATGTGTGAAATTGTCAAATGACTAACTTAATTACTATATAATTTTTAACTTAATAAAAATATCTGACTTTAAGCAGTGTATGTGAGACATTCCATTCTCAAGAAGAAAGGGGTAGCAAGTTTTAATTAATGGGCTAGGCAGCTCCTTGCATTGCCTGTCTGCTGCTTGTTGGATCCATAGGTCCATGAAGTGTCAAAGCTGGCAAGAATCTTGGACTCACTCCAGCCTCAAACCCCTTATTTTACAGATGAGCAAGCCTGCTAGCTAACGTTATTGATTCTCCTTCTTCTTCAAATGAGTTTTCACTTTGCTTTCCAATCCCTCATCATTTCTTTTTACCACTGTGGATGCTGCCAGGCCATTACCTGAACTAGCCTCTTTGTGACTCAAACATCCTTGTCTGTGTTTACTTATGAAGGAAAGAGCTTTTATACCCAAGCAATTTCCTAAGTAATGTGGCAGCCACTGCATGTCCCTTCTTGATGTTATTAATAAAAGAGATACAGTAATGTTACTATTTAAGTCTTGGCATTGTTCTTTTTTGACAGATATCAGTCAGTCAGTACAAAACAATGTTCTCTCTCTCTCCCTCTCGACAGAAACTATGACAGAAATGCTCTACATAACACATAATACCCATTCATCAATTCCTGCCACCAGAAATTAGAACTTCAGTTCATTATAAAAGATATTTCCCCCATCACTCTGCCCTCCAAACTCTCATTAGCAAAGGATATTCTTTTGTTTTATATCTTGCAAAGCTTAATGCCGAGTTTCTCACTCTAGGATTTCCATCCCTTTGTCACAGAGCCGACTTGGGTCAGCCACTTTACAGGACATTTTGTTCCTTGTGAAAGTCTCCACTTAGGCATTGAAATGTCATATCACTATCAGAATGGCAGATGCCACCATTTCTAGGATATCTTCCCTTGCTTCCTGATCACCATAAGCACACACTCCCAAGGTCATAAAGCTCCCTTCCTTTGCATTTACATAACAGCTTCTATTTATAGCTGCCTGAATATTTAGCACAGTAAATTATTCTAGTCTATTTCACTCTTTTGGATTATGAAAATAGAGACTAAACCTTTGCACTTAGGGAAATATGAAGATTCAAAATAAATATTAGTTAAATGAATACACAGAAACCTTTGGCATGATGTAGGTTGACCCAATTGTGCAAATTAGCACAGACTCTCATGTGGAAAAGATCAAAGTCAACAATTGAAAGATATTTTTCTAATTGAAAGGAACAATAAAGTTGTAACCAGCTCAGTGGGGCTGGTGGTGAAAGTTTTTGCCTAGTGACAATGTCCTCACAGATAGGCATCTAAGTATTGGTTTCTTCAAAGGCATTTGAGTTCCTACCAGGTTCCCCCTGCCAGGGATTGTAAGGAGGAGAAAGAATGTGCATGTCCTGCTGATAGATAAAAACCAATAATGACTTTAAAGTTCTTTATCAACTTGCCTTTCGATCTCTTATTTGTCACGTTCCTAAGAGAACCAATCCTAAGAATCTCATGACTTTATAGTGCCTCTTCATCATCACCAGTCATTATGGCGATCTGAGCCTTGCTGTGTGTCAGTCTCTATCCTAGGCACTTCGTGTAGGTTATCGTGCTTAGAGCCTGTAACAGTGCATTGTGAAATGGAGAACTAAAGACAGAGAGGTAAGGTCATTTTGCTTGCAATAATATGACTGCAGACCTGAGCTCCAAGCCCAGACAATTTAATCATGCCACTGTATTTGATTTCCAAATAACCATGCCTTTACTCACCTCCCACCACTTACAGTAGAGAACAGTCATTCTTTTTGGGGGATTTTGGGGAAGCCTAGCTCAGGATGGACCTTTAGTCCTGTGTGTCCATGCTGCACTTCAGTTACCACCTCGGTGTGCTCACATTTTCTAATCTCCCCCACCACTGGGTACCAAGAATTATTTTGTGTAGGGTTAAACTCCTGCTCTATAGTGGAAAGGAAAGACAGTGATTTAGAATCCTGGCAGGAAGAGAACACAGCAGTTCTACAGAGCATGCCAGGGTGGCAGGCTGAACACAGTGAGCCTACAAGAAACCCATTACATCACAGAGCCCATCAAGGCCTGCAAGAGAGTAAGGCTCTACCTCCTTCTGAAGAAATGACCCTTCCTCCACACAGTGGAGGGACACATGCATGCTGCACTTGACTCCACAGTATCATTTGACCGCAGATCATCAGCTGTGGCAGCCTCCCGATGAAACTTTCTCCAGCGTGCCTCATCAAAGGGAAGCCTGCTACTGTGTGGGAAGCTTTGAGGCTTGAACAGGAGAAAGAATATAAAGTGAGGAGCTGAGAGGTCTCAAAGGACAGCTCTCCCAATAAAAGCAAAAGAACACAAATATAAAAGACTCCTGACTTCTTTAGCAGTATGTAAAAAATACAGGTTGCTAGTTTGTCACATCATCAATGTTTTCCCCACTGACTCTGAAGCCATCACAAGCTGAAGCAAACCTGAATTAAAACGGGCTTCAAAGGAAGCTTAACAGTTGGTCACAAGGGGTAAATTCCCCTGTACTGCAAAAGGGAAGGCTCCCCAGAGGGTGATAAGTGGGAGAGTCCCTTCAGTCGCATAGTACAGTAGGAAATCATAACTCTTCCCAGGCCAGGGATGCCTGCCACGGCCACCTTCACCAACTTGCTCAAAGTCGCAGTAAAACAAGAATGCAAACCCACAGCTGTCATCCCTGATGACGGATTTACTGATTTTAGATGGCCGCTTCTCTTTTTAATACCTTCCTCCCCCAGCCAGCCTGTGAATGGCAGAGACATATGCCATTGAAGATCAGCAAAGTCTTCCCACAGCTGACCTCCTCCTAGGCAGGGACACTTTGAACAAGTGAGACAAGGTGAGGAGAAGGCACTCAGCTCCCTCAGTGCTGCACTCAAATCCCAGATGCCTGTCTCCCAAGGGTATTTCCAAGAGCATGAAGTACATATAATCCCAGAAGGAAAGACTTACACCAACACTGTTTCCATTAGCCCAGATTTTCCATTTCTAACAAGGAAAAGTTAATGTACATATTTGAAAATAAAATCATTTTAGCAGTAGTATATACCAAGCAGTCTTCTACCTGCCTTACTATTATAAATCCCACTATATCAACAAGGAAGCAGAAGCAGAGAACTGCAGTGACTTTGCTCAAACTATGGGACTGGAAGTAGCAGATCCAGGCCCAGCCTGCCTGCTGAACTGCCTTTACTACCTTCTGTTACTCTCAGGTAAACCAAACCCATGTCATCCTGTGCTCTGCAAGCCTCCTAAGTTATCCATGCTTTAAGCCACCATGCCACAAGCTGGTTCGAGATTTTGGAGAAAGGAGGGTGGATGGGAGGTGAGGATGATGGAGGTTACTGTGGTTGGCAATGAGCTGGGTGGCTTTGTCTTCCTTTGCTATTTCTCCAGTTGCCCTCGACAACGAGGGAGCTTCTGATTCATGTGCTGCATAGGATGAGACCTTTATATCCTCTGTTTGCAGGTGTCGCAGGCTCTTTTATATCCCCGCCGATTGTTGCTTGGTCTCCCTACTTCTGAAATGTCTCTGGACGCTGTTTTATTATGTAGAGTCAGGCAAAAGACAGACGGCTGTGTATGTGAAGGTGTGATGAAGCTGGCACCGGGTCTGCTGTGTCTGTGGTAGTTTATTACTGCTGCCAGCAGAAGAGAAATCTGATCCTGGCAGATGCAGCCTGCTGTGAATCAATATTTTACAGGTAGTATACTTTGAAGAGATGACATCAAGACAGAATCAAAAGAGAGGCGGGAGGGAGAGAGAGAAGGAAAGAAAAGGAGCAAGTAAGAGCAGAGAATTTATCCTGACAGCCTTTGACAGTTCTTCCCACAAGGAGTGAGGGGAACAAGCCCCAGCAAGGGGAGCTGACACCTCCCTCAGGAGGGGAGAGGAGACTCCTTGACAAAAGCCATTACTCCCTGCTGCCCTTCACCACAGGCAGGCTCTATCAGAAAAAGGGAGCCAGGGTTGTAATACTTCTTTAGAGCAAAGAAAGCCTTGCTGAGACTAGAGCTGAGAAAATACTCACAGGCACAGGGGAGGCCCATCCTTCCCTCCCCTGGCTCACAACAGGAGAGAAAGCCCCAGAGAGATGATTCTACCTTTTATTTCAGGTCTTGGTCTTCCCTTGCTCTGGGCTTTAGGGAGGTCCTTGGGGGAACTCTGAAGAGTGTTCCAGACCTTCCATCTGGGATAGAAAAGCACAGAGTGAGTAACGGAATTTGCCAGGGCTCTTAGGATCCCAAGGCACTGAGGAAAGAAGAGCTCCCCCAGGCTGCTGTCTTCCCTCCAGTAAACCTGTAGACACGGACTTGGTGTCAAGAGAAGAAGCTGGGACAGCTGTACTTCTGCCAAGAAGACAAAGGAGCTGTTTTTATGCCTAGCCTAGAAGAGTGGAGAGTGATTCTGGGGAGGGGGGAATTAATTAAACACCAATCAAGCTTTTCCTCTGAGGAAAGCACTTTTCAACATAGTGGGAGTGTGAGAAAGATGTAAAAATAGTGAACCACTTACATCTCTGCCTTCAAGGGGAATAAGACATACATACACACAACCTGTTCTCATATGAGATGGACTACTGATGTCCATGACATGACCGTCAGAGTTCCCTAACAATCCAGAATTACAGCCTTTTAATATCTGAAAGGAATCTTGGCATAAAGAGTAAGGAAGGTTGGCTATAGGTTTGGCCGCAGGACCTGGGCAAGCTACAAGACACTTGCCCTAAGACTACACATCTGCATCAAATCTGGGCCTTGCAAAATAAAGTGAATATTAACAGGAAAATAGACAGGAAGTGGGTTCCAGAACAAAGAAATTGCTTGAGTCAGCACTTCCTACCCAGTGTTCCAGGAAAAAAAAAAAACAAACAAACAAATAAAAAAAAAGGGCATGTGAGAGAGGTGTTATAAGAAATACCTTTTTGACAAATAAACTTTAGATTTTTCAACTTACTTAAAGACAAAAACTATCGTAAGTTAAAGTTCTCTGATGAGAGAAAGTCTTAAAGAGAAATGAAGAGGTAAACAATAATATTTTTATGTGTTAGATGAACTGTCTTTTTTATGGGTGTGTGTATGTGTGTGTGTATGTGTGTGTGTGTGTGTGTGTGTGTGTGTGTGTGTGTTCACATCTATGCACATACATGTGGTGGCCAGAGCTTGACATTGGGTGTCTTCATCACTCTCTGCCTTATTTGTGAGTGTTCATGTACATGTGTACTTGAATGTGTGTGTGTTTATATGTGTACATGTACATGTGAATGACAGAGGTCAATGTTAAATGTCTTCTTCAGTCACTCTTCACTTTATATGTGTATGTAGTGTACATGTGTGCACATGCCCATGTATATGAATATATATGCATAGAGGTGTGTATGCACATGTATGTGGGAACAAGAACTTGACATCACATGTCTTCCTCAGTCACTCTCCAGCTTGTTTTTTGAGACAAGATCCCTCATTGAACCTGGAGTTCACCAAGTGGCTACCCCCGCTGGACAGCAAGCTCCATCAGCCTTCACTTTCCCTGCACTGAGGTTACAAATGTGTGCAATCACAGGGCTTCTACATAGGGTCTGGGAGTTGAACATGGGTCCTCATGCTTGTATGGAAAGCACTGTGCCAACTGAGGCATCTACTCAATCCCTAGTTGTCTTTTAAAAATGCAAATCCAATCATTTTGCATCTGCTGAAAATTCATACTTTTCTGCTGTCCATAGAATTAAGTCCCACCTTGCCCAGATGCTTTGCTTTCTCCACTGTCATGCTGAGTTGCCCATTTCTGCTGTGGATGCATCACCTCTCATCTAAATTCCATGTGGACTATTCTTTCCCCTTATTTTTGCTTCCCACTTTTACCAACCTACACTCAACCAATCACTCCTTCTAAATCAGCTCACTTTCAGCCACACTATCCCTGGCAAACATGAATTAAACAATGGGAGGAAGGAAGATAAAGAAAAAAAGTCTAAGAGGACCAATGGTCTTTAAAAATTCATTAAGGGAAGGAAAGGCTGTCTGCAGTTAAATATCATAAAACATTGGAAATACAAGAAACAACACAGAGCCAGAGTTCCACACTAAGGTGTGCCAATGACTTCCAGGTGACAAATCTCTGCTGATGCCCCAGTTAAGAAGTTGAATAGTGCAAAGACAGAGGATGAAAAATCAAGCCTAAGGCACCTTATAATGTTTCCTACCCCTACTCTAATCAAATCCAGACGAGTAGTCTATTAAACACAACAAAATCAAATTGTTTAACAATGATCTTACACTTGGATGTCATAGCAGGATCAGTGACTACCAGAATCTCCCGCCCTTCCCCTAACCTTCTTTCACTGTGGAGCTAGGAAACAGTTTGTGGAGTAGACCTTGACACAGAGAACACTGGAACAATAATCTGAGTTTGCACGGTCTGGTCTAATGTTGCCGTCATATCCGGTGCAACTATGACGCTTGTGATGAACAGTCTGGACTTAAATGTATTCCAGATTTTAAAGACTTACTAAGTTAAAAATGAAATATCTCATTAATATTTTCATATTGATTTCTTGCTGAGAAGGCAATGCTTTGGATTAAATACAATATATTACTAAAGATAATTTCACTTAAAAGTGTGGCTACCGAAAGAATTCCCCATCAAATATGAGACTCACATTTTATCCGCACTGCACAACACTGGTCTGGGTGTTAGTCTTTAGTCTTCATCATGGGGTTTGTGCTGGGTAACAGTTTCTATTTTTATAAAATCATTTCACAAACCCATCCCCGTGTGATTTATTAATTCCATTAGAATATTTGCTTCCAGACTGAGCTGCACTGAGCTGAATATACAGTTTGGGGTTGAAGGGGATAGCTGTATAGTGAGGGAGAAGGCTCATTTTTATTGCAGATGTAAAGAACAATGGAAAAAATGGGAAATAACAGTAGACTGGAAGGGGGGTCAGTGGAGAATCCAGTGAGCTTCCCTGGAAATGTCAATAGTATAGTGTGTTGACATGGCTTACAAAATCCCTGGTGGGGAATTGTGGTACAAGACACTTTGTTAGTTTAAATCATCTAACAAAATAATCACCTCACAGCATGCCATCAGTCTCTCACACTAAAGAAAATAAATTCTTCTTAGAAAAAGTGTGTGAACAGAAACAGTTTCTGTTTATGATTAATTTATACCTTCAAGGACATCAACATCTTTGTGACAGACTCATTGCAAGTCAGCATCTGAATGTGCCCCCTCCCCAAATACACACACCAAGACTGCCAGCAGGGTGAGGGATCATATGCTAAGCATGTACCACTGAGCTATGGCCCTGGCCTGTATGAAGAGCATCTTTAACTTGACTGATAAAGTGTGACTAACTGAAACATGGTTGCTATAGAATGGGATGCAACATGAAATGTATACAAAGACTGTGCTCTTTAAACATATATGCAAATATATATTTAAACAAGATTTCTTAGAAAGCTCATCTAGAAAGAATTACTTTTGCCAAGCAAGATTATTCAGTTTTTTCAATAATATCAAATATTGATAAATTCACCCCATTCTTTGCATTCCCTTGAAAGCCCATTTCCTTTTTTATTTTTATGTATTTTATTTTTATGAGTATTTTGCTTGCATTTATGTTTGTATACCACACGTGTGCCCGGTGCTGATGGAGGCCAGAAGAGAGAGTCTGTTCACCTGGAAACAAAGGTACAGACAGTTGTGATCTGCAATGTGGATGCTGAGAATTGAACCTAGATACTCTGGAAGAAGAGCCAGAGCTCTTAAACTGAGGCATCTCTCCAGCCTCAACAGTCCATGTCCTAGTTGAATGGCTAACAGTTTCTCCTTGCAGGAAATGATTTGCTGTCCTGAGACATACCCTTTTCTGCCTTCAATGTCACTAGTGGCTGGTCTAGCCAGAGATTATCAGACAAATTACCCCCATCCCACTTTCTCCTGAGCACTGTCGGGGTGCTTTCTTCAGGCAATGGGATGAAGATGGAAAGAAAAAGCAAATATGTTTAAAACATCTCAGTTGCTTTCCTCACAAGCTAGAACCTTGGGGCAGTGCTGATGTTGCAAGTTTTGGCTGAGTTCATTAAGCTTGGCCTAAACACAAGCAGAAGGCAGCAGTTGAGAAGGGCGGTCTGTGATTTTTATGTTACTGTCTGTGGATAAAAAGATTCAGCCTACTTGACTGTAAGGGTCAAGAAAGAGTGCATAAAAGACTGACTGTTATGCACTGTTACATAGCAAAGCCTAAGAAGTGCAAATATTCGTGATAGAAGATTCTAGACATATGAGGTGAGGATGCAATCTACTTCATGTCGCCTCATGTCACTTTTCATTGCATAATTATGAGTAGAGCCCTCTTCACTCTCAAATTGGCTTTATGTAAACAATAATTTTGGCTATCCTATGTAACCTGAAAAATACTGGAGTGAGCAAGCTGCTCAGTCCTGTCCATGATACTCATAAAGCTGTGTATGTTAACCAAATTCTGCACAATCGTAATTATGATTTCCATTGGGAAGCGACCATTGATTAGGAAATGGAGCTCTTTTTATTGGTGATGTGTAGAGGCTAGCCAAAGGTTAATGGGGACAAAAACCAGGCCAGCCTAGAATACTTGATAGATTAATATTATTTGCATGGTGGAGGTTAAGTGCTGCGTGGGCTGCCAAAGGAAATGCAAGTGTCTCAGAATGATTCTGGATAAACAGGAAGGTCAGACAAGAGCAGCAACAACCTACATGTCATTCCAGCTCATGTTCTCAGGGCTGGCATAGTCACTGTCAGGGGGCCAAGTTTCTCAGCTCTTGGCAGTTCACCTAAAGCAATTCTTTGAGAAGTTATGAAACATTGGCTTTTACAGTACAATTGTCCTTGTTATGACCTATGATCAGAACGAGAATAAAAATAGCTAACACAAGGCCTTGAACAATCAAATGATGTTCACTCTAAACAATTAGTGTAATGGTACCAGTGTGTTCTGATCAAGTATTGTTAATGCCCACAGAGTTTACAGGATCCAAGCCTGCCCCAGGATTTAGCACACCCATCAATCATTTCCTCCCTTGGCCCTTTTCCAGACCCAAGTTAAATACTTGGTACCTCTGAGAATTTTCCTGTCCTGTAGCATGTGTGGTTTTTCTTTTTGTCCTGAAGCAGCTGAACTCTATCCTTTCTCACATTCTAGTATTCCAGCCTGTATCTTCTAGTGGTCTTTCCAGAAAACACTATTTCAAGAATCGCCTTCTTGGGCCACTTTCTGTGAAGTCCCTATTTGTTTTCTTCATCAACTTATTTGCTTATTTATTTATTCTTTTCTTTGCCCCCCCCCAACCTATCCTTCATGAGCAAAAGGACACTTACCTGTTGGTTATTGTGATGCTTGTAGCTGGAAGAGTGCCTGTCACATCATTTTTGTTATAGAAAGAAATGAAAGAAGGATGACCACAGAACAATTGGTACAGACGTCTTCAGTGGGAGAAGCTACTGTGGATGCTCTTTTATTAACATCACCTAACAAAAACAAAATGGCCTAAGCAAATAATAACTACTGCAGCTAAAAACCTCCTCACTGGAGGGTGCAGTAGTGGCACTTATGTCTTGGGGTTAACCAAGAGCTGTCTAATTAGACATAAAGTCTGCTGAATAGGAGGGAATTCATGTCTACTACTATAAGCTTAGCCAACTACCAGTGACAGGTGATGTCAGGGACCAAGATGTCAGGAACCAAACATGAACCATGGAAAAGTACTAGCTAGGCCAGAGAACAAGTTATAAGACCACTGCCCTTCCCCAGAGCAGTAACACCTGTTTACTAACCAGAGGCTCCCAAAGATAAGAAGGCATTCCACAGTCAGGTGCCATGACAACCAAATGTAAAGAGCATTCCATGGTCAGGTAGCCTAGCAACAGTATAAATGGCCCCTGATCAGTGACCTTAGCCAACATCTTGTAGTTGCACGATCTGCACGTCTCCCACGTTCTGCACCCTTTCCACGTCTCTTCCCCTTCCCTCCTTCCTGCCCCCTCCCCTCCTATGCTATATAAGCCTTGCAGAGGAAAATAAAATTTGCAGCTTGATCAGAATCTTGTCTTGCTGTCATCTCTCATGCCCCCTGTTTCTTTCATTTGCTCCCACAGGTGGGTCGCCCCCATTGTAACCCCGCTGGCCGGGGCAAGGTGAGATCCTGGACTCTAGAGAAAAACCTACTATCATCACATCCCTAAATCAGCATAATTTCTAACTGCATTCATAATACTTGACCTTACACACAGAGATAAGTGTAACTCTCATCCACTGTCCTAGTTAGGATAGCTATTGCTGTAATGAAACTCTGTGGCCAAAGGAACTTGAAGAGGGAAGAATTTGATTGGCTTACACTTCCACTGGTCAATTACCTGACCAATGCCTCATTGTGATAGTCATCTTCAGATGGCTGGGCCTGGATACTTCAACATGTTCCCTTTGGTAGGCATGCAGCACATATCTGTCCTGCATCTATGGGACAAGAAATTTTCTCTTGTTTGCTTCTGGCAATCTTTTCTATTTGTGTCTTTTGATGGGATGCAGAGGACTTGTTAACAAAGATGACTTTATGCATGCTCACTGAGATGACTGAAAATGCAAGCAAACACAGAACCCCATTCCAGAACAAACACGAGGAGAAAAGGAAGCTCACACTTCTCAGGACCCATCTTTCCATCTCAGTGCTTTAATATCATCACTAGCCTCTTAAGAATGGACAAATATTCTGTTTCCTACTTACTGATACTTTATTTAGAATTTCAAAACTGGCACAGCAGGGAGAAGTGCTTGCTAAGAAAGCTTGACAACCTGGGTTTGTTCGGTTCCCTTGTAAAACTCTTATAAAAGCCAGACATGACAGTATGTAATCCTATGTAATCCCCGCACTCCTACAGTGAGATAGGGGGCAGAGACAAGAGAATCCACAGAAGCTTGAAGCTAGCTAGCCTGTGTTTCCTAGCAAACCATGAGGAAGATTCAAAGTCAAACGAGATCGAAAGCTAAGACTGACGTCTGACCCTGTCCTCTGTCATCCACATGTGCACCATGACAAGTGGGTACCTACACACACACACACACACACACACACACACACACACACACACACACACCACAGTGAGAGGGAGAGACAGCATACTTACACAAATAAATAAATTTTAGAGTGGTATGCTAGATAACATGCTTAAGCTAACATACTTAAACATTTTAACATTGTAATAAGTGATGGTATTTGACAACTTTTTATGCTATCTCACTGTTTTAAATTATCATTAACATCTATTTTCTATATAAAAGACTACATGGGGCTGGAGAGATGGCTCAGTGGTTAAGAGCACTAACTGTTCTTATAGAGGACTTGGTTTCAATTCCCAGTGTCCATGTAGTGGCTCAAAACCTTGTAATTAATTCCAGGGGATCCAAATACATCTTCTGATCTTCACAGGCTCTGCAAGAACACGGAGCACAAATATACAAATACACAAACAAAACATCCATACATACACATAAAAAAATTAAAAATAAGTAACAAAAATATACAGCCCACATACAAAAAGTAAATAATATAGATCAGGCAGTGGTGGTACATGCCTATAATCCCAGCACCCAGGAGGCAGAGGCAGGCAGATCTCTGTGAGTTCAACACCAGCCTGATCTATGGAGCAAGTTCCAAAGCTACACAGAGAAACCCTGTCTCGAAAAACCAAAAGAAAAAAAGTAAAACACACACACACACACACACACACACACACACACACACACACACACACACACACACATTTAACCATAATTCCATTAACTTGAGTTCTGTGACTTTACACATTGATTCATTTTCCCCTTCACAAAACTCTTTCCAACTATTTGAATGTAGGCAAACTGGCTCAGAGAAGTGAGTGAGAACTCAACTACATTAGAATCACTTCCTGAAGAGAAAGTCACACAAGTAACCCCAGACGACCTTGCCTCTGGGACACAAAAATGCTTTTTATTCTCCAGTTTCTTTTTACTCTTTTCCTCTTTGGCCTGTTTTCTTCCCCTCTTTGTCTGTCTTCTCTGCTTCTCATTCCCCTCCCCTCACTCTAGACATCAGATATTTTGTTTTCTCACAGTTGGGGAATTCAGAGTCATGGGTGGTGGTCAATGGACTTTCTGGTGAGCGCTATCTCTCTTCCTGGTTGTCTTCTCTGTGTCTTTGCAGGGCTTGTCCGCAGTCAACAGGAAAGCACCGACAACCCAGCCTTCTGGTGTGTCAACTCACTAATTCCACGGAACTGCTCCTTTTAATGATTATGTTGAGTGCTATATGCTGCTGTGTGCTGGGAACAGAGAGATACATAACTCAGTGTGGGAGCCCACAAAGATTCCAACTGGTGGTTAGACTCAAGGTCAGAGAGTCAGAGTTTATGTTGCTCTCCAGGGCTGCATGATAGGGTACAAAGGCATGATTATCAGGTGTCTTATACTTCAAGGCCTAACAGCAAGATGCTTTGTCATGGGGTGTGGTTCAAGATGTTTTGAAGGGCCTTCACTTGGTTGTATATTGTGCTTTGATCTTGAAAAGGGGCAGTCTTGCCGGGCAGTGGTGATGCACGCCTTTAATCCCAGCACTCAGGAGGCAGAGCCAGGCAGATCTCTGTGAGTTCAAGGCCAGCCTGGGCTACCGAGTGAGTTCCAGGAAAGGCGCAAAGCTACACAGGGAAACCCTGTCTCGAAAAACCAAAAAAGAAAAAAAAGAAAGAAAAGAAAAGGGGTGGTCTTTTGCCTCTCCCCTTGCTAGTGTATAAAAAGCCCATTAGAAATAAAATCGAGATTGCTGGGTATTGACCCAAGGCCCTCCGGAAGCTATCCTCTGTCTCTTTTTCATCTACTTTTATATTTTGTATATTTAGCATTTGTCAATTTCTCACTCTCCCCTTCAAGGGATCCTTCAACAGGTCAAGGCTGGACCCTAACACTGGCCCCCGACAACTCATCCACTATGGAAACAACCAGAGGAGACAGAGAATTTGTTACAGCATGAAGAAGGAAGCCCAGAGAATGGGGATGGAGAGAGCTCCAGAGGAGATGATGCTGAACTAGGGTCATCAAGGACCAGAGAAGGTATTTAGGCAACAAGGAATGTACATGTTACGTGTGTGCATGAAACCTCAAAGCCTAAAGCAGATTGGCAGAGTTTGGAAAATTTAATTATTTTGCTCAGTAGAGGAAACTAAAGGAAGGTTTAATTCAGAGATACAGTCAATTGAGCAACTTACTCCTACGGTTTTAAGAAGTAAGATTTTTCTTTCCTAGAACACTTCCTATAAGAAGTCCAAGTATTGGCACATTATTGATCTTCTGGATCTGAAAATATGACCTCTAGGTTTTCATTACACCCTTAACATATATCTAAGAGTGCACAATGTCTAATTTGATTGAAGACATTTGCTGAATGCCAGCTTGTAAAAGAAGCAATTTTAATCATATTTCTTTTCTGTTTCTTGTCTTAGTTGAATGAAATCTATCAATATAATCAGATACAAAGTGAGAAGACACACATTTTAAGCTATCCATTTTAATAACAAAAAAGTCATTTACAGAGTGTAAATATCCTCTAACAGATGTGGGTTGCTTCCCTGGGTTATACATCTGCTCAATGCACAGTCCTACTCTACCTTCTAATCAGCAATCATGCGAAATGTTGTTACTGCTCATGGAAGCTGCAATGGGTAACTAATAGAAATGCTAGATGAGAGAAGCAAACAGGTTCTATTTCACTTTCCAGGCTCACATATCAGTAGTCATTGCCCCACAGTCAGTGGCCTACAAACTTTTTCTATAGAGAGTAAGACAGTCAGGATTTAAGGCTTCGCATACCGTATGGTTTCCACACAACTATGTTACCACAGATGACACATAAGCAAGTGTGCATGTTCTAACTAAAATTTATTTACAAGAATGGGCTGTGGTTCTGACTAGGTTTGCTGGTTCTGACTAGGTTTGCTGACTTCTGGAAGAAAGGGAGGAAGAGAGCTGGCTGCATCTCAGCCTGAGCAGTCAGGTCAAGAGCATGAACTTGGAATCTGCTGTTTAACACCCTATACAAGTTGAATTAAAGCAGTCTAGCTCTAATCCTGGTGCTCTCTCTAATCTACCAAGTAATTTCAAATCAACTGCTAAACCTCCTACATTGTTTAGTATTCAACACATGTTGAAATTTAATCATCAGCCTAACAATATTAAAAAGATAGGCCTTTTTAAGACTCCATGACAAAGGGGTCCCCACTCATGAAAGGATTATTATGGACTTGTCACTAGAGTGCATTATTGCAATGGTACAGCTTTCCTGAGACTGACACCACCTCTCCTTTACATACTGCTTCTGCACATGCCCACTTCTTGTTTCAGCTTCTCTACCATCATATGACATAGAACCTGGTCTTCACCAGAAGCCAAAAAAATCACCATCAGCTGCTAAGACTCTGGAACCACCAGCCCAAACAAACCTCTTCTTTATAAATAACTCAGTCTCAGAACAGAAAATCATTGCACTCTCCTCCAGCTGGTGCAATTCTCAAAGCAGGTCAATGGAATCACAGAGAAGCCTGGGGCTCAACACCAACTCTGGAGATCTGGAAACAGCACCACCCTCACCCCATGCTACCTGGGAGATCCCTCACCAGCATGTCATCTCTAACTGCTAATTTCTGTGCCAGCATCTCAGTTTTGGCTTTGGCAGTATGTCCCAGAGATAGAGTTCATATGTTCATATGTTCAAAGTTCAAGGTTTCATCTTCAACATCACACACACACACACACACACACACACACACACACACACACACACATACACACACAGTGAGAGAGAGAGGGAAAGACTCAAGTTTTCACATATAAATGAAAAACTTAGGTCTCCCAAATAAAGAACTCCTTAGAAATTTAGCTCTGGAACTTAGGAAGACAATACTCACTAGAGGAGAATTATGAGCACTTAGAAATGGTCATAAATGATTCTGGGTGACCTTCCATGATGGAAGACCAAGCTGAGTTTCTTCTTTTATAAAACTAAAGATCTTGTCTCTCTGCCCAACTTACCAAGTTGTTTTGTATAATAATGTGATGGTTGGTAATGGTGGCATATGTGTTCACTCCTTTATTTTGATGTAATTTATTTAAAACCTCCCACCATTCTTGGTTATCATGTAAGCAGCTACTGAAATGCCATGGTATAGCTCAAAGCCTAATTTTATCTCTGACTCTTACTTTCTAGTCATTATCTCCACCTTTACCATACACTAAAAGTAAGACAAAATCGGGTAAAAATTATTCTTAACAACAGCATGCCAAACTTGATGGCCTGCACCTATTATCCCACCACTCGGGATGATGGGATAGGAAGGTCATGGGTTCAAAGTCACGTGGGCTATATAGTAAGAGCCTAACATAAAGAAATAAGATAACAATAATTCTAATATCAAGAACCTTCCTACTTTTATTTTTATCATATATAGAAAAACCTACAAATGACATTTTGTTCTTGCAGTTTTTGATCTTTCTCTACTTGCCTTTTTTTTTAAGTAAAGCAGGCCAGGAGGTGTTGGCACTCCGTGTGTCTCCTTTGCCAGTCCTGGCAAGTGTCCTTTACACTTTGACAGCTTTATCACCTGCAGTCAGCCTTTTCCAGAGCCAGGCAGGCATATTATTGGCAGCCAGTATGTCGGCTCCTTGCATGCCTTTATTGCTGTACTCATCTTTGTCTACAAAAGAAGAGGCTCTTTTCAGGTTCTGGAGATAATTGATTCACTAGACTTTCCTCCAGTCTTTCAAAAACGCTCCTCATCTTACAGCTTATTACCATGGAAAGCTTCTCCTGCAATTCAAGCAGTAGGGTAATTTTCCAGGCCTCATGAAGCCTCCCTTCTCCTACTTTGTAATACGAGTATCTTGCGGTGTTCTCTGCACTGGGGGATGCCTGCCATCAGTCATTACGACACTAGAATTAAAAACCATCATGCTTGCCTACTTCTTCCAGTCTCAACACGTGTTCTTTTAGAGCACATTTTTCCTAATCTGGAAATTGAGTTCTGGCATCCTTAAAGAAAAAATAATGTAATATAGATACTGGCTCCTCTAATTTTTCATACCCATGTAGAAATTATTTCTCTCTAAAAAAAAATAGTAGACAAAGTTTATTCTAGATCATATCCATATCATATTATTGTATCCCCAGAAACAAAATATTGTATAACTGTATATATTGATCCTTAATAAACATTTTGTGAGCTGATCAATAATTTGAAATAATAAATCCTTAACATCTATATGCATTGTCCTAAATTGTTCCTCTGAGCCTCCATGTTGCATGACACCAATGCCTATGCTATCTAGTATTGAATAAAAATAACAGCCACAGCAATGGAAATTAATATCCTTCTTAAAACAACAGAAACAGAAAATTGTTCAACAAAAGTCTAATTATTTGTTTAAAACATTACATCCTATAGTATGTCTACTAAATGTACCATATCCATTTCCTTTGCTGTAAGTGAATGAAACAAAAAGTCAATAATGCTTGGGCAGGTCCCTACTGCCCCTCAGTCCATTAAGCCAAGGTAACCAGAACTCTTAGATAATAAATCACTCCCTGGTCATAGTTTTCTGAGCCATTGTATATAGGATATAGATTGTTCATTTCATTTTACATTTTATAATACAGTGTCTAATGCCTGGATTATTGATGGGAGTTCATAGATGGGTTCCAGGGTATTAACACACAAAATGTTGTTTGTATGTGTAAAATACATCAACAGGGAAAGAATCCATAGCTTTGGTAGTAGTTCCTCAAATAAGTGACCCATGAAAGTCCTGGCTAACTGCTCTGAAATCTAGCTCCCTCTGGTTTTTCTCTGTCTCACGTGGCCTGGCACAGAGGGTTTGAAAGGGATTAGGGCTAGATTCCTAGTTTTCCAGGAATTTGCTGGAGTACTGTGGACTGGAGATATTAAACTAATCAAGGCTTCAAAATTATCTTTTTGAGATTTAATCTGTACTATACCCAAAGAGCAGGGCTATGCCAAGTGGTTGACACTAATAAAATGGTAGGATTATGAAAGAAAAAAAACCACACATTTAAAAAAGTCTATAGCCAGAAGTATGATACAGTATGTTGGGAGATCTGCATGGGGATGGTGTAGAATGGAGTTGATACAAGATCTGTCAGAAATGAAACAACTCTCCAAGGACAGGTGTGAACGACAAGGTCACATGAAAATCAAGTAATGCAGGACAATGCATTCTCCTGGCAACAAAACACAGTAGAATCGTACTCAGGACTGCTGACCCCTTCTAGTAGATGTAACTAATTCTTCCACAGTACAGGCACACTGAACGCTTTCTAGTCTACAGGCAAGATGAGTTCCTCTCTGCAACCTGAAGATGCTGAGAACATTATCCCTGTTTTTCTCCTCTCAGCTCACGTCATTGTACTCTCACCAAACATGAGAGGAAATGCTGGCCCATCTACACACAACTTCTGAGAGGAGTGCTGGCTTGGGCTGGGGTTGAAGCGTGTTCCTTTCTCCAAACCAACACATGTTTCTTAAGAAATACACTATACAAAAAAAAAAAAAAACTCTAAAAAATAAAAATTACTCACATTTTTTCATTACCAATGCATATATGCATAAAATACAGGATGGAAAAGAAAACCCTAAAATGCTAAAATCTCAGAGAGAAATTCTTCAATCTTCTTTTTTCCTAAACAAACTAGAAAACAAAGTACAAAACCCAACATCTCTTTTAGCAAAAACCTAGATCTTGGCACATAATGAGCGAGGTCTGGGGACAGAATAGAATGTAGAATTCAAATGGTCTTAACTTGAGAACGTACAAATTAAAGTATTCAGATAATTTGTCCCAACAACTTCCATCACAGAATGAGGTTTTGCATTTTCAATTACCCAGAAAATTGCCTTAAATTTATGTTTCATGTTACAAGAATGGATCTGGAAAAAGCCATTTACTGGTCATAGTGGTGAATGAGCATGGCAAGGGGCAGGTGACTCAGGAATGAACTCAAAGGGGAAAGGTTTTAATCATTTTAAACAATCACTCTGCATAACTTAACACTAGGAATGTACATTTATACATGGGATGTGTCTCTAGAATCCATAAAAATCAGAAAAAAATAAAGATAAGTATTTAAAAATAAAGCTAACCAGGTATCATTTCACTTTACATAAAATAGAGATTGCATTCCCAACTGGCCTGAAGTTAAGATACCTATTTCCATTTACTGTGCCCCTTGAAGCGTCTTTAAAAGCCTGCCTCTCAGCTCAGCTGTAAAATGCCTGCTAGTTTTTGAAGGAGAGCTTTGGAGGGTGAGAAAGATTCAACTCTAAAATGGCTAAACGACAGCTTTATGAATCTCACTGTGTCTGCAGGATGAAGTATTCAGGCTGTTAGCATGCGCCTATATTTGCAGCATGTGAGCAGACAGCTCCCAACTCTGTATTGATGACTGCTTACTATGCCAGCACCTTTGTGCCACACAATAGGCAACACATCTGCAAAACTGCTCTAAGAAGCAGCAAAGGCAGCTGTTAAAATTCCACTCTTCCTGCATTACAACCACCCGTTGTTCTGAGCCTTGTGAAGACCGTTAAGAAGTCATCTTACCTGATCCCCGCAGATGAACTTTATGATATGCCATCTTCTGAAAACATCATTGGGGCGTGTTGCTGGTCTTCTGTTATTAACAAGGACTCTGCCTCTTGTGAAGCAACAGAAGCCAAGCCATTACAGCTTATAGACCCCCTAATTCCCATCTATTAGGCAATGGGTCCCCCCATTGGGTTCGAAAAGACTGAAATTTGCATGCATATAGAGTTTAACCAGAACACTCATTTTTACATAAGAGAACATCTCAAGGTGGTATATGTCCAAAGTTTATGGTTCGTGGTCTCCACTTTCCCCTTCCTAACACAGCTCTATGCTACCTTGGAAGACCTGTGCTCCTTGCAATGAAGGAGCTCCCTATAATGAAGCCATAGTCCTTTGGTAAAATGGGAGAGAGCACAGAACTCTTCCTGAGATTTCTGTCACTTCCCAGCAAGCTGGATGCTCAGCCAGCAGCACTGAAGACAAGGTGGCCCAGAATCCTCTTCCATTTTCTCATTAGAAATCTGACCTTGTTTCTTGGGGCTACTGAAACAGTCTCTTCAACCTGGATGGCTGAAAGCAGCAGCAGAAATTCGTTCTCATACAGTTGCAGAAAACAGAAGTCTGGAATCAAAGTGTCAGCAGAGCCATGCTCTCTCCCAGAGCCTAAGTGAGCATCTGTTCCTTGCCTTATCCTGTCCTGGTGGCTAGTGCCTGCCCAAACTCTGCCTTTACGGTCTTCTTCTGTCTCTGTTACCTTGCCAGTCTTCTGTAAGGGCAGGTGGTGACATTTAGAATAGTCTCCTTGGGATTATTGATAACTACATCTACAAAGACCCCCCCTTTTTTTGATACAGGGTTTCTCTGTATAGTTTTGGTGCCTGTTCTGGATCTCACTCTGTAGACCATGCTGGCCTCGAACTCACAGAGATCCACCTTGACCCTATCTCCCAAATGCTGGGATCAAAGGTGTGTGCCACCACGACCTGGCCTGACCTTCTTTTTAAACAAGATAACATCTACAAATTCTAGGGAATAGGACTTGATACATTTAAGTGCCCATTATTCAACCTACCACTACAACTAAGACCCTAAACCTTGAATAGCTATAGGTCTTTGAGGACTGATCTTTGCACACTGCCACAATTGCCAGCTAACACTGATTGTTGGATTATTTATCATTTTCTGTGCTGAGAAGTGCTACCTTCTTAGAGTCTGGAGACTTGCATGACTTTGGCTTTGTCTTGTTTTTCCTTTAGTCCAGCCACTCACTCACCTTTGACCTCTCTCCCATTACCTTCCTGTACCCAGCACTCAGACATCACTGCTGATAATCAGAGGGAGCTTGCAAAATGCTCTGTCTCTTTATTTGACTCCTCCTACAGTGAATAGGCAAGGAAACAAGGCACAGTTCAGATTCCTTATGCTCAAACGCATCTGGTTTAGTCTTCCCTGACCACTGAAATCTTCCCCAGTGTGTGAGTCTGGTTTATGTTTGTTTGTTTCTCTGTTGATAGCTGAACCCAACAAGAGAATGTGGCTGTCTATTTGCTTAGAGTTCACTGCTCTGTCACCAGGCAAAGGTAAACAATGGCAGATGTTGAGAGTAAGGTAGTATCTAAGGCCACACACAGAGACTCTCAAAAATTCCTGCCATGCAATAAACACCGAAGGATATTGACAAAATTTGGCAGTTTCCCCTATCTTCTGGTGACTTGAAATCTGGGTAGGGGTTAGGACCCACCCTTGCTTTCTATCTCTCACACTACTAAGAGGAAGAGAAAAAGTCCAGTATGAGCACACTGCAGGAAAGCATGTGGAGCTTTGGCAAATGTGATGTGCAGGGTGAGGGGCAGAGAGAACATGGAAGTCATGGCATGAATGGAAGACACCATTTTCTGTTTCCTCCATCAGCTGACCTTACTGTCCTGGTACCTCTCAAAACATGGGCATTGTGTCACCCATGTGCAATTGCAGAATTTAAGGAAATATGTTGTATGCAATATGATCCTTAAAAGCAATCCAACTCCTTTCACTGTAAATGCATACAGAGTACACATACAGAGGGCACACGTGTGTTTTGTGACTGTTTTTTACTATTTCTAATTTGGCAGTTTACGTTGAGGAGTGGGTACCCTGAGAACCAAGGCAGACTTTGTATATACTAGATAAGCACTCTATTACTAAGTAACATATAAACTCAGTAATTTGTGATTTTTTTTCTTACTTTATATCCTTTGACAATTACAACTCTAATGTGAGGGAAAAGTGCAATAACAAAATAAGGGGGGGACTGCAAATGGCATCACATCCTGAGATGATTCTCATCAAAGTATATTTAAAACCTTAGTTATGGAAATGGTTTTAAAGATCATATAAATACAAAATAGTCTTTATTAGTCAACATGGGCTCTTTTATGCTGCAGTAAAATATAACTCTCAATGTCAAAAAACCATCAAGGATTTGTTTCTGCCCATGCTACATGTAAGTCACCTGAAGTTCCTTACCACACTGCAGTTGTTTGGAACCGAGGCTAATACAATGACAGCCTTTGAGACAATGGAAAGTGACACAGAAAACCAGACCTTGTCTCTTGCTCACACTGCATTGACCAGAGAAGGTCATATGGTCACTCTTGAATTCAACAGATACCTAACTCCCAACACAGATGGGTAGTCAAATTTTACAAAAACTATGGTTCTCTCTTCAATTTCCCCCAAATGATGACCCTGCCAGTGCTCAGGACTTCACCTCCCCATTTGAGAAAAACACGCTATTTTTCAATCAGTATGACATTGATTATGTATTTTCCTCCCTAGACCTTCCAACTATGGGTACACATTTTGTACCATTACGACAATGGGAACAAGTCCATATATTTTCTGTGGGACAATTACACAAATAGTTCAGACATCCAAAACCATCAACTGTTTCTCATGTTTGGTCTTTTCTTAGTGCTCTGTTTTTTTTCATGTCCCCATCCTGGTAATAAATTTCCTTAGCATTCTCTCTGTCTCATAGAACTTTCTACACTTTTGGCTTCTAGCAATGTGTTTTTACCTTCATGTTTACTCCACTTGGCTTAAATGTCTGTGACAAGGCCGGCAGTCTCTCTCCAAATATTCAATGAACAAGATGCAGCAGGAAGATACACGGTTATGGCACCCGAGGTATCCATGTTGCATGGCACTGTTTGTACCTCATTAGTAAACATTTTCTTTAAATTATCTTGGATACTCATTAAATATTATCAGCTACTTAGAACCAAAGGATAATTATGAGTTTAATGAAGCGTGCAGCAGCTTGCTCGAGTCTAACGTTTGTTTCTCTGCTGGGACCCCATTTTACTTTGCACTTATCCTTCAGCAAAGCTACTCTACAAAGTCACTTTGGCAATAAGAAGTATTTAATTAGATTAATGAATTTTTATCGCCTCTCCCAGGGATTAGGCTTGTTAAGTCCTGGCGACCAAAGAACAACAGATTTTTTTATTACTAGATGTTTGGGGATGCAGTCGTGGGGCTGCTGTGGCAGTCCTCACAAGTCAGCCTGCTCTGGGCAGTTCTACCTGGGGTCCCTCGGTAAGGCCAGGGATATTTGGCAGAGACAACCTGAGCTGTCAGTTAAATCACAGAAATCAAAATGCAAATGAAATCAAGTGCATCCCAGGCAGGGCCTGTAGGCAACTGTCTTTCCATCAGAGGCTGCTGCCTCACTGTGCCCTGAGAAAATGTGTCCCGCTTCCTTGATTTGCAGGTGGTGAGAAAGAGCAGGTCCTCCAGTGGGTGCTTCTGGCTCTTTACTCCGGCATAGCTATCTGAGAGCATTTCCTCAATTCACTGGTGCGGTGACTAGCAGGAAGACATGAAGAGTGACTTTCTTTATTCCAGGAGCGTGTGCGATCCATTGAAAGCAATATACATATGTAAAATTGTTTGGCATGTTTCTCTAGTTAATGCTTTGAATTATGGCAATATCTTTCATCTGGAAACTTCAAAGCATTTAAAAAAAAAAAAAACCCAACCACAATTTTCACCATGGCGTTCCCACAAGGCAGTTTTCTAAGCAAGGACAGCCACACTTAATAAATAGAAGTGAGGCACAAAAGCACAGTTTGGGGTAACATAAAACAAATCAGCACCACGACAAAAGTGTAGCCCTGTGATATCAACATAGTCACTCTTTCAGTAGTGTGCAAATCCAAATGTAATCACAGAGTCACCTCTCTGAATTGTAGATGATTCCCCAGAAAGAGACAGAAACAGGAATCAGCCCTAAAAGGAGACAGGAGACTTCCTGAAATGATAAATTTTTTATCAGAGCAGAAAGGAAAAAAAATAAAAAGTTAGCTGGTGACATTAAAAGGAGCCTCATGAAACTCAGAGGGAATGGCAAACTAAAATATTAACAAGGAGGGATTCGCAAATTTAATCAATTTGTAAACATTTAGAGCTTATTATACAGCATGCATAGTAGCCATATAATTTATTACCTAAACTGGGACGTTTCTGGGAGGGAAGGTGCATTGATAGTTACATCCAGTGTGTCTCCCTCATCTCTGCAGTTAGGCTAGCAAGCAGTGTCACACAGACCCTTGAATAAGTGTTATCTTTCCAGCTATTCAGGTGTTACAAGGCCCTTACAGTGTGATGAAAAAACAAGGATAAAAGTTAAGGAAAAAAAAAAAAAAAAAGAGTGTGGAAAAGGGCTTTCCACAACTGTAAAATATAAATCAGGTTACAGCTTTCTTCTAGAGCCGAGGCTTCTTTCCTCAAACTCCAGGTAGAAGAAACGCTGCCTGAGACTAGATTGCACAGACTAGTTTATAATCTGATTTTCCCCATCTTCCCAGTATTTTCAGCCAGCATTCTCCCTTGTCTGTGTTTATCTGCTCTAACTCCAGTCGCCACAAAGGAGGCAGTGGTGGGCGTGGTGGCTGCCTGGAGACACAGACATCGCCCACTACACCAACACTGTCTGAGACTGCAGAGAGAGCTGGGTGTCCGTTTCCTGCTCAGCCTAGGGAGGACGCTAGAAGAAAGAGGAGCGCCAGGGAAGCTCTTTGGCAACTTCTGCTTCGGAGTCTATAGTAAGAACCTGCAGGCTGCTCTAGAGCACTCCTGTTCTCCAGAACTTTCTGACACTATGTGAATGTTCCATACCTGCGTAGTTCCACTCTCCAAGTGGATGCTTACTTTCAATATGTTCTTACTTCCTTGTTCTTCATGATTAAGAAGGGTTGCATGTTAGAAATCTTCCTTTGTAATCAGAGACATGGTCCAGGAAGAGAGAAGTGGCCAGTCTCTCCATTCCTGATGCCAACCTATCACAGGGCAGTGTTTCAGCAGTGGAAGCTCAGAGGCAGGCTAAATGGACAGGCTCTGATAAAGCCTCACACCTAAGCGTAACCAGAAAGGAAAAGCAAATATGAACCTCCCAAAACAGGAGACACGTGTGCAAGAGACTAAATGCTCTATCTTCTTCCTCTCACCTGCTAAGTTGCAGTTTAAAGCTGTTGAATAATTGCCTTTGTGCTGATATCATTTAACTCTATGTTTGACTGGCATGTCTGATTCATCCCAGTAGCAACATCTGTCCTGATTTTGGGGTGGGGTTGGGGAGGACTCTTCCCCCTTACAAGACAGCTCAGAGACTACAGACTCCTTTCCATGCCTTTTGTAAGCAATGCTGATGTCAGACTACCCCCTGCTGGCCACAGATGAAATTTTTTAAAAAAAGAAACAAAACAGGTGCCCGTCCAAGCTGGATAAAAACACAAGAGACTTGCCCTGGTCTTCTATTTCATCTAAGTTCTAATGAGCGTGGCTGCAGAGGTGACCCACTCTGCATAATCTAGACAAGATTTTATCACGTGATCGCCATTCATTACTGGGTCTTTGGGCTTGAAGAAAGATGAGCATGGTTTATGAAAAATCTCAGCTGGACTTCAAATTAATGGATTCAAATTAATAAGTAGTGTAGTTATTCTCTCTCTCTCTCTCTCTCTCTCTCTCTCTCTTTCTCTCTCTCTCTCTCTCTCTCTCTCTCTCACACACACACACACACACACACACACACACACACACACAATCACTAACTACTGACACAGTATCTCCTGCTGAAAACCAAGATGGGACTGTCTGTCACTAATCCACATCTGCAACCTCAATGCACCTGTCTTGCTATTAAGACATAATAAAGGAGCAAATTTCCTTTTCTACAAAGGTGTTTCCTCAAGTCCAAAGAAAAACCAACTAAACTTGAGCAACTCTCTGAACTCCCGATACATAATATAAAGCAATGCAGATTCAGGAATAAACATTTATTTCTGGGTTTAATTTATTTAACTATTTAACTTTACCTTGGTACTATACTTTTTTCCCTTAGGATTGTGACAATTTTTGTACAAGCTTTTCCCACTTCCAAGACACAGTAAGTTATGAACTTAAGTATAAACCCAATTAAGTTGATAGGAATTCATCTTGCTGCATTCTTACCACAGAGAAGGCACAGCTCAGACTCCATCATAATAATCAAATAGCATGGGAGCAGCATAGCTGTGCCAGTCTAGTCGGCTTTATCTAACTGGATCTTGTCCCTGGCCTTGAACTTGTAAGGCCGACAGCCCTGAAAACAGGTTATAAAGAGAGGAGTAGCAGTGGTCCCCGCATTGTTGGCCAACAGCTGTAACCAATTAATAAAACTGTGTACGTTACCAATTCATTGATTGTCTTTGGCCGCAGGACAGTTCCAGAAACCTTAGAGCCCCATTTAAACTCAATCTTGTTTCTGGGAAGATGACACATTACTAAAGCAATCACACATTCATTCCTTAAATCTGCTGCAGAGCCTGAACCAGGCAGACTTAAAACGAAGCAATGCCATCACTTGTAAAACTGTCCATCTGCTCATGGGCACCCGCCAGCAATGACCAAACCTAATCTCCACGGGGCAATGGAGCTTAGAGGTCAGGGCCAGTGGCAGTTTACATCATCCCAAAGAAAGGGGAGGAGGAACATAGATTGTAGCAGTGGGTCCAATGAAAAGACAAGCCCTAACTTTACAACCAACATCTCTTTAAAGAGCAAAAGAGGAGGCCACCCTAGGAGTGGTCAGATGTCAGCAACCTCAGGAATTTCACAAAAGATAACTGTGTTCAGTTTACCTCTCCCCTCTCTGTTCTACTCTTGTTTAAAAGTCCCTGGATAGGAACTGCCCTTTAAGTGCCATATACGTCTATGGACACATGCATGTATATGTCTATCTGTCTCTTTAGTGACCTTGTAATTCTGACAGTTACAGAAAAGGTTCTGAAGCCACAAGTTACAGGACTCCTTACACATGTGAGTATTCTGGCATTGATCACCCTGCTACTTGGTTAAAAAGCCATGCTAGCGCAACTGGATAGGGTAAGTTGAGAAATCGAAGATTCCTGCACTGAGGAATGGGCTTTTTCACCATGAGTGCAGGCACATGGATGAGGCAAATCTTCATCCTTTCACTTTTATCTCCCACAGTATGAAGTAAAAATAGAAATGTCTCCCTTCCTGACAGAAGGGTTTTGCTAATCCTGGAACAATGTCTTGGTGGTGAAAAGCATTAAATGCTATTGGAGTAAGGTGTTTAGGGCACAGCAGTGTAGAAAGGGTTGGTCCCCATCTCCTGGTGACAAGTAATGCCCTCAGACTTTCTGTACCACCTGAGCACCAAGTCTAATCCCATCTCCCTCTCCCTCCTTCACAGACTACTTTTTTCTCCAAAATGAAGAAGTGCTGACAGCCAGTAGAAACAGAATGACTCTGTCAGAGTCTACCTTGAAGCATGAGCAGAGCTCTGTTGCCAGGCTGCTCACAGCCCAGTGAGACAGAAAGGTAAGACCACAGTGAGCTGCAAGTTGCTCCCAGTCATGAAGTCTCCCAGGATGAAGACTTTGTATCTCTTCAAGGATGTCAAAGGAAGCTTTCATTTGTTAAATAATGAGCGTCCAGGGTTAGGGAGATGAACAGCAAGTGAAAGTACTCAAGCTGCAGCTAAGGGAACCTATATGCTAGAAAGAATGGAATGCCAGATGTTATAATTGACCTTCACTTGGGTGTGCATGCATGCATGCATGCATGCATATACACATACACACACACACACACACACACACACACACACACACACACACACACGAGCAAGTGTAAAATAAATAAAAATAAGAAATAAGTAATAAATAACGAACAATCTAAACAGAGAATCATTCAGGAAAAAATCTCTTTAAAACTAAGAATCATAAGAAAACAAACTTACAAGATGTTTTTATATAAATTCTTAAAACACATATAAATTTATGGACTGAATCCCTGACCATCCAGTACCTTATCCACCTCCATGATCAACGTAGCTCTATCTCATCTTAGCTTGAGTACTTAAGTGTTGGATATATATATATATATATATATATATATATATATATATATATATATCTTGAGTTTGGTTTTGTTGCTTGTTTGTTTTTTTGAGATAGGAATTTTCAGTCAGGATCATATGATTGGACTATTTCATCCCATGCTGAATTGTCTCTCAGATAATGGTGGCTACATTTATTGGACACTTGTGTGCCAGACACCATGCTGGTATTTCCCGTGCCCTGTAACATGAAGTCCTGGTGACACGCTTGCACGGAGGGTTCCTAATCGTCCCTGCTTATAGATGGGGACATGAGGAACTTAGAGTTGGGACTGGAAGTCACTGGATGCCAGAGACTGCCCTCTCAGCCACCATGGTATACTTCCTATAATACAAGTTACCCAGTCATCTCCTCACATGCAGAGACTATATACATAAACAGTACATACACGTGTGTCTACATGGATGTGCTCATAAATTCAGTGCTACAGTTCTTAAGAAAAGAAGGTGACCATTTCTAAACTGTAAAAAGAGCTGACACCTCCTCTATCATATAGACATTAGCATCAGGTGAAAATCTGGTCCATCTGGCTCTACTGATCTACCTGTGGTATAACTTAACAAGTTTCTCACCCTACTATTTCTCTGCACACTATATAATACATGCACACATACACTCACACACACACACACACACATATATTAACAAAATGGTCTTGAGATCTCCCACCAGCCTTTGAGAAAATCTACCCCTGAAGTTTGGTTTAGTATTGGTAGATACTGATTTAATATCCGAAATAATTCTGGCGCAATAAATCTCTTTACTAGGGAAGAGTCAGAAAGAGAGACAGGGATGTGTCTTTGCATTCTGATATTACAGATATGAGGTTAACCAGACATAAAAATTCACTCCATTTGCTGAAACATACCATGTCAATGGGCCGGCCATCTCTTTCTCTGTAGGATGATGTTAATTCCTCATGAGTCACGTGTGAAGTGACCAGGGGAAGAAATACAATCAATCCACTGAGAAATTGGATCTGCGAAGGTACCTGGTAATGGAATGGAAATACCACAGACCCTGCTTACAGCTAAGGCCTTGACAGCATCTATTCTGCTTGGCACTGAGATTTTTTTTTTTAAAGCGAGGAAAGGGGAGAAGGATAAAGTGAAAATCTAATTTTGAGAAATAAGGATTAAAGGTTCCATTATTCATGCTGTTTTCACTGTACATATTGAGTTAACAGTATGTGATTTTACTGGATGAAAATGTGGGCCCCATGCAAGGAGAGTGTGGAGCAGATAAATCCCCACCGTGACAGTAATGAGGGAGGGTTAGTGTCTTGTCGGTGTGAGGCTGTAAACAGTCCTGGGTTTTGAGCTAAAGTAATAAGTGGAGATTGTTCCTGGACTTACTGGGGAGCACAGATAGTTTCTGCCACAGGAAGAGCACCCCCCCTCCCGAGGTAGAGAGGCACAGCCCAGTTTTCCTCCTGCTTATCTGTTCTAATGTGGGAATTGTGGACCCCAAAGTGCAAGCTCCTGTGGAGGGCAGGGCTGCCTGCCTTCTTTTATTTATTTATTTATTCTGTCTACATACTGTTTTGTCAATATTTGAGATGTGTCTCTCTCTACTCCTCACCTCCTTACTTTCCCCAAGGTCAGGAGTCATGAGAAGAAAAACCATTTATCACGCTAAGTGAAGGAAACCCTGAGATGTCCAAGTGTAGATCAATCCATTGAGGTAGGATGGGAAGAAAGTTTAAAAAAAAAAAAAAAAAACTAATAAACTGACTTCGCCCTGAGCCCCGTAACGAGTCTAATCCATGCTACCTTTGCCAAGCTCAAAGCCCAACAGCTAAAGATCTACAAGGGTTGAGAGGTAGCAGTTCTTCTAATCTCATAATGGGCCAGCTAGCAGGAAATCTGGGGAGTTAACCTCAAAACTGTGGTTCCAGTATTCAAAAGAAAAAGAAAGAGGCCTTTCCACTTTGCAAGCAGATACCAGCTGTTAGTTACATACATCTATCTGAAGCTAATCACCTTATGACTGCCTAGTGCTCATCATTTAAAATCCCACCCATCACCTTTGCTATGAAGACCAGGCAGGTAAGAGTCATCAATATAAGATGAATCTGGGGGAAGACTTGAGAGACAGCAAGGTATATGTGTGGTATCAAAGTGCCACAGCACACTTCTTAGTCATTAGGATAAATAATCCAGGCATACATCTTTACCAAGTAATCAAAATTGCCATCATCTATGAGGAGTGAGGCCTGTCATTTGCCTATGTGTGTGCCATGAGACTAACTATGGAGCACGCTGGCAAACAATGGACTCATATTAGAATCTATCCACAAGGGAGCACTCAACAGTATGAGGAATTTTCCATTAACCAAAAAGAGAGCCCAGAATTTACTCACTACTCCCAAGTTGGGCAGAGCTCCAAGGCAATAGAAAGGTTCCATGTTAAAGGGCTCCAAACTCATTGTACCAGCCCACCCTAGCCATGCTTCAGGACTGAATGGACAAAATGCCACAAGGCCACCATTGAGCCAACTGACAAAATGAAAACATGGCGCTAACTTATAAAAATAAACAAACAAGGGGTTGGGGATTTAGCTCAGTGGTAGAGTGCTTGCCTAGCAAGCACAAGGCCCTGGGTTCCATCCTCAGCTCTGCCAAAAATAAAATAAAAAACAAACAAACAAATAAATAAATAAGCAAGCACATTGTCTATGAAACTATCTGAAGCAGAGAGTTGCACTGGGACTATATAACAAAACATCCCTGTGCTAAGAACATGCACTAAAGTAATTAGGGAAAAGGACCATAATATATGCAAATCACCATTGAATAGTTCCAACACACTCAAGTATGCAGATTATAGACTCATGTTAACAACAGCTGAAAATGGGTAGAGCAGCATAAAGTTTCACACTACTTCGACTCTTACAATTTTTCTGTGGAAAGTGCTTTCAGATAAAAATATTCTAAAGGACTTGAAGTCTTTGGGTCAAAACTTCACCTTCCTCACTTCCTTCATTTGGATAGGCACATAAACCTAAGGCCATCACACCTTTGTGCACCTGCACATTTGCCCAGCCACTCTGAGGGTATCTGTCCTGCCCAAGCCCTCTCTAATCACTGACCAATAAAGGAGTCATCGATGGCAATCATGCACTGCCCTGACAAATTCATGGAAAAGCAAAAGGTAAATAAACAAATGAACAAAACTGCACACACTTCTTCACACTATAAATGCCTCAACATCAAGATTCTAAAAGTTTTTAATATTTGGAAGTTCCAAGTCTGGGTGTGAGTATAGCAGCCTAATATTCAACCAAAGGAAAACTGTCTATAGACATGATGTTCCAAAGCAAATTCAGTTTAAAACATACAGCATAATTTGAAAAACCATATACATGTAAACTGTATTTAGCACTGATCTTTTATTTAACCCACAGTCTTCTAAATTTCTCTTTACTGATAATCCACAAGTATCCCACTGGATGGCAACTCTATCTCAATTCTTGGTTAAGAGACCTGAGTCAGAATCTTTAATCTCTAGCTGTTTGACTTCCTTTGGGTCTGTAGCTTGATAGAGACCATATGCCTTTCTCCAGGCTCAGAGGTGGGAGTCTTCCTTGTGAGACTTCTCTCCATCAACATGGTAGGTGGGGTTTTTATTCCCAAGTCGTAAGGTGTGTTTTGTTCTGTTTTGGTTTTGAATGGTAGTGCTTGGTTGACACACAGCTGTGTCACTATTAACTCTAGCAGTAAGGGCATCCAATAGAAAGATGAGCTTTGACGGATCCAGCTAAAGTCCTACCATGATGTCCTCCACCTTGGTGGGTCCTGGAAGAGATGGTCCAGCATTCATTTAGTAGCTCAACCACTTTCCACCTGAGTGTTTCAGCTGCCCTACCACCACCACTTACCGAGCAAGCAAATGTTGACCTCTCAATGCCACCTCACCTCTCAAGATGGTCCCTCTGCTCACAGTCTTGGTACTCTCTAGATCCAGATGTGGGCAAACATGCATACAATCTGAGGCCAGAAATAAACTTCAATCTAGCTAGTAGGAGAGCTGCAAAAGGAATCAGATTTGGGAAGGGTGTGGCTTTTGTAGATGTAGAAGCAAAATTAAACCTGTCAGAAACAGACTTGGATGCATGGAGCTCCCTACTTATCAAGTGACTATGAAGCATTATTGCTCATTCTTACTCTCCTCTAACAACTGAGGAAGGTACTCTTTGCCCATTGTACTTTGCAGGCTCAAAGACAAAAAGAAAAAGGAGGACTTCAATTCATGAAAGCAGTGTTTCCAATGGTACAATGTGAATAGTAAGATACCTCATAGCATGGGAGGCTACAAGATAACATTTATCAAGCACTCACTGCATGAAAGGCACTGTGGAAATGCTTCCCTTTTAATCCTTCTTACAACCCTTAAACTAGACAACATCATTTTCTCTCTTTCATGGAGGAAGAAACTGAGAATGTAGTCTGCCAAAGTCACACAACTATTAAGTGACAGCTGAGATATAACCTTGAGTTGTAGGCTTGACAGAGCTTCACACATACAAAGTGCTCTTTGAAAATGGCTAAAATATATCTGGATATCTTGGCATCAAAGAATAAGAGTTGATTGCAGCTCATTTCTTATAAAGATGAAATAGCATGCATTTCAGCCTCTGCCCACTGGCCTTTTTCTCTGATTTGGGATTTGGTTACAGATTTTGCTTGCAGCAGACTCCTAGACATGGGTCCTGGGACCATGGGAAGTGTCTCTCTCTTCCACCTTTCAGAAACAGGGAAGGAACTGACTCCTTCCTTATACCCGATGCTGAGATTGGCCCTAAACACCCTTTATCTCATGCAATCATCACAGGCCCTCTATGATGCTGGTCTTATTATCCATATTTAAATGGTTGAAGAAATGGGCCTAAATGGTTCAGTAGCTTGCTTTTGTCTGCTGTGGCCCAGAACCTCCAGTTTTCTCATTGAGCTGTGTGATTCCACTGTAATCTGAAAGGCAAATGCTTTTGGTTAGATTTTACTCAGAGCCTTTCCAACATGCTCCAAAGTCAGTGTTAAAATCTAGAGTCATCATGGGATGCTATAACAGCTTTTATTTAATTCTTCATTACATTTACTTATTCATTCATTCATCTGGGGAAGGGACACATTCCATAGCATAGGTATGAAGATCACAAGACAATTTGCAAGACTCTGTGGGACTTGGTTCTCCTTCTACTGTATAGGTCCTGAGGATAGAAACTAGGTTCTCAGACTTGGTGGCAAGTACCTTTATCAGCTGAGCCATCTCACCAGGCTGAGAACTTTTCTTTGTAGAATGAAAGCACCTAAAAAAAAAAAATTAGTACTTCCAAATAGAGTAGTCTGAAATAAAATTAACATGAGAGGGGACTCTGTTCTTATCTCTACACACAACAGAAACCCAAGTATTGGGATATGATATGGTGGAAATCCTGGCTAAAACAATGCATAGGGTACATGGAGTTGGGATTCCTCACAGACAAGATGAGGTTCCTCTTTCAACAGCTCAAGGAGAAGCCCCAGGGAGAGAGGTGGCCGTGAACTATATGTCAGAGGACACTTCTGTAGGTCCCATGGCTGGTGGACATCAGTTCTCCTGATGAATGTCAGAGGAGCCCCAACAAATGTTAAGAAGTAGAAAATGCATTCTTTTCAAGTCTGGTTAATGGGTGATGGCCAGAGATGCCTGGTTAATGAATGATGCCCAGGGATTCCTCAAGGAGGAAATTTTAAATTTCTGGTTTGTGATTTAGTGAAAAGAATACTGATTTCCCATCTCATTAAGAATTCAAGGACTGTCTCTGCCTCTTAGGAGCACCACTTCCTGGCTGTGTGACCTTCAGTAAGTTGCCTCACCTCTCTGTGCATCCACTTCTTCATAGGTGGAACTTGGAAGTGCTGTGAGAATGTAAGCGAAAGTTTGGAGAACTACAGCACTGTCCTTGTTTCTGATACCTTTCAGAACAGGAGCACTATTGTCTCTAAGACAGTAGTTCTGAACATTTGGTATACAAAGAATCACCTTTTAAACAAACCAATACTGGGGAAGGTGGGGAGACAGCTCAGTGAGTAAAGAAAGCACTGGATGTGTGGCTTAGCTAGGGTCTCTATCCTGTGAAGACATCATGACCACAGCAACTCTTATAACAGAGAGCATTTAATTGGGACCAGCTTACAGTTTCATTGGTTTAGTCCATTATCATCATGGCAGGACTTGATGTGTAGGGAGACCTGGTGCTGGAGAAGGAGCTGAGAGTGGAGAAGAAGCTGCATCCTGATCCACAGGCAATAGGAAATGCTCTGAGACACTGGGAGGTATCTTGAGCACATATGAGACCACAAAGCCCACCCCCACAGTGACACACTTCCTACAAGGCTGTACCTACTCCAACAAAGCCACACCTCTTAATAGTGCCACTTTCTATGAGCTTATGGGGGCCTGTCACAGTCAAACTCCCACAATGTGTAAGCATGAGCACCTGAGTTTAGAATCCTAGCATCCTCATTTAGAAAAAAAAAAAAAAATGAGTATGGCCATGAACTGGCACCTGTAACATCAGCACAGTAAGGGAGAGACAGGCAATAGGCAAATGGACAAGCTTCATGTTCAGTGAAGCAATCCTGTCACTAAATAAATAAATAAATGACTGGATAGATAGATAGATAGATAGATAGATAGATAGATAGATAGATAGATAGGTAGATAGGTAGATAGGTAGATAAATAAATAAATGACTGGATAAATGAATAAATGAATGAATGCATGAATAAATAAATAAATAAATAAATAAATAAATAAATAAATGGACGAATAAATAAATAAATAAGTGACTGAACGAATAAATGAATGAATGAATGAATGAGTGAGTAAATAAATAAGCAAGCAAATAAATAAATAAGGTCAAGAGTGGAAGAAGACATCCTGAGGAGAGACAGACAGAAGTCAAATGGACAAGCTTCATGTTCAGTGAAGCAATCCTGTCAATAAATAAATAAATAAGCAAGCACATAAATTATTAATGTCAAGAGTGGAAGAAGACATCCTGATGTTGACTTCTGGCCTCCACAGGCACACACATGGGTACACACACCAGCACACAGGTATGCACATACATGAACACATACAGCATACATACACACAGACAAACAAACACAGTTGAGTGCAAGCAAACCATTCCCCTGTTCCAGTGCAACAGTCATCAGCCAGATTCCCCAGCCTCTCACCTTGAACACTTCCCAAGGTCCTTCTAGCTGGCTTCTGTTGGGGCCAAAACCACATCTGAATTGTACTCCTCTAAAATAAACACATAAACCAACCTCTCCTTTCCTTGCATTGGTCAGAATGCCCAGCTGCTTTCCAAGTGTTTGCGGTGGCATTCAGTCACAAGGAGAGAACTGTCAGTTCACAGCACTCACTCTGTATGGTCAGATTTATGTCACTATCAGCTCCAAAATCCTAAGTAGGAAAGTAGAATCACTCCATGGCAATTAAAGCTCTTTGAAATGACTTTCACTTCTCCAAAGTATTTTAAGGAAATGTTATTATCCACTCCAGTGCCTGTACTTTTGCTGATTCTGCTATTCAGGAAGCCTAGAAACCTGGGCTTCAAGGAACATTTTGCCCAAAGATTTTATTGTGGCTTATTTGCTGAACAAAACCAGTGGTGAAATAGCATATTCGGCATCATTCACTCACTCTTTCTTCCATTATCTCCTAACTGATGAGAATGAAAACAAGCAGTATTCTTTACTCTTCTCACAGGAAGACAGGGTGGGCTGGGGCCCTTGACTCTTCATTACAATGGCCACACACAGGGTGTGTGTGTGTGTGCTGAAGAACCCTTACAGACCCTACTGGCATCTCAAGATTCTTGTCTTCATTGAGAATGAAATCAAGATTTCAAACCTAGAAGCACAAACTGAAAGGGTCCTACTAAAATCTGGGCATGGATGCAATCGTTCACAACACTCATTGTCCACTAGGAAGGAATGCAATTAAACTATTGACTGTTGTTGTTGTTGTTGTTGTTGTTGTTGTTGTTGTTTTGAGACAGGGTTTCTCATTGTAGCTTTGTGCCTTTCCTGGAACTTACTCTGTAGCCCAGGTTGGTCTCGAACTCACAGAGGTTCGTTGAGTGCTGGGATTAAAGGCATGCACCACCACTGCCCGGTGACTCTTAATATGATAAAACTGATGAGTGCTCTCATTGTTCTGTGGCAGCATACTGGTCAGCTGCTACAATAGTGACTGACACCTGAATATAATCAATATGTATGTCAAACAAATGTGGCAGGAAATAAGTCAGCCTCTGTCAAGATCGCATAAGTCACGTGTCTGCAAGACCCTTATTAGAATGGGATGGCTCCTCCTCCCTTCCGGTTCTCATATTTCCCACATCCTTCTCAAATTCCCATACCTTACTTTTCCAACAAAGATTCCTCTTGTTCAAAAGGACAAAACTGTTTCTCTCTTGGGCTGTCCAGAACTTTCTTGTCCACATTCCTGAAATACTATCCTAGGAAAAGTCATGGCATGAGAGAAAATGTAAGATGATCTCTGTGCTTCCTCTGACATTTTAGCTGTAGCTGATCTAAGCCACCCATGGATCTTAGTCAAGCCCGGAGCTCCCCCTATTGACCAGCCTGTGAGGAAAATAAGCAAGAGGAAGAAAAGGAGAATGAGAGAAATTGCTTACTGTCTTCTACATCGATTTACAAAAAGAAAGCCGCTTGGGAAGTGCTAATCACATCTGAAGTAACAACAGCCTCTAACCCCTCTTAGGAACCACCCACTACTCTCCCTACCACCCCAACAGGCTCTGTGCTAGGATTCCACTTGTCAAGGTCACTCAATTTGCACTGAACCAGGATTCCTCCATGTTACCTCCTCATACTAAGTGCCAGACTGCCACCATGTGCTCTCGGAACCTGTTTGAAAAATTCTATTTTTGGTTCCGCATTAAAGGATTGCATTTCTCCTGAAGGCCAGCTGTTGGCTGACTCCAGTGCCAAAAACACAGTCTTCTAAGTGCACTCCTGTGTTTCCTCTTGCCGTTGCTAATCCTCTGGCTGAGAACCAAGAGGAAGTCTCACTGGGGGCTTGTTTGAATACCTGTAGGGCAAGATCCTGGTATCTGCTCTCCCCAGGAGTGTCTGGCAAACCAACAAGCCACAGAGTTCTCCAAGACACAGTAGCTTCCACATCAGAGGAAAATGAGTGTCATTTTCTGAAACAGGCAGAATAACACAGACACGGCTCCCATCTCTTCCTCTTCCTCTTTGAAGCCGGAAAGTTTGTAGCGCCCATGTCCTTCCCCTGGACCCCGTATCCTATGCCTATGTGTTACAACCTGGAACTTAAATGGCCCCCAAAGGCCCATATTAAGGGCTTGGCATTAGCCTGTGCTCAGCCAGCAGGTGATTAGGAAGTGGGGGCCTATGGAAGGAAGTGGAGGCATGACTTTGAAAGGTACATTGGGACCCATATCTTTTGCTTCCCCTCTTTGCTCTCTGGTGACTGGTGACAGTGAAGTGAGCTGCTCTGGCAGGTGTTCTCTCTATGATATATGACGTCAGCACATGCTCCACGAAACAGTGGAGCTACCTGGTGTCGGACTGAAGTCTCTGAGGCTGTGAGTCAAAGCCATCTCCTCCTCCTTTCACGTTGTTTCTGGGGTGTTTTATCATAGCAACTGAGAGATGAGTAACACAGCTGAGTATTAGTTGTTAGCCATTAGCCACACACCTCTTCTCCATCCACCCTTCAGTCTGAACTCAAGGCAATACCTAACTGTAGGACCAGACATTTCTGAACAACGTGATCAATATGCCTAATCAAGGAGTGGTGAATCGTAGACCAAGTAACAGTGGCCTGAGAGATTTTTTTTTAAAGACTATAAAGTGTTTTCAAATCTCCAAATAATTCTCAACACTATAAATCAGGTACTTTATACATTTACAAAGGGAGTCATACCAAGACTCTGTACCCCCCCCCATCATTGGTATCATCGTATCCATACACAGCTGGCCCTCAGAGCAACAGAGGGAACACCTTCCTGCCCCACCACCCTAATACTCCTTTCATAAGTCACTGGCCTGACTCCCAAGGCACAGAGTCTGCAACCACAAATTAATCAGATATATAGCACATTAACACAGATTAATTTATTTGGCATTTCTCCCAGATAACTTCCCAGTTAAAATGCTTGTCTACAGAGGATCCCTAAGAAACAGTCTAAAAAAATCTGATAACAGGAGGATCGGTGGGTTTGCTAATTCCAGCATTACAAGGCTTTTCAGCCCCTCTCTGCTATCCGTGAGAGGTGGTTGCTTGCCACATTTTCAACAAAATTTGTACTAGTTCGTCGATTTTCTCCAATAGTTTCACTTGAGGACAAAGCAGAAGATATAGACGAACCTTAAATATTTCTGGAACAAACTGAAGCTCAGAGTCTGAAAGAAATTTCAATAGTTTGTGTTTTTCTATATATTTCCCCCTCTGACTGGTTTTTTAAGGTGACTCAAAGATGTCTTCAGGCAAATGCTGTGTTCTTTTCAGCTAAGAAAAAAATACCTGGGTAGGCCAAGAGTTATCAGAATGCCAGCACTGAGTTCAAAGTGCAGACAATCAGCGTAAAAGCCCCAGGGTAGTGGGACCCGGGAAATCAGTTTCAAAAAATTACCTGGCTAATGTTTTATCTCTCGCCTTCAAAACTAAGAATTTGACTGGGTTGGTTTATTTATTAAGAAAATAGAGTCATTGATAGATGATAGATAGATCATAGATAGATAGATAGATAGATAGATAGATAGATAGATAGATAGATAGGTGAAAGAAAGAGAGAGAGAAAAAGAAAGAAAGAAAGGAAGGAAGGAAGGAAGGAAGGAAGGAAGGAAGGAAGGAAGGAAGGAAGAAAGAAAGAAAGAAAGAAAGAAAGAAAGAAAGAAAGACACCAGAAGCAACTTATGAAAGAAGGAATTTATATTGACTTACTGTTCCAGGGGGCTAGAATCCATAATGGCAGGGACAGCATGGCAGCCAGAATAAGGAACTGAGAGATCACATCTCAACTGCGCGTAGGAAGCAGAGAGAACAAACTGGAAGAGCAGTGAGGTCTCTAAACTCTCAAGGCCTGCCCTGGTGAAGTACTTCTCACCAGGGTGTACCTAAAGGTTCCATAACCTCCCCAAACAGCACCATCAACCAGGGACCAAGTGGTCAAACACCTGAGCCTATGGGACGTTTCTCATTCAATGTTCTATGGGTGGGTGGATGGATGGATGGATGGGCGGATGTTATACTGTTTAGGGATTAGAGGCCCCATAACAGAATCCAAATGCTTTGAGGACATGATCTGTCCAAATTTCAGCACTCCTCTTCAGGTCTCCAGACCCAACTCCACCAACCAGGAGAATTCTTAAATACTTGTTGCCTGGCTGTACTTGAAACCATGTATCTCGTCCTGTTATAGTAGAGCTTGTTCTATTTTACCTGAAGGACTTTTCCAATTAGAATGTTATAATCAGAAGTTAATCAGGCAGAACATTCATAATACTGTCTATTATTTTTCTAGGAAAAGAATATATTTATCCTAGACATCACTTTCCTTCTTAGTGTCTCTAGCTTTTACAGCTATGTAAAACTGAGGTTCTTAAATCAAAGGCAAAATTTTAGAACATAATAGTAAACATGTGTTTTTATAAAGATTTTTAGGATGTCATTTTTTATTGTTATGAAATATTTTAATACTATTTTTCTGAATCCTCGAGTGGGTGAAAAACCTCCATTGGTACAACCATTTAATTTACCAGATTCTTTTCCAGTTTAACCAAAAATAATCAATAATGATAAAAAAAATGTTCATTATAAATATGATTTCCAATTTTCACTAATTCAATTTATATACCTTCCAAAAGATAGCTATGGAACATTATAATGAGCTTTCATGAATATAACAAAACTCTTTGCATTGAGAAAAAAATCTTGAAAATACAACTTAGAAATCATTTATTTTAAAAAAAAATTGTAATGGAGGAGGAAGCCCAGGCAGAGAAGAACTGATGGAGAATTCAAACAACTGTCACAGAACTTGGGGGAAGAAAAAAATCCCAGCCCAATTTCTGTCCTGGTGTGACCCCTGCACTCCTGGCATCCTTCATGAATTGCCAGATGACAATTCAATTACCCTGAATAGTTTGCATTAAATATATGTGACCAAGAGATTTGATAATATAAGCGCTCTTCCCACTGAATTCCAGTCATTCAAGACATAGTAAGAAGAATTCATTGACTGCATGTGCTCATGTTCATTCAGTCTACATTTTATATATATATATATATATATATATATATATATATATATATATATTCATACCAGCACATTGATTCTTTGGACTAGGAGCTGAAAATGGCAAAATAAATGTAAAACTCCTCCCTGAACCTCCACAAGCTCACATTCTAGAGACAAGAAGTAATTGTGTTAGTTAAGAGAGAATAAAATGAATCACCACAGAGCATCGATGTGGAGGGCAAAGTGTCACAGAATTGGCCAAAGAGCAAGATGGAATATGGGTGGGAGGCATCAGAAGACAACCCTCCTAGAAGTTGAACACGGCTCAGGTAAAAATGTGAACAGGACAGGAAAGGACAGGAGTCGTCCAGAAGACATCCCTGTTGCAGCGAGACATCTGGCTATTGCTCTCTTCTCTTTAAATCACTGCTGTAAACAACCACAGTTCTCTGGAGATCCAATAGTCACCTGACCTCCAAATCCCACTGGTTTCTGAACAGTCTTCCTCCCACTATGTACGCACAAGAAAGCAGTGTCTTTTCAAACCTCTGTGTTACACTTCAGTGGGCACAGACCTGTGAGAAGACTGCCCTGTGTTTTTCCAGGAAGATTTAGTCTTTAGTGAGCATCCCTGGTAGTAGAGAACTGCTCAGAGCTCCTATAGAAGACGGATTTGCAGAACAGCCCCACTCCACCATCCGAAAACCTCATGTGTTCCTCTGTACAGATACTGGATCTGTTACCTCACTCTGGCATCAAGACAACTTTAAGCCAGCTCTACAGAATCTAGCAAAAGAAAATGGCCACCACAAAGTAACATCTGACCGTCATGAAAGTTACTGTGTAAACACAAGCCTGCTTAATCCTCAGTGTAACACTGTGCCACAGGCCCTACAGAAACAAAGATGCTCACCACTTCAGCAGCATGCCCCCGTTCACACCAGAAAGTTAGCATTGGCTGCATTGAGGTCAGATGGGCCTCAGCTGTTCAAACCTGCACTTGCACAAGTATCCTCATCTCCCTGGGAGACCACGGGAGGTAAAAATCAAAGCAAGCACAGCACATTTCTATTTGCTGGCTCTTAACTCCTCACTAAACCTAGCAGAAGTCACGCCATTGGGTGGCTGAGTAATTCAAGAAGGGACATTCTTACTATAGACAATGACTGGGAATCCAGGGGGAATCTGGCAAATTGAAAACTCCCCAAAGGGCAGGCCAGACAGCTATTCTATGCCCAGCACACTCAGGCAGTCCTCCCTTATTCCTCTATGGCGGTGGTTCTTCTTGGTTGTCAGTTTTACTGTATCTGGAATTACCTAAAACTCCAAAATGGCTGGGCACACCTGTGAAGGATTTTTTTTTCTTAATTGAATCATTCAAAGTGGGAAGACCCACTTCAAATTCTGATCTTTGACTTGGAAAGACACACCATTAATATAGATCTTCTGAGGTGGAATGACCCATCTCTAATCTGGGCCACACCTTCTGCTGGAGAGGAGGGGAGGGAGGGAGGGAGGGAGGAGGGAGGGAGGGAGGGAAGGAGGGAGGGAGTTCTGCTACTCTAGAAAACTCTAACATCTGCCACCCATGACAGGTGTTTAAAAGAATGCATCTTCTTCACAGTTTTGTTCTGTTATGGGTATTAGATCCAGGCTATTTTTTCAGTTTTTTTTTCCTTGTTTTTGTTGCTGGGTTGTTTTTTTGTTTGTTTGTTTTTGTTTATTTGGGGTTTTGTTTTGTTTTTTTTTTGGTTTTTTGTTTTGCATGATAGCTTTTTTGGTTGGGATGGCATGGAATGGTGGGAACATACTCAAATGTGACTTGGAGATACCAGGAAGGGTCATGCTTGGCCATGTATATGCTCTAAACAAGGAATACCCAGCAATTCCTGATGCAAGAAAGGCTCCAAGTAAAAAGAGGGTCACCTCTGTGTATTTGTAGAGCCTAGCCTAAGCAAATTGCCATGGCTTTGTGAATTCAGTATAGATTCTGGGTCAAACCATCTTGGCCAACCTAGTATTCACAAGCCAGGCCAATGGCTCCAGATACTTTCTGGTACCAGATCAACAACAGCCCAGAGAAGAGAGGACTATCATCCCACAGAATTTCCCCCTGCAAGCTTTGAGGTTAGGCTGTTTGTTCCTTTCTGCAAGCCTATCAGAAATGAGAGTGCAAGATCACAGAAGGGATAGCACAAGGTAATTCTTCAAATGAGAAAAACTATTTGCAGCTTAACTTTCTACCTATACACATGCAAACTGTTACAAATACTAATACTCAATTGCAGATCAAAACTGTGCTCCCTTTAATATTTCTAATGTTCTGCTCATAAAATTTCTAAAGACTGAGACCCTCATGTAAGAACACTTATTGCTATCTGAGACACAACCTGTAATAATGTTATTCAAGAACACATTTAACAACAAACTGTGGTGATTGCTATGGCATTGCATAGGGACTGGACATTAAGATTAAATGATCCCCATAAGTTATAGAAAAATGAAAAAGTCACATTATCCCTTCTGCTATGCCACGGGAGCCCAGATGACCACCTGTGTCTGATCTTCCTTTAGAAATGGTACATCGGTGCCCTCAGTCATAGAGCTGGTATATAAAGAGGCTTTGTACCAAGGGGTCTGAAGTTCAAATGCCTTCACAAGTGAAGACAAAAGTTTGAGAATAAGATAATGGAAGTTTGTATATGAGAAAATTAATATGCCATCCAAAGGCATTTAGAATAAGAACATCTTCCAATGCTGTGAGCTATGTGCACCACACCTTCCTTACCTTGCATGCCTGGGGAAAAAAGGCATCTGTTCCTACACTGATGTTGTGAAGCCCCAGTGAACTAGATTAAGCTGCCAAGATCTTCAAGCTTGCTTTGGTTTTCACATGAAGCAGAAAGGCCAAAGAAAGGTATTTCCTATTGGCTATGGCTTCACCCTTTCCACATTATAACTTGTCAACATTAACTAGACTCTTTCCCTTAGTTCTTCAATTAACAGTCTTTTATTGAGTACCTAATATGTTCTAGCCACTGGCTTCGCCAAGAACACAAACTTGAATAAATAGCTCACAGTTGGAAGGAATTTATTTTAAATTTTTTTTTTAGATTATTTTAATGGTCAGAAAGTGCATCAAAATATTTCCCTAAATCCAAATTCAAAAACCAATTCTTCACTGTCCAGGAGCGGGGGACCTAAGTTTCCAAGGGAATGTATTGTGAACAGTTCCTCCCCTACTTGTCAAACCCCAAGACCCATACAGAGGACAAGCCACGATGTGAAGCTTGGAAACTGTAGTAGACATTACCTCATGCTGCACGCCTTTCTTGTTCAGAGTGACTCCAAGAGAAATGGGATTTCAAGAACGTTCCATTCTGCCAACAGTTAGGTGATATATTTAAAATAGCCTGTTTCTGGAGCTCTCTAATGAGTGACATTTATGAAATGTCCTTCTCCTCCTTGAATCAAATGATATTGAGATTTCTTTTATCCTGCATCCTACCAGCCCTTGCTTAGTGTTTATATGGCCAAAATCTTGAACAAGTCACTAGACTCCATTCCTGTACTTACTATTTTGCTACTGAAATGCAAACTCCCCTGGGTAATTCCAGGCAATTTCTTTACCGAGAGATCATCTCTGGCCACAGAGCAGCTCAGCTGCAACCCATGCTGTGTGTGCTGCATAATACTGTAACATTTTCAGAGTCAGGGAAGATTTATTCAGTGATCAACCGCTTCAGCATCCCGAATCACTCCTGAGACAGTCTGTTAAAGAGGGGACCTTGAGGGAACAGAAAATGTAAGCAAGAAGTGGAATAATCCCCCCTCTCCTGTTTAACTCCTTAAGCCCCATAAGAAGACATTGGCTTTTTATTTGTGTGGAAAAACATGCTCAGAATAAATTCTTTCAAAGTAGTGATAGTGTTTATCTGAACAAGGTGAAATTAAAGATAATCTCTAGTTTGATTACATTCTACAATAAACGTTAAGTATATAGTAAGAAAACATTTCAGATGTGGAGTTATGTGCTGTTCCCCAACAAGAACTTGGGTTGAAAGCAAACTGTGCCATTAGCTGCCTTGGGAAATTGGCTCAGAGTCTGCAACACTTGTCCCACTCACACAAAATACAGAAGGGCTAGACGTAGCCGGGAAGGAAACATAGGTGGTGTATGAAATCAATATTCACAGAGATTGATGATAATTGCATTTACTACAACACTATGTAAGGTTGTCAGACTCAGCCCCATTTACATACAAATGCAGGCCCTTCGTGATCACTCATACTTGCCTAAAATGGAGGCTCACCACTGCTGCCAAATAAAAATCCTAATTAAAAAGAAATGAATTCACATCTAAGTATGTTCAAGGAGTGTGCAAACACTACAGATGACTGAGACCCTAACAAAATGAAAGTCTTGCCTCCCACTGACTCTACAGTAGAAATGCGCAGAGGGATGCTAATTGATTGAAAACCTAGTGGGCAGGTGACAGAATTCTAAGGCTACTTTTGTCCATCCACTTCTGTGGAGGAAAAATAGATAAGAAAGAAAGAAGGAAGGAGGGAAGGAAGGGAGGGAAGAAGGTGAGAGGGAGGGAAGGAGGGAGGGAGGAAGGGAGAAAAGAAAAGAAAAAAATCAGCAAGCCCCAGCTTGGCTTATTGTTGATCTCATGATCAAGGTAAGCGGTCTCAGTGTAGACACAGCCTTTCTCTGATGTGGTATAGTCAGGTGTCCCCATAAACAACTACTTCGATGGAATTGCCCTTTTAAAAGAAAATAAATTTGTTTGGTGAGCCAGCTGGGGTGTTTATTTATGACAGGATCTCTAGCCTTTATGTCATATGGCCTCACACTCACACAGCTGAAAGCAATCGACCAAGAGTGTGCAGCTTAACGTGATGGACAAGAAGATCAGCTCCAACAGACCTGGTGGCCCAGGACAAGCAAAGGGTTGTCCCTACAGAGGTTACCCTGAAGGAACTCAGATGGTGATAAACTATCTAGTCACAGGAGAGAGAAACAAACCGGTGTATCAAACAACTGAACTCTAAATAAACTTCCTCCTGTCAGGAAGCAGTCAGCCACACACTGTGAATTTTGTTTACATTTTTAATATTGAAGATGACCATTTGTTACTTTAAGAAAAAAAAAGTCTGGCAATTAGAAAAGATCAAGCTTGAGTCCCTGTTGTAAGCTGAAATAGCCATTAAATTTAAGGCTGTTTGTGGAAATTCAAATTAACTGTTGTTTTCACTGAAATAACAAAAGCTGAAATAACTCACAATCTTTGATTACCTAGAATAAAAGACACTCTGTCTAATTAGTAGGCTAATCATTTTTACCAGGTGGACATTAGCCAGTATTTGGTCTTTAATTATGACATATACAGCAACTCACCCAGAAAATTAAAAATATCAATGTCAAAGCTTAATCTTCTTCCACTGGTACTTGTGAGAAAGAAAAATAAACCCTGAAATTTTAAGAAGGAAAAAAGGCAGAAAGCTCTAGACATGGACAAGGAGAGAGACGCCATTTCCAGGGACTTCTTTTTCTCTGACAGATGCAGGCTTCTCTCAGTACAGTTCACTCTTTAACCATCCCATGATCCTCCCTCCTGTGATGAGCGCGAGGAGGTGTATCTCCCAATCTCGACAGATGCGTCAAGGACAACACTTGAAAATCAATGTGCCCTCTGAAAGGGGGGAGTGGAGATTTTAGAGCTAGATACACACACGAGTGGGGGGTCAGGGTTTTTAATCCCTTTAAAGGAATGTTTCACCAGTGGTATCAGATTTGACATTATTTTCTCTTGTTCTAACCATGTCCTCTAATTAATTCAAGATTTTTTAGTAAGAAGAGAGAGAGAAGAAAGGAAGAAGGAAGTAGGGGAGAGGGAAGGAGACATGGAGGTGTTTCTTAAGAAAAATTCATGTAAAGACCAGACCCCTAAGATTCCACCACACTGACTCCTCCCACGTAGAGTACACTAAAATATCTACACACTAGACCACCACCAATGGTATTTTCTCTCTGCCTCTCTGTCTCTGTCTCTCTGTCTCTGTCTCTGTCTCTGTCTCTCTCTCTCTCTCTCTCTCTCTCTCTCTCTCTCTCTCTCTCTCTCTCTCTCTCTCTCACACACACACACACACACACACATACACATACACACACTCACAGTGACTCTGCATTTGTTTATTTTCTCCTGTCTAATGCTATATAACTTCATTTTAAGACCAATTAAACAGACATTTGCATTTATGAATATATGCTGATATGCAATGTGTACAAGCCAAAGAACCTCTGCACTCCTAGTTTTCTATACATTCCTCATATATTTCCCACTTAATCGGGATGCCAGTGAGGTGTTTTCTGGCTTGTTGCATGAGCCTTATCCAAAACAACACGTTTTTTTCCTTGATTTACTAGGTTGTGATTGTAACTTACATGGCAGCATGTACATAAGCACTGTGTTGTCTGGGCAGTCTTAGTGATTACCTGTAAGTTACAGTCTCCCTGCTTCTGTGCACTCGGCAACCATCTCACCCAGCAGCTACCACAGCCCCACAGCTGCTCTGAGCACGAGCTTCTTCCAAGCTCTGCAGCATTTCACTGTTAGGTGGCAGCACTGGCGACCTATGGCATGACCCTCAGTGAAGTGAAAACCATTTCACTAGCTGTCTTCTCAGCTGTGACAGGTCTTAGTCAAAACCAAGGGAGTGTGACCTGCCAATCACAGCAGTGAGAGGCCCCAGGGCCACATGTCACAGGATTCAGCAGCCCCTTCTGACTTTGAGTGTGAGTAATTCCCCGTCAGCAGGCTTCTCTCACCCAGGAGTGGCAGAAACAAACATTTTTCCATCCTCACTTGTGACTTGCTTGGTCATGGAGTTAGGTGACTTAATAGCAAAAATTATTTCCCATGCAGTTTCTGTCTTTGGTTGGGATAGGTAGTTATTGGTCTGTTCAATCTGCAATTCCCCAGTAAAGATCATTGTTCTGCACAGAGAGAGAGAGAGAGAGAGAGAGAGAGAGAGAGAGAGAGAGAGAGAGAGAGAGTTGTAATTGAGGGTTTGAGCATTGTCACACTACAGGAAATGTGCACCAGGGACCATATTTCTCCTCAAATGTAAATCAGTCCACTAAATTGCTAAGCCCCAATTGAAAACATCACATCACAGCTCCAAGAGAAAATGTGGAGATGTGGAGAAATATGCACACATAAAAGGACGCTCCATGTATTGGTGCTGACAGTTAATAGTAGCTGACTCTTTACCTTTTCAACTCGTATCTGGAATGCTTTTTTAAAACTGGCCTGTGGGTCAGGCATTTGGATTTAGAAAGAACTTTGGCCATGACAGATAATGAGATCTTGACAGCTCTTCATCACATAACTGCAAAGTCTCCCTAAATCAGTGCCTTAGAACTGCCTAGAAGGCTCTTCAAACACAGGATTCTGGCCATCACCTAAGGAGTAGATGTGTCAGAAAATATAGGATCAGCTCTGGGAATTATGTCTTTTTAGGACTTTTAATCTTTTTAATTATATGTATATGTGAAGGGGGTATACATTGAAGTGCCCATGGAGGCCAGAAGAGGGTATTGCGTCCCCCAAAGCTCAAGGAACAAGTGGGTGGGAATTGTCCAACGTGAGTGCTAAGAACAGAATCTAGTCCTCTGTAACAGCAACCTATGAAGTTAACCACTCAGCCATCTCTCCAGCTCTGAAGAGTACATTTCTAATAAGTTGCTAAGAGACTGACTTAATTCAAGTTCTATTGCTATAATGAAATACCTGAGGCTGGGAGTTTCAAGAATAACATGGGTTTATTTCATTCACACTTTTGCAGTTTTTAGAGAGTGGCACCATCATTTTCTCAGATCTGGTGAGGACTATCTTGCTTGTATTGCATGGTAGATGGATTCATAGTGAGAATGTGTAAGAGGGAAAGATCACCTGGTAAGACAGGAAGCCATAGGAAAAGATGGAGGGGCGTGTTTTCTTGCTTGTTAACACAACCTTCTCAAGGAAATTAACTAACCCTACCCCCTACCCATTACTATTTTGATATTTCCAAGGTCAGAATCCCCTGTGACCTCACCACTTCCCAAAAGACTCTACCTCTTAGGGCAGTGGTTCTCAAGCTTCCTAATTCTGTGACCTTTTAATACAGTTCCTCATGTTGTGGTAACCCCAACCATAGAATTATTTTCATTTCAACTTCATAACTGAAATTTTGCTAGTTATGAATCATAATGTAAATATCTTTGTTTTCTGACAGTCTTAGCTGACTACTGTGAAAGGTCATTCAGCCCCCCAAAGACATCGAGACCCATAGGTCACAGGTTGAGAACCACTGCCTTAGGGATTCCACATCTTGGCCCTGCCACGCTGAGGAATGAGCCCTTTAGGAATTAAGCCATGTTTGACCACAGCTATAAAACTGGTAGATGTGCTAGGGACTTCCCTGAAGAATCATGGCTATAATGAAAGGGACTTTCATTCATAACATTGCAAGTTATTTCAGAGAAGTAAAATCAAATTCATCCTATGGAGAAAACATGATGTCAAATGGCTATGCAGAGCAGATACCAGGCTTTTTGGTTGCAACCTCACCAGAAGGTGGGTTAGCTGATGCTCTAATGATGGCATCATCTCCTGGTTATCATGGTTGCTTCCTCAATAATAAAACTAGAACCAGATTTTGTCCCATGGTATAACTGGATGCTCTTCAGGCAACACATTACTACAATTAGGACATACAACTTCCTTTCTAAGGAAAAGATTTTCACATGGAAAAAGATCTCATACTTGGTCTTTTTCATACAAAATAATGTTCAGATAAATACTCTACTCACTTACACTAAGGAAAAACAGAAGACATCAGGAAACACAACACAATCCAGCAATGCACATATAGCTTTTCAAGGAACAGAAACTTTCCTAAGTGGGTCTGGTGACTTAGCTGACCTGGCATTGATTTTTAAACTATGTATTTGATGTCTTGACCACTCTCCAGGAGATTCTGGACCAGTGTGCTTTCCCAACTGAATTTTAACAGCATCTGCCTTCAACAGGCCTTTCACTTGAGCTTGGCAGAGGCTGAGCCTGAACTTACCCTGGAAGCATGGGCCAGCTCCTGGGATAGGATGGAAACACTCTGCTCTCTTTTTAGGAACATCTCCACATTAGAACTGTCTGGTAAACTGACCAGCTGCCACTCACTGCTGTTTAATCTGCTCTCTGCTGGCTTTTGAGCAGAGAATCTTCTGTCCTCAGCCATGTGAAGATTCTAACATCCTCTTCAAAATTGAGAGCTTACAAATGGATAGCCAAAAGACTCAGCCCTTATTTGGAACAAATAAATGTGCATGAATTTGTTTTGAGTTTGAAAAAACAAAAAGAGATACAAAGCTGTTCCTAGCTTTGTTAATTTAGATGGGCCATTAGAGTCTAGTGCAATACTCCACCATGTTCAATTTATCTCTTTAAAATTTGTTTGTTTCTTTCTTTTTTTAAATAGGGTCTTACTATGTAGACCTGGCTGCTTTGGAACACTCTAAGGATCAGGTTGGCATTGAACTCACAGAGATCTGTATGCTCTTGCTTTTCAAGTGCTGGGATTAAAGGCATCCGCCACCACTTCAAGCTAATTTGACTGTTTAACAAATAAATTGCAAAATTTCTCACCACCCTACTCCAAAAGACAGTGTTCATGAAGTACTGCAAGCTGGCTGCCACCCAGCACTGAATAAGGAAGGAACGATGTGCTTGTGGCAAAATCATCCCTTACTAGCTAACTGGGTTTTCCTCACCCTGTGGGGGAAACTGTCGGAGTAGTGCAGGAGGAAAATTCTAGGAGATAGGAAATATGAATTAGAGCTACCCAAATCCAGACGGAAAAACAGGTCAATAGTATACAAGACCACCTGGAATGATAATAAGAGATCAGTGATTGTTTCAAAGAGACAAAAGAGATGTCTCAGATGTGTGTATGTGTGGTGCCATTGGCATGAATATGTCTATGATATTAGGACTCTCATGCCCCCACAGCCTGGTATCGCACTTTAAACCACCAAGCACAGCCTGATTCTGCGGCCTATGTCACCAAGATCAGATGGCATGCTATAGCAAAAACAGCCCGGCACTGACCTAAGATTGGGAAGACCAGAGACAGTCCTGGTTCCTCTTCAGATGACTTTAGAGAGGACACGTAACTTTGCTAAGTCTCATCTACAAAGTAAACAACCCTCCCACGTCTGCTACTGACTCACAAAAGCTAGACTTCCCAATGGAAGTTTGAAAAGACTTGAGTTTAAAGCATGTTCCTTCCAATGTACTGGTGGAAATAAAACCTGTGTGAATTACAGCACACACATCATGGGGCTTTCATCTTGGAACTTACACAAAATGCTAGTGAATTGTCAGTGAAAAGAAAAGTGGAGGGGGGGCTCAAGAAACCCCTGGGTATCAAGTCCATGGCTTTTAATAATTCCCATAATAGAAGACCAGCATCTCTCTCTGAACTCCATATCCACCCCACTGTAGCTCCTGTTAATGACCTGATACATATCCAAATGTCATCCCTATCCAGAGTCCAGACAGCACAGCTAAGGTGGCCTTACTATTTAAAACCTCCCCAAGGAGGAAGTCTTATTAGTCTCTTATTAATACAGATGGAAGTCCTCCTCGGTGTAAGGGGCTAATTTTACAAGACAGATTGTAATAAATCTTTTCTGACTCCAACTGTTAAAGAAAGGGAAATACTAGTGTGTTCTGGGCCTGGTGCAAACAGCAGTGTTCTTTAGTCATTATGCATCCCACCCCTGAACCTACTATGAATTTCCTGGAGACTGCTTCTGACCAATGGAAGTTAGAAACAGAGATGCCAGTGGGCATAGGAGTAGGTGTGGAGACAGAGATTGGGATAAGGGTAAGGACAGAAATGGGGATAAGGGAAAGGAAGAGGAGGTGAAGATAAGGAGGGGAGAGAAAGCAGAAGGGGACCAGGGGTTACTTATGGTGCATACAGAACCACTGGGGTCCACCTGTTTATAGTTACAGATCATAGTAAAATGAGGAACAGATGATTTTCCAAAGTCAGAATTTTAGATTGCTCTGAACATTCAAAGGAGGAGCTTCGGTCTAGAATTCCTCAGATACTGCTAATCTGAGAATTAAAACTGTAGCTATTGAAGGTCAGTTCTAACATATTCTGGTAGTTCTAGTTTCTTATCAAACAATCATATCACAAATCTCTTCCTAGAAAACAAGATGAAGAAGCACCTTTTGGAGTGAAATCATCAAGCTCCTGCTCTAGCTGGCTCGGGAGACCCAGAATACGGCAACACTTCAGAGCTCAGGAGCCTGGGCAGCTTTAAGAGAGGAGACACTGACCTGAATTTAAGAAAAGGGAATAAATGAAAGAGCAAGCTCTGAGAACGATTACAATGTATGGGATTCCTGCGATAATGGAAGCCTAGCTCTGAATCTTTGCGATTATTAATTTTTTTAAGGAAAAAAAAAACTTTATTTAAATCAGGCCCGTAGCAGGTTGGCTGAGCTTACGGCAGCCTCTCTCAGCCTGCAGATGTCCGTCTGAGCTGCCACATGGCAGGAACTAGCCCTGAGGGTCTCAGGAGCCCAGCAAAGGACCCAAAACTTCTTATTCCAGTGCCGGTTCCAAAACTCCTCATCCCTTTCCAGTTCATTACAAGCATCTATTGTTTGCCATATTTATCTGCCATCACTGCTGTTTGTTAGCAAATGGAAAGAGAAGTGCCAGGGCTGAATTTCAGCCTGCCCTCAGAACAGTGCAAAGGCGCTACAGGAATTGCACGACAGATGGTCTTTGAATGATATACAGAACCTCTGCCCTTGGGCCCGCTGTGGAGGAGCTGTTTTGGATTGTTACTCATAAGAGTGGGAGGTTGTTGTGTGATATGTGATTATTCCACAATAATTTTAATTATTTTGCCTGTTTTCAAACAATGGTCTCAGCCTTTTTTAATTTTTACACTCACTGAGTTGTGACACGAGCATTCTTTTCTCTATGTTAGCAGGGATTAAAATCAGGCCCTGTATCCCTTCCCATTTTTCAAATAATCCATGTTTAAATAAATTACCTTGGTCTGGAAAACCAAGTTACACAGAGTCCTCCTGGCATACACACCAGCAAGGAAAAAAAAAATCCTTCTTGTGGTGTCTGGTTAGAGATTGTCACAGTAACAAGTTCCAGGCAAAGCTTCCTCTTTGCCTCTTCAGAGCAGGGCTCTGCTAAAGGGAGCTTCATTGACATGCATGTGGGGATCCCACTGGATCTGCTCAAAGGTACAGTCCAAGGCAGGCAGACAGCATTGGTTGTGCATGTAAATGAGGCTCCTAAGGTGGGGTGCAGGCTTCTGGAGAGACAGAAAATATGCTAGCCTCGTCTCATCCAACTCCAATAGAAACTTCTAGAGGCTTTCTAAAACATCAGAAGCCAAGAAGGAGCAGATGTTAAGCTTTCAAGGCATTCAGACATTTCTCTTCGCTGGGTAGATATATCAGCTGAGCAGAAAGAAGCAGAAGAGGCTGAGATCAGAACCTTGCTTTTGGGTTCTTGGCTCCAGGAACCAACCTATATGTCCCAGTGGTTGAGAGCTGGGCTGTCTCCAGAGTCTGGTGTTGGGCTCCAACTCACAAACAAAGGAGTGTACCAGTCTGGTCAATCCCAAAGCTATATATATATATCCAAAAATATAAAATCTACAGTGACTCTCAACCTCAGGAACCTCTGGGAGTCAGTTAATGCTCCCAAGATGCCAGCTTCACTGAACTGTAAGATTGTAAGGCTTGACATGGAGTTTGTTTACATGAAATTCTCCCCTCTGACTGAACTCCTAAATTGGCTGTGCTTCTAGCTGCAGGAAAATCAAGTTTGGATAAATGCTAAGCTGAATGGTCCAGCACCTAGCTTGTGAGAAAGAAAATGTTCTTCTCCTAGATCTCCAGCTAAATGGTGGAGTTGCCTGGGACCCTGAGGAGTGGGCTTGCTAGAAAAGCATGCAGATGAACTCTGACCCTGTTACTTGAGGGAGAAATCCCCCCACAGAGTCATAAGTGCTTCCCAGCCACTGTGGTGTTAATCCTCCAAGAAAGGCTCCACTAACAGAGAGATACCCAATCCACACAGCAGCTAATACCCAAACAAAATTCAGATAACTCCCACTGTGTTGACAAAAAGGATTGGGGAAATATCCCCTGCTCCTTCCTAAGGAAGACATGCCTCCAGTGAGAACCAGCCAGCAGGCCTGCCCAGGAAACAGCCACATGCTTCCTCCCAGCAAAGGCTTGGTGTGTAGAGGTTTAGAAAGAGCACCAATTCCACAGAGAAGTCATACAAATGTATGCTCAGTATCTCAAGGAGTCTCTGCTACTTTTCTTTCAAGGCATAGAGGATTCAGCAAAGACAGCCTCCCACAGCTTGCTGGGGCATGGCAGCTTCATATACATGTGCTTGCCAGAAGTGCTGGCTAAGGTGCATGACTCAAACAATAGCTGGAGTGTCAGCTCTCCTAAGCCATGGGAACCATCTTCCCAGCTTTCTGAAACACTGAGGCACAACCCTACACATAAGACTACGTCAAAATCAGGTTCCCACATGGGTCATTAAGTTCCACAAACCTCAGACCCTCTGCATACCAGGCATGCCATACAAACAGCTCCATCTCTGTTAAATAAAACCAAACAACAACAACAAGAAAAACCACACAAGAGGGTATTTATTGTCTTTAGTATATAATTACAATGTAACAAGAATCTCTCAGATGAAGTAAATTAACATATAGATGACTCAAAATTAGAACCTCTAATCTTTCAGTTCCAAAGACCATATTCTTATCATTGGTGTGTGTGTGTGTGTGTGTGTGTGTGTGTGTAGTGAAAAGGCATTCAGAAAGGGCAGATAGTTTCACAAAAGTTAAAGCAATGTTCACAGATTAAATTCTTGAGAAGACTAGGCATGTCCTGGATGTGTGACACATAAATTCTCAACTGATGCTCTTGAACTGTGGTGCCCCTCTATGGATCTACAACCAACAGTATCGGAGCAGTCTTTCTTGCTGCTTCATTTTGGTTATTTTGTATGTTAACCCTGGCTGTATCTAAATTCTGGATGCTCAACCGTTTTGGCAAATAGGACTTAGCCTCCAGTGACCAAATTCAGATGAGATGTGCTATCAACATCAACTCCAGAAACAAAAATCCACTGATATCTAACACCCACCATAAATTAGAGCACAACACACTTCTGATTAATAATTGTGACAAAACTAAATAAATAAGTAAAATAAAGAATCTCCTTTTTTTTGTTTTGTTTTTCGAGACAGGGTTTCTCTGTGTAGCTTTGTGCCTTTCCTGGAACTCACTCTCTAGTCTAGGCTGGCCTCAACTCACAAAGATCCGCCCCCCTCCTCTGCCTCCTGAGTGCTGGGATTAAAGGCATGTGTATGCCGCCGCAGCTGCCGCCGCCGCTGATGCCACCACCACCACCACCACCCGGCCAAAGAATCTCTTTAAATGTACAGAGAGTTATGATCAACAACAACAAATCCCTGTCAGCTATACAAGAAAATAAAGGACAAATGACTCTCACTTCAAGTACCCAATACATCTTGCATTTGGTAAAAAATTTTCTATAAGCTACAAAAATCATGATAGTTTGTCCCCAGCCAGCCAAGCAAAATTCCATTCAAGGTCAAAACATAGTAAGCTAGGTCAGTGGTGAGATGAATATTGTTAAAATATGTGCACATAAAAAAAAAAAACAGATCCCTTCAATGTCAGCCATTTTACCAATTTCCTGAAAGCTCACTTTTTTTATTATTTTTAAGACTGGGAGTCAAAAGAGTGACTCTCTACAGGGACCTCAAGACCTCTAAGGATGACAGTCTTAACAGTTAAAAGTTTGCACAAAGTGCTTTCACCCTGACCCACATGTGAATTAGATTCAAGCATTTAAAAAAAAAATGAGTGGGAATAAGAGGACAACTCACAGAGGCACCCCAGATGGAAGAAGACACCATCATTATGTCCCAGATGCAATTTATGAATACAGTATTTGAATTTTCTAATTGTTTCTACAAAGAAGAAAAAAATGAGGCTAATGGAATTACATTGGAACCAGCCATTTAATCACACAGAAATTGCTGACCAATGTCTCTGCACATCTAGTCCTGAGCTCCTGCTCACATGTGTAACCTTGCCAAACTTTGAATCCAATCAAACGAAGCCCTCTGCAACTCTTGGGAAAGAGGCTGGGGATTCCAGCCACACTGTGTTTCATGGTCAAACAGGATCAGTTGGACATAGCAGCCAGGGATGCAGGAAGAAGGAAGGGGCCATGGAGATGATCTGTGCCTGTCATTTTCACATCATGAACCTCTTTGGAACTGTTTCCATGTGGCCCACCCTCTGGCTCTGATGGCCAATCATGCTCTGTAGGGAAAGCAGGAAGAGAGAGTTAGCTGCACTGGCTTAGCCACCAGACAGACATTGCCAGGCCTTGCTGAAACAACACAAACCACATTTCATAGCAACATCGGATGATTTCAATTCTGCAACAGGCAACTCTACACACCGCCAGACTACTACATAAACTGAACCGTGCAATCCCAAAGTATGTTCACAATTCCATGCATACACTGTTTCTATCCATTTCTCTATGACAATAGGTGTCAAATCACAGATATATCAAGGAGAAGGAATTGAGTACTGGCCTTTAAAACTATATGTGCACTGGAGAGGCCAGCCCAAGGAAAATGAGTCCTAAAAGAGAATTGGTAAGCAATATAAATTCTCCATTTGGTCAGCCAGTGTACCTCATTGCAAAGACTCCCACACTGAGCCTTGTTGAACATTTCATAGTGGGTCTTGGCCACTACCAGCCCTAGTCTTTCAGGATACAGAGTCTCTCTTGTGACCCTGTCAGAGCTGTTTCCATGACTATGACCCCCCCATGCCACTTTCCCACACCTCTGATACCTCCTCTCCCCAGTCTTTCTTATCTTCTTGGAAATAAGGCCAGCCTATAGTCTGTGGTGAAGAATAAACATACAACATTCTCTTCTTCATATTTATTACATTTGGAAAGCCTAAAGAAATTTGACATAATTTAGTGAAGTAAAATGTGCAGTCTTTCTTTAAACTACTATAGAGGGAAGATCTATAGGCATGAGCTCATGTGAGTGTGTCTTGGAAATAAATCCAGATCTCCCAGAGGCTTCTGGGGAGGTACTCGAACCTAACCACTCTGCTAGCTGTGCTGTGGTCACCAATTCAGAATATGGCTTGAATTCATTGAGGCTCCTTGCTTCAGTGAATACACATTTGAATGGTGTCTCTCTGCCACTCAATCACAGGCATGAATAAAGCATGTCACTTCTTCTTCTGCACCCAGATCACCCACAGAAGCATTGGCAGAGCTGTGACAGGGGTGCAGATGGAACCAAGGAAAAGCAACACAACACACATGCAGTCACACACACACACACACACACACACACACACACACACACACACTCACATTCACACATACACATACACACATTCACACATATACATGCACACACATTCATACACACATGCACATGCTCTCACATACATGCACATGCTCACACACATTCACACACACACATGAACTCAAGTACACATGCACACACAAGCACATCACACATATACGTGAACATACACATACACATACACATATGCATGAACATATACCAAACTTGCACACACAGACATATAATTTATTCAGGAAAATATATATTCATTTACCAAAATACAGTAGTTGTTTTGGGTAGAGGAAAAGCAAAATGGTGGTCTCTATAGCAATTTCAAGATTTTTTATAGCATAAATAATTTGTTTGTTAACTATACCACTCTTGGGCATATACCCAAGGAATGCTCAATCTTGCTACAAGGACACATGGTCAACTATGTTCATATCAGCACTATTTGTAATAGCAAAAACCTGGAAACAACCTGGATGCCCCTCAACTGAAGAATGGATAAAGAAAATGTGGTACATATACACATTGGAGTACTACTCAGCAGTAAAAAAAACAATGATATCAAGAAATTTGCAGTCAAATGGATGGAACTAGAAAATATCATCTTGAATGAGCTAACCCAGACTCAGAAGGACAAACATAGTATGTACTCACTCATAAGTGGATACCAGATATGAGGGAAGGGATGTCCAGCCCACAAGTACAACTCCAGAGAGGCTAGCTAACAGGGAAAGACCCTAGGAGGCACACATGGATGACCCAGCAAATGAGAAGTGGATGAGATCTAAATGAGCAGACTGGGTGGGTGGGGGGTGGCAGAGGGTGAGGGGTCAGGAATTAGAACATAGGGAAATAGGAGGGTAGAGCTGGAACAGGGACAGAATGGGGGGGCAGGGAAGAAGATACCACAATAGATGAGGACATCATGGGAACAGGAAGAGGCAGGATGCTGGGGAGGCTCTCAGGAATCCACAAGGATGACCCCACCTTGGACTGCTGGCAGTAGTCCAGAGGGTGCCTGGACTGGTCTACTCTGGTAACCAGTCTAGCGAATACCCTAACTATCATCATAGAGCCTTTGTCCAGTGACTGATGGAGGAAAATGCAGAGATCCAATGCCAGGCACCAGGCTGAGCTCTGGGAATCCAATTGATGAGAGAGAGGAGGGATTCTGCAGGCGGGGAACATTGAGATCATGACGGGAAGACGTGCAGAGATGACTGGTCACACCAGTGGAAGCCCATGGACTGTGGACTGGTGGCTGTGGATCCCCCAGGGGACTGGACTAGGCCCTCTGGATATGGAAGATGGTTGTTTGGCTTGAACTATTTGGGGAACACCCAGGCAGGGGATCAGGATCCATCCCTGGTGCATGGGCAGGCTTTTGGGAATCCAGTGCCTGTGGTGTGACATCTTGCACAGCCTTGGTACAGTGGGAAGGGGCTTGGACCTGCCTAGGCTCAGTGTGCTGGGCTCTGCTGACTCCCCATGAGTCGATTTGGGGGATGTGGGGATGTAGGGTGGCTTGGGAGGGAGGGCTGGGAGATGGGAAGAGGGAGGAGGTGGGATCTGTGGGTGGTATATAGAGTGAGTAGAAAATTTCTTAATAAAGAAAAAAATAAATAATAATAATAATTTGTTTGTTGTATTTTATATGACAAACCTTTGAAGAACTAAACTGAGTAATTTCTTGGCCAAATTCATCCTCTAGAAAATATACTGTTCTCATATTGATGCATATGAAGAGAGAACAGAAAGAGGCGAGAAGTGCACAGAGAACTGGCAATTGAGGAAAACTGGGAGCGGGAGAAGTGGCCCTCCCCAGGGAAAATCACACCAATCAGTTGTCCAGTTCCCAACAGTCAGCCCTGAAAACATACACACATGTAACATTATATGACCTGAGCAGGTTACAGTTAGGAATATGTAAGTATATACTTAGACACATGCAATAATAGTTAGTGAAAAACGAGGCTATGAATTTGAAGGAAAGTTGGGAGGGCCATATGAGAGGATTTGGGGGAGGAAAGGAAGAAACATTATATTATAATCTCAAAAATTAAAAAAATTTTAATTGAAAAATTAAAAGGAGAGAAGCTTTGAATGAGAGAGGAAATGGTGAAAGATTGTGGCAGGCAAAATTATGAGAATCCAAAATTCTTACCCTATATTACCTGTACCTCTTATATGATCCCTTTTCCTTGTAGTAAAATCATGGATTTCACTTTTATGACATGGCAAGGGTGAAAGTATAGATGTGATTGAAGTCTCTAGCCAGTTGGTTCTGAGCTTTCCAAAAGCAAAATCATCTAGGGTGAGTTCAACAGAATTAGGTGAACCCCTAAGTGTACATAGCTAGAGGATAGGGATTAGAAGTAATGAAAATGCTCCTCCTTCTCACAGTTTCTACACTAGAGAGGGCCTGCAGGGGCCATGTGATGATGACTTCAGAGTCTTCTAGAAAAAGGACCTAGAAATTTGTGCCAGAACTCCTGATGCACATATGACAGGGGCAGTACATGGATGGGATTTTGGTTTACACCTCTAAACTTGTGATAACTTGTTATGGGATGGAAATGCAGTTATAGACAATAGATACACTGAGGAGATAAAACAGATATGAAGTAGAGTTTGAGTTGATGAAAAGGATGTCTCTGCCATTACTAGCTTAGGATGAGAGATAAAACAGTTTAATTTAATTTTTTTTTTCTGGTTTTTTGAGACAGGGTTTCTCTTTGTAGTTCTGGCTGTCATGAAACTCTGTAGACCAATGTAGCTGGAATGTTTTTCTCTGGGTCCTGCCAAGCCCCTGAAGACCCCCAGCCCATTTAAAAAATAATCACTCAGAAGCTTATATTATTTATAGACTATATGGCCATGGCTCAGGCTTTTTGTTATTTAGTTTTTATATCTTAAATTAACCCATTTATATTAATCTATAAGTTGCCACATGGCTCATGGCTTACCGGTATCTTAACATCTGTTTCTCATGACAGTGGCAGCTGACAGCACCTCCTCACTCAGCCTTATTTTGTAGGTCTTTGAAGTGTTTGAAGATTACCTATCTATCTGAAATATATCTATGTATACCTAGAAAATTTAACTAGCAGAGCTACAAGTTTGACTGTCATAGAAAGACTAATTATTAATCTGTATTTTTTAATTATCCATTATAAGATAAATGAGTTACATAAACATAATACCTCAAACAAGAGTAGAAATATATATACAGTATAAAAAAATTAAGTTTAAACTTGTATCAATAAACTAAAATCCATAGCAATGTAAAACATTTCTAAACAAGTTGTTACTCTTTAAAAGTAGGTTCATTAATCTACCCTTTTATCTTGCCATATCTATATCTCCTTTTTTTTTTTAGAAAGAGATTGTATTTATAATCAGCCTGTTTTAAATAAAAATATTGGGGTTTTTTGGATTTTTTGTTTTGTTTTATTTTGTTTTGTTTTGTTTTGTTTTGTCTCACACTAGAGGGCTTTTTTGATATGGGACATAAGAATCTCTTAAACTTCTTTTTAGGAATATGTTTGGGTTTAGAGAAGGAGTAAGCCAATTTTATCTCTAAAGCCAGCTTGATATATTTGGGAATTTGGGCATAGTTTTTTATACTATTTTTTGTTGGATGAGGGTGCTATATTTTTACGGGGACATAAAGAAAATTTTGGAATTATGGAGTAGTCCGTGAGGCTGTATTGTCTGAGCCAATTGTCTTGAAATCATTTTGGATGCTGGATCATCTGGGCCATAGTGTCATTGGAGACCTTTCAGAGGGTCTTGGCTGGTCAAACCAGATGTATCTTAATCTAGAACAAATCCATGGCCTCTTGCTTTCTGTGGAAACAAAAGCAGAGCCTCTTTTTTAAAGCAACATATCCTTAGATCTAAACTTTGAAGTCAAGGTACCTTTAAAATATACATATTGGTTTAATTTATCTGTCTTTACAATCAAATGTTACTCTGTAGTTAAAAATCTTAAAGACAACACAATCTAGATTTTTTTGTGTAATATCCATCTTTATGTGGCTTATTTTTTATATTATTTTTATTTTTTTAAAGACTTTATTTTTCAAAACTATTTTTATATAACTATATGTATTTTTAAGTTTATGTACATTTTTATATATATTATAAACTATTCTATCTGAGTCTGTCTTATTGTGAACCTATTGCTTTAAACTGAAGCACTTTTAAAGACTGAAACAGCAGCTGTGGCTGCTGGCTCCACCCTCGTCAGCTTCCCAACATGGCAGTGGTACGTTTACTGCCAGCTCTGGGTCTGGAGCCATGTGTACCATCAACTATCAGAAGCAGTTCTACCAAAGCAGCGTGTAGCCCAGAAACCATTGGGTTTTGTTTGTTTCTTTGTTTCTTTGTTTGTTTGTTTTTCAATTAGCAAAAACTATATCCACCATGCAGCATAACCCACAGCTTGGAGACACCTCTGTGTAACATGGTGCAGGTCAAGCCTGCTCACCATGTACCCGTCATATAGTAGCTCAAACATGTAGGCTGTGGCTAACTCAAGAGAAACAACTAGGAAGATGTTATAGCCTTGTTTTAGAATCTTTTTTTAAAGCTTTCTCAGGTTTTAGGTGAAAATTCTCACCCCACATTGGGTGCCATTTGTAGCTGAAGGGTTTTTTTTTGTTTTTTTTGTTTGTTTGTTTGTTTGTTTGTTTGTTTGGTCTTGCCTGGCCCACAGTCAGGACAAATCTCTGTCACCCACTAGTCCTGCAGCCAAGTAAACATACAGAGACTTATAAACTGTATGGCCGTGTTATCTAGTTTTTATATCTTAGATTAACCCATTTTTATTAATCTATAAGTTGCCACATGGCTCATGGCTTACCAGTATCTTAACATCTGCTTCTCATGGAAGCAGCTGGCATGCACCTCCTCACTCAGCCTTTTACTTTCCAAAATTCTTCTCTCTCTTTTTTCCACCTATACTTTCTGTCTGACTACTGGCCAATCAGCACTTTACTTATTAACAAATCAGAACAACACATTCACAGCCATACACAGCAATATCTACAATAGACCAAGCTGGCCTTGAACTCAGAGAGATCCATCTGCCTCTGCCTCCTGAGTGCTGGGACTAAAGGTGCGTGCCACCACTGCCCAGCTCAGTCTAAAAGTTTTTAAGATGTATTTATGTAATGAGTATGCATGTTGTGCCTGCATATGTGCATGTATGTGCCCATGGAAGTCTGAAGAGTACAACAGGTCCCCTGGAACTGCAGTTACAAGTGGTTGAGAGCCACCGTGTGGATGCTAGGAACTGAACCCAGGTCCTCTGCCAGAGCAACTAGTGCTCTTATCTGCCAAGCCAGCTTTCCAGTCCCAAGAGATCAACAGTTTTAATTTGCACACAGTGAATATATCTGAAGGTCATTCAGAGACAATGTCTACAATGCCTTAATGCCTATAAGAGAAACCAAGGTTCAGGCCAAGGGGTACAGGCTAGGCCCTGGTGTCCAGATCTGAGAGGCCAGACACAGAGCAAGGGTCCAAATCTGGAACAAACAAAGACAGAGTAGCCACAGCGGCCAGTCTGCAAGGAGTGGGAAGCAACAAGTGAGAGGTCAAGTGGGACAACTGCCTTCACAGGGATCTTGTGTAACTGTGCACTGAACGTGGTCTTCTCTGAGATATTTGTGTTTATAGGAGGCTAATCCAATTGCATGGGGCTGTGGTCAGTGAGTGGTCAGGGAAAGTATGAAGCACAGGAAAGAAGGGCAGGTGAGAGGAGGGAGGAGTGGGAATTCCTCCTGAGACTGGGGTTGGACAAGAAGGCACGGGGAGAATGATGACAAGCAAATGGGACATTTCCTGGGGCCATGCTCACCAGTCTGAAATGCCATCACATGAGAGCAGAGCTTGGAATGCCCTGATGGCAACACACCACTGAGAACTAACAGTGGCAAAGGTGTGAAGTTAAGATTCTAGCCATGTTAGAGAAGAGGCTTTACTCACTCACCTGGAAAATGAGAGAGATAAAGAAACATTCATGCCTACCTTCCTTCACTCCTGATGTCACAACCGCCTTCCCCAATGCTCTGCTTCCGGGTGGCTCCCAAGCCCAAGAACCAACACTTTTTACCTTTATGGGTGAAGGAAGCCCAAACTGCTCTGGCTTCCCAGGATTACAGGCTAATTTGCTGTTTTCTAAGAGGAGAAAGACAGCGGCAAAAACATTTGCCAGACAATTCCTAATCACTAAGAAGGGGAAGAAATTGTAATGCAGAGAAAGCAACCTCGCTTCCCTTTCAAGATGCCCTGGCACTGTTTCCTTGGCGCTTGCCTGATTGGGAAACAGCTGAAAACTAAGAAACAGAAGAGACCTCTGAGCCGCCAACATCTATACCACAGAACTCTCCTTGTTAGTGAACTTGACCACATAACACTTCCTGGGGTCTTACTCCTGGCCTGGCTTTCCTCTATAGAAACTCTAACAGGCTTGGTGGTGTGAATTACAGCTGAGCAGCTAACTTAAAGAAGGGGAGGAAGAAATGGACTAGACACTGCTCATCAATAACACAGTAACGTGGCAGCTGAGGGCTTCACCAGCAGGGCTGGGAAGGGGAGGGATGATACAGCAGGCAAACAAAGGAAGTGAAAATCATAGCAGCTCAGGATCATTTAGTGCAGAATAAAAACATTCTACATCCTACAACACACCCCCAGGGCACTAGAGCTCAGCAGGATGGCCTAGGCTATTGTTAGGAAAAAGTGAAGTTACGTTTGGCTTAATCTAAAAAGGCAGAGACTTTCATAATACACGATAGCAATAAGAAGAGATTTGGGGCTTGATCGTCCATACAGGCTATGTCTGGTGGGGCAGCCATGTGCCAGGAAATGTGCCAGGCAGGAGGAAAAGAATGAGAATTTAGTGGCGTGTGCAAGGAATAAGCCTGTGGTATCCAGCCACTCAGCAAACCAAAGAGAAGGGTTCTTTGCAAGATATCCTTCCCAGAATCCTTTAGGAGAAAATTTGTTAAAATACCAAGGTTCTTAGAAAACCAGGTGATTAGCACTTCCCTTGGAGAGAATATATAGCTACTTTTATTGAAAAACAACAAAATATTGATAGAATCTCCCATTTTGATGGCCACTTGCATGCCACTTATATGTAAATAAAAATACCATGACTTCCCCAATAATGAGATGGGAGTATTGTGTTCTCTTAGAGCAGTGGTTCTCAACCTGTGGGTCACAACCATTGAAAAACACATGTTTCATATGGTCTTAGGAATCTCAGTAGTAAAATTAGTTACAAAGTAGCAACAAAAATGAATTTGTACTTGGGGGTTCTTAAGACCATCAGAAATAAGTGTTTTTCCATGGTCTCGACACAGAGATTGCTACCTTGAAATGTAGCTCTGTCTCAAGTCACTACAGTGAGTCTGAAACATGTTAAAACTAAGTGATATGATCTAAGTAGAAATGTGGGAGTTAAGAACCTGACTCCTGGTGGCCAATCTCTTACACAATCTTTCTGGAATCCCACAGAACAAACTGCAAACTAGTGGTTCCACTTTGCAAGTTGGGTGGCCGCAAGAGAAACTCAGAGTGCTGCGCCCTGCCATGCACCTCCGAGGCAGACTCTCTGGGGGAGGGGCTCCGGTAGGCACAGTTTTTATACCTTCCCCAGGTGCTGCTAATCTGCACCAGAATCCCTTAGAGCTTTCAGGTTCCATTGTTAATCAATCAATCTAATGCTCCATAAGTAAAAGAATGTATCTGTAAACACCGCTGTCCAAACTGGATGAGAAGAGTGTAAAATGTTCCCTGCTAAAATTCATTTTTGTGACTAAAGAAAAAACTAAAATTAAATTTACATCATTTTTTTCACAATTTTGGGATCTACGGATTAGAAAAGTATGACACTAGGCTAAAAATATTTCAAACACAATTATAACTTGGCTTGTTCATCTCCATATCAGCATGAATGAACCTTCAGAGTAACAATAAAGTCACAGGAAACCTGAAACCTTTGTGGTAAAAATAACATATCAAGTAAAGCTTGTCAGGCTTGTCAGGCTTGGAGATAATGCCAAGTCTCTCTCTCTCTCTCTCTCTCTCTCTCTCTCTCTCTCTCTCTCTCTCTCATTAACTTTCAGCTTTTGCAAACAGATATGTTATGGTGTGAGAAAGAAGAAAGCTATAGAGGACAGAAGTTCTCTCATTAAATGGGGCTTAGGGACCATGTGGAGTGGAATGGATTAGAGAGTGTGACATTATATGTAATTAAGATGTCTGGTGTTTATTTCTGCCCCTAGAGGATAGAGAGAAAATATTCAGCTATTAATAACAATAAGTAAATAACAATCATCCTACTTCTTAGATGCCATAGTCGTTGGTTTGGTTTGGTTTTAATTTTATCTTATGCTGACCAAAGGGTTGGTCATCTGGCTTTGTGACAAAGGCTGGTATCCAAGCTGGAGGTCAGATTGGTCCACATGCACTTGCTACCTTTCCCAAGAGAGAAGTCTTCCCTACTCCCCTTTCTCAGCAGAGATGAGGACCAAAAGATCTAAAACTCTGAGGATTCCTTAGCACACACTGGCCTTCAGCAAAGTAGAGAATCGTGTCTGCTCCCTTTCCTGCCCAATATCAATTCTGTACAAGATCTCCCTAAGCATTTGGTGTGAGAAACTGACTAGACAGATCCCCATACACACAGAGCTCTGCCTAAGGAGCTGCAGGAGGTGGGCATTTTAATAGGATAAGAGCATAGCTTCTGTCATCAAGGAAATTAAAATCTAGCTGGGGGAAAAGAACCGCAAACATCAAGTGGGGAATTGTATGCTGTGGTTCATGATTAAGTAATAAGTTAATGTCATACTTGTTCATAGAAGGAAAATTAAAAGGAGAATCATTGGGAAAGACTTTATGGACTTCACGCACTTGGGCTTGGAGAAATGGAACCAAAACGGGTCCCCAGGGCATACACAAAAGGAAGTATCAAAGCCCTGGGGACCTAGCTTTCTCTACTGACTCTTTTTAATTTGATTTTTCAAAACAAAAACTAAAGAGGAGAAAAGTGAGCCAGGAAGGTTAAAACCTGTTCATTGAGCACCTACAACTGCTGTAGGTGGAGGGTCACAACCAATTACTACAATTCAGAACTCTCATTCCAATATACAGACAGTTGTTCAGCTGAGGTCCTTTAAAAGAATAAGATTAAGGAATCTTTAAACCTATGTTGGCCAATTTCCATGAGTTAGTGAAAGCAACAGACTTTAAACCCAATCCATCCCACAAGGCTATGACTGAATCTGAGTTCATAGTTGTTCCCTTTCAAAAGTGAGTTCCCCTCCTTGCCTTCCCAGACATCCCAGCTTAAGGAACATAGCCAGCCTTGACTTTCCTTACTCTCCCACTGGCTAGAGACTCACTTTTCCTCCACATCCCCCATTTTGTTCCCCTCAAATGCCAAAAGGAAACTGGGAAGTCTAAAAATAAGTCATGCCATTCCTTTCTCTGGCCCATGGGTCTGAAGAGCTAAGAACTAGGCTCATTAGCCTTGTATGAGGAGGTCCTGCTCTTGGAAGGAACCACAAGGACATTGAGCCTGCGCAGACTTCAATGCAAAGAGCAAAGCACGCTGGTTTGTGAGCCTGCTCCTTTCAAAGGGAAAGCCCAAGACTCTCTTCTCTTCTTTAATGAATTATTCTACCTTTGCTTTGAGACCATAGCTCCTACTTTATTTTCAGTTGTCTTTTTTCCATAACTTTTAGAAATAAAATGGGAGGCATTATCTAGCCCCTAGGAAGAAATATGTACATACATTCAAAATGTGCAACCTTAATAACCTGAATTCTATTTCCCTTTCTGTACATGATGGATGAAATTACTTTGATTATGCTAGCTTTCCAATTACTCATTCATGCCAAGAAAACCAGCCTTGAAACCTAGTCACCTTGTTTATTTCTTTCCCACCTTGCCCTTCACAATCAGAAAATCAAAGCAAGCTAGAGCCGGAAGGAGCTTCTGAGCGCCCCAAAGGAAGGATTAAACTTAAAAGTCATACATATTGATTGACCTGAGTTTTCTAAAATTAAACCTGAGTAACTATTTCAATACCAATGTTTAAACTGTAAAAGCTGATCTGTAGGTAAGGGGTTCTGAGTGGTATGGAAAGCTCAGTAAGTACCTAACCTGAATGGCAAGTACATGCTACTGACTGACATATAAGGAAAAGGTTGATTCCTGTGCTCACTGTATTCTCTAAAACAAATCAGGCCTGTCCAATTGTCTGAGGGCCCGCTGCCCTCAAGAGTGAAGAAAGGCTGAGTTGAAGACTTCACTAACCTTCTCAGACCCTGCTCTGGCCAGAAAACCTCCATGTTTTCTCTCCCATGTAGATTGGGTTCCTCAACGCAATTTTAAATAAATAAAACTCCCTACTAGGCAAAACATAAAAAATATGATTGAAAATGAGGAGATTCCATAGAAATAGACAATAACAAATATTGTTTGTCGCTATTGTTTTTAACATCAGCCATAATCATTGCTCTTTGAAAGTGTGACAATGGGGAAGCTGTTGGGAGCTCTGGGATCATCACTGGGCTGGTTTCCTGTTGCATAATTCCCCAACTGACTTTCTCCATCAGATGCCAAGGCTCCCAACCAACTGGCCTAACCAGCAGCCCTAAAGCCCCCCTCCACCCCCTCACCCCACACTGTGAACACCCTGGATCCAGCCCTCTTCATCTACATACAGTTTATAACTCCTAGCATATCTATCCATTCAGGATACAACAAAGTGCTCAAAAATGAGCAGGTGATGCTGGGGCAACATTTTCAGCAAGCAGGGAGACAAGCAACTACATTAAATCACAGTATGAAAGAAAAAAGAAAGAAAGAAGGATGGGCATTGCTTCAGTGGAGTATGTACAAATTCAAGCAGGAGTCTGAAGGAGCTGTCCCCTCTAGGAATCAGAAAGACCCTTCCAGGAACAGCATGACAGGTCAACACACCAAGTGAAGCTAACAGGGACGCGTCTGGCTAGCTAGACAAAAAATGTGATCATTGTAAAAGACTCTACAGGCTTCCTGAACAAATAGGAAAATGATAAGCCATTCATCAGGCATTGTTGAACAACCCAACAACTTTCCTTTTCCTTCAGCCCTATCATGTAGTCAACAACCACTTTTTGAAAGTCAACTCCAATCACAAAGAGACCTTAAAGTCATCCAAATCTTCTGAGACCTCAAATATGCTGCCAGCCTTCCCTTTCAGTCTTCTGCAATAAAGTACCCCTAGGATGCTCACTAGAGCTGCCCAACATTCCCTGAGCAAACACCCATGACTGCAGTCAGTATCTGGTATTGGAATTTTCCACCTGGAATCGGCAATGGAATTCTCTTAACTGCAGAAATAGATAACACAAGTAAGGAAGAGTTAAAAAGGGGGTTCTTGAAAACATTAAAATAGCTGCTGAGCACTGAAAATCAGCTTAAGGGATGGCAAATGCAAATGTGGGCTCAGACAAGCCCAGCTCCGTTTTGCAAATCCTTTGGTAATGAAAATAGATCCACACTTTAATTTTTCAAACCATAAACCTCCCTGAAGCAAGTAAGAAAAGAGAAGAAACAGAAGAGAAATGTCCTACAAAAAAGGTGGATTTTACATTTGATATTTCGACAGAACTCGGTCAGGACAGGGCTCCCCACCTTGTGGAGCAGGCTGGGTCCTGGCTGGCACCCAGGCTCCCATTGTCTACTGTCTGCTCAGGTTAGGAGTATTCCTTCAAAGATCTTCGCTGCCCAAAGTCGTCTCATCCTCTCCCACCCTCAACAATCACATCAAAGCTGCTATCTGGAGAGGAGACAGTGCCTTTGTGACACCAAGGTATAAATGATTGATAACAGTTTTAACATGCCATTTCTTCTGCAGGGTATTTGCATTTTAACAGAGTACCAACCTCCAGCCCAGGAAAGACTCCTACAGATGTGAGCATTTGAAAACAGTTTGCAATGGTTTTTGCCATTTCCCTACAGAGTCATGTTACCTAGGGAAAATAAAAAACTAGCTGCTTGATTATTTAAGAAGCAACTGAAATCTACAAACCAGAGTTCATACCTGCAGTACTCACAGTCACACGTAAGACTTCTGCAATGCTGGGCTCCTGCAGATACCTGCATCCCACATCAGGGGATTGGTGCCACAGCAAGTGTGCAAGTACCCAGTGTCCCTGTTGGGGTTCCCTATATTCTAAAGCATGAGGTTCCAGCAAGGTCTTATTGCAGAGCATCTCAGTCTCTGCTACCCTCAGAGCCACAGCCCTGCCCTCTCCCACAAAGCCTAGATCTCAGGTCTGTTGCTCTAGGGTAGAAGATGACATCCTGGGGTGCCCCAGAGGTGGCTAGGAAAGACGGAAGATCCCATATCTGAATCAGCTATTTCTGCATCTTAAATTCTTTTCATTTCATTAGCTTATTCCCATTATTCAGCTCTTCAATTAACATTATTAATCCTTCATATTAAATGTTCCCTATTTAAGTTAAGGAAAACAAAATTAAGTGCTTTGTTGCTTAGTGGCCCTGACCTCCATAAGTTTCCAGAATTTACTCCCTTCCCTTGTACGCACACATAGACCCTTTCTTCTTCCTTCTCTCCAGCCTGTTTCTGCCAAATAATTCAAATTAAGCAGAATGTCTACCTTTCACTCCTGCTACAACTTTCTGACATGCGTAATCGCCAAAAGGCTCTGCCTCCAGGCAATATTTCTGCGTATGCTGCCTTCCCCCTGGCTTACATACTGAAAAGGCTTCAAATAGCCTAGCTTGTAAGAGGAGGGCACACACATAATCATTCTGGGATAGTTCATGGTCTCCCTTTAATATGGAAAATCAAGAAAAAACGTTTATGGGAAAGAAAACAAAGTAAAACAAGGAGCCTGATAATGCACTGAAGAAACCAGAGAGGAATAAAGATGGAACAAACCACCTTCGGCATAAGGGAAAGCCGTGATGAAGAGACAAGACCGGTTTAGAAATGATGGACCTGGAAGGACCTCCTAGAAAGGCAGCCTGGGGCTTGGAGGCCCCGATGTGAGTTTTTGTTTAACCCTTCACTGTGGCGATATTTTGTTCTACACTAATAAAACTTGCCTGAAGATCAGAGGACAGAGCCAACCACAGAGCTAGCCACAGAATTCAGGCAGTGGTGGCACACGCACCTTTAATCCTAGCCCTCGGGAGGCAGAGATACATCTGGATCTCTGTGAGTTCAAAGATGCCCTGGACTCACAAGATTAATCCAATTTAAAAAAGAAACAGCCAGGCAGTAGTGGCACACGCCTTTAATTCCAGCACTTGGAGATCACACACCTTTAATTCCAGTACTTGGGAGTCACATACCTTTAATCTCAGCACTAGGAAGATGGAGACAGGAAGTGATATGGTTGGGCAAAGAAAGGAATACCAGGTGGGAGGGGACAAGAACTGGGCTTTTTTTGGCTGAGGATTCAGAGTAATTCAGTCTGAAGATTCGTGGAGACAGAGCTTCTCTTTTCAGCTGAGGAAGTAGTGAAGTGAGAAGAGGCTGTGGCTTGTTTCCTCAGATCTTTCAGCATTTACCCCAATATCTGGCTCTGGGTTTTTATAATAAGACCATTCAGAATTCATGAACACTTTGTGAAATGAATGAAGATTGAAATTACTTCTTCCTATGGCTTCTGGAATGTTTAGATATAAGGCAAGTCACAGGATTCTTATTTAACAGTCTAGCCAAGTTTGTTAATACACCACATATTCTCTCCAATCAACCTATGAAAATATCTAGTTGTCAGTCTGGAAAGTTAGCTTTCTTAATGGCAAGTACACCTAGCCTTCCTGTACTGGCTCATTCTATGTCAACTTGACACAAGCTAAAGTCATCAGAGAGGAGAGAAAATGCTTCCATAAGACTAGGCTGTAGACAAGCCTATAGGGTATCTGCTGTGGATATCGCTCTGTATAAATAAAGTGCTGTTTGGCCAGTGGCCAGGCAGGAAGTATAGGTGGGACAAGAGAGAAGAGAATTCTGGGAGGTGGAAGGCTGGGGTGGAGAGAGACTGTGAACCGAGGCCATGACAAGAAAGAGATAAGGTAATGGTAAGCCACTAGCCACGTGGCAAAGTATAGATTAATAAAAATGGGCTAAATATAAGAGTAAGAGCTAGACAATGGTAGGCCTGAGCTAATGGCCAAGCAGTTTAAATAATATGAATGTCTGTGTGTTTATTTTATAAGTGGGTTGTTGGACTAACAGGGCTTGGTGGGGGCTGGAGAGAAGCTCTCCAGCTACAGGTATTTTCTTAATTAGTGATTGATGTAGGAGGGCCCAGCCCATTGTGGGTGGTACCATCTCTGAGTTCTATAGCAAAGCAGGCTGAGCAAGCCATGAGGAGCAAACCAGTAAGCAGCACTCCTCCATGGCCTCTGCATAAGCTACTGTCTCCAGGTTCCTGCCCTGTTTGAGTTCCTGTCCTGACTTCCTTTGATGGTGAACAGTGATGTGGAAGTGTAAACCAAATAAGCCCTTTCCTTCCCATGTTTCTTTTGGTCATGGTATTTCAACACAGCAATGGTAACCCTAACTAAGACACCTCCTAATCTGAGCCCCAATACTCATAATTTCTCTTGAAGTTGCATTTGTTTCCAACATTGCCTAAACATACGTGCCATAGATAGATAGGTAGGTAGATAGATAGACAGACAGACAGACAGACAGATAGATGCTTTGTCCATCTTGGGCATCAGTCTGTAGACCTAGGGAGTGTTTTGGGGGTTCCTGCCACAAGCTAAATGCTTTCTCAACCAAGTGGTAATGATTAGGGATAGGTAACAAAGTACACTCTATATGCAAATATTAGTGAACCAACCCTATACGTCATACTTTGTATTGGCCCTGGCTTATTCCAAACTAGCATGAACATGCAGTGAACAGTATAAAACTATCTCTACCAAGATATTGGAGTCTGTTTTATTTACCATGGTCCTAAATAGTGGGTCCCATGCAAATCCCAAAAATACAGTGCCTCCAAAACTGAAGTCCAAGTGGATCGAAGACCTCAACATAAATCCAGTTACTCTGAACCTGATAGAAGAGAAAGTAGGAAGTACTCTTGAATGCATTGGCATAAGAGATCACTTCCTAAATATAACACCAGTAGCACAGACAATCAATCTGTCAGAAACAATCAATCAATGGGACCTCTTGAAACTGAGAAGCTTTTGTAGAGCAAAGGACACGGTCAACAAGGCAAAGCAACAGCCTACAGAATGGGAAAAGGTCTTCACCAATCCCACATCTGACAGAGGGCTGATATCCAGAACATATAAAGAACTCAAGAAATTAGACATCAAAATGCCCAATAGTCCAATTAAGAAATGGGCTATAGAACTAAACAGAGATTTCTCAACAGAGGAAGCTCAAATGGCTGAAAGACATTTAAGGAATTGCTCAACATCCCTAATTATCCAGGAAATGCAAATCAATACGACTCTGAAATACCACCTTATACCTGTCAGAATGGCTAAGATCAAAAACACTAAAACAGCTTATGCTGGAGAGGATGTGGAGCAAGGGGAACTCTCCTCCACTGCTGGGGGGAATGCAAGCTTGTACAGCCACTTTGGAAATCAATATAGCGCTTCCTTAGAAAATTGGGAATCCATCTCCCCCAAGACTCAGCTGTACCACTCTTGGGCATATACCCAAGGAATGATTAATCATACCACAAGGGCATTTGCTCAGCTATGTTTATATCAGCATTGTTTGTCAACCTGGAAACAACCTAGATGCCCTTCAACTGAAGAATGGATAAAGAAAATATGGTACATATACACAATGGAGTACTACTCAGCAGAGAAAAACAATGACATCCTGAGGTTTGCAGGCAAATGGATGGATCTAGAAAAAAATCATCCTGAGTAAGGTAACCCAGAGTCAGAAAGACAAACATGGTATGTACTCACTCATAGGAGGATACTAGATATAAAGCAAAGATGACTAGACTGCTACTCATAACTCCAGGGAGGCTACCTAGAAAACAGGACCCTAAGAAAGACATAGGGATCGCCCAATGGCAGAGAAATGGATGTGATCTACATGAACAACCTGGATGTGAGTGGCCTGGACATGAGTGGGGGTAATGAAGGGCGAGTTTCAAGGGAAAGAGAGCTTAGGGGAGCAGGAGATCCCAGCTGGATCAAGAACAGAAAGGGAGAACAAGGAATAACAAACCATGATAAATGAAGACCACATGAGAATAGGAAGAAGCAAAGTGCTAGAGAGGTCCCCAGGAATCCACAATGATACATCCACTATAGACTACTGGCAATGGGTCGAGAGAAAGCCCGAACTGACCTAGTCTGGTGATAGGATGGCCAAACACCCTGACTGTTGTGCTAGAACTCTCATCCAATAACTGATGGAAGTGGATGCAGAGATCCTCAGCCAGGCTCCAGGTGGAGCTCCAGGAGTCCAGTTGGTGAGAAAGAGGAGGGATTGTATGAGCGAGAATTGTTGAGACCAAGATTGGAAAAAGCACAGAAACAAAAAGCTAAACTAATGGAAACACATGAACTATGAACCAAAAACTGAGGAGTCCCCAACTGGATCAGGCCCTCTGGATAAGTGAGACAGTTGATTAGCTTGAACTGTTTGGGAGGCATCCAGGCAGTGGGACCCGGAGCTGTCCTTAGTGCATGAGCTGGCTGTTTGGAACCTGGGGCTTATGCGGGGACACTTTGCTCAGCCTGAGAGGAGGGGACTGGACCTGCCTGTACTGAATCTACCAGGCTGAGCTGAATCCCCAGGGGTGTCTTTGCCCTGGAGGAGATGGGAATGGGGGGTGGTCTGGGGGGAAGGTAGGGGTGGGGGGAGGGAGGACAGGGGAACCCATGGCTGATATGTAAAATTAAACTATTTTTTAAAAAAATACAGTGCCTCAATGAAAGGATAGGCTCAGCTCAAGCTGGACTCTGACCAGATAAACAGAAGGAATGCTAGTGGATGAACAAAAGCCTAAAACTCAGCCTTCCTCAGAAACCTTGTAAAGTGGGTTTGCAAGAAAAGCCATAACGTCCCTCATCTGTCCCCTACTGCCAGCTATCTCCAGCAACAGGGTGTCTAGTTCCCTGTTAGCTCAGACAAGCCTGTAACAGACCAAAGTTCGAAGGCTAGCTCCCAAGCTGTTCCAGCTCACACACCTGCTCCAGCTGTAATATACTTACAACTGGCAAAGCCCTCTACTTTTTTGCTATTCTCTCTGCCCCCGTCCCCCACTGCAAGAGAACGTCTTGCCAGTTTGATTAGTGATTGATGGGGTAGGGCCCAGCCCATGGAGCATTCTAGTTTGATGGTTTCCCTGAGCCCTCACAGTAAGGCCTGAAGGGGAAGGGAACACCTGCCCTCAGTGCCTAAGCTGTCTTTCCATGTCTTCCTGTGTGACACCCAAGCAGGTATCAGCCTAAGACCTCTAGCAAGTGGCAAGGCTGGCTCCTTTCCTTCCTTTCCGGCCCCTAGTAAGTAAACATTTTGTTTGGAGTCAACACTAAAACCCCTTTCAGGCTGTGTGTCCCAACACTGGGTTTCTAGTTCATTGAGGATGCATGGTCCTTAATCGTTCACGACTTACATAGTAACCCACCTCACCATAACCAGTATCCCGCCACTCTCACACACCACTACCTTGCAAGGAGGAGCAATGTGTCTTTTCCTTTCAACCTGCTTTCCCCGGTCGCAGTACGGCATCAGGCCATTCCTGTTCACTCCAGTTGATTTGGTTGCTTGCTTGCTTTTGGTTTCTCCTCTCATTTTAACCTAAGACTTCCTGTGTCGAACCTCCGTTGTGCTCAATTCATCTTCCCAAAGTCCCTTCAAAACTAACACACAATTCCTCCTGACACTGGTGCCGGGCTGCTTCTGCCTTTCTCCAAGGCAGAGACTTGAGGTGGGTCTAAGGAGAGGTTTGGAACCAAGTCACTGCTTTGAATGCTGCGGTTCTAAGATCCCTGTGGCAAGCCCTGCTGACCGGCTGATGCAACACCTGTACACAATTCCTTGCTCCCACAAGTCTTTCCATTAGAAAGCATGGAATGCCTAAATAGGCTTTCCCTGGCTCCTCTCTGCAGGTAGAGAGAGCCTCGTGGCACAGAACTGTTCAATAAGACGTCTGAGAAAACTCTAAGTTTCCTGATGAAAGAGACCAATGTGACTGGTTTCATCCCATCACCCGTCTTTCTGTTCTGAAAGGTGAGGGCCACAGCCAAAGCCTAAGCGGCCGTTTTGTGACTGTGAAAGCAGGAACACCAAGGAAAGCAGGCCTCGCTCTGCTCCAGTCTCTGAGCTTCCCCTTAGCTGCCTGTTTGTTCCCTGGCATTTTGTTACACAGCAGGCTAAAGCCTTCCTTTCTGGAACAGGGCCACCAAATGTGTCTCCAAGGCAGCCTCTAGAGTTTCTGTACCCTTCTTTAAATCTGGGAGGTGTGGGGGAGGGGGACACATATGATCCAAATAGATTGTATAAAATTCTCAGAGAAATAATAAAAGAATCTTAAATGCTTATTTAAAATTAGTTTCAGGGAAAAAATATTTGAATGAGTGTGTTATTAAGAGGTCAGTTTAAATGAGAGGGTCATCCTGACCCCCCGAAAATCAGCCTTTTAAATGCTGGTAATTGGTTTTAAATATAAATTACATTATTTTTGCTATTCCCGTTCCCCACAGGCAGCTAGATTTCTGTTTTTCCAAATGGGATACTGGGAAAATAAGTCACCTTAGCAGACTTCTGTCGTGACCACAGTCCTTCTTAAATACCATGTCTGGAGCAACGAGTCACTCACACAGAGTCTTTCCCGCCGTTCCCGCCGGAAGGCTGGGAGCAAGATGCTGACCCTTGATTTTTGCCGCTTTGTTTCCTTTCCTGATTAGCAGCATCTCTAAGCCTATGCCCCTGTTTGCTCTGTGCTGTTCAATTTGCAAAGAGAAAACCTTCCTGAATTTTTTTCAATACTTCTTTTTCTGCTAAATAAAAGAAAGGAACATGGTAGCAGGCAGTTTTCCTCTTGTCAGACAATCAATAGCAGAAATCAGTCATGTTTCTCCTGAGAGAATTGCCCACTTTTAGAAAGTACATCTTCAGACTCAAATCCCTGGCCCATGTCAAAGGTCACCACAAAGGAAGGACCAGGTTTGAGCAGTGAAGTCTTTGTAGGTATGCTGGATCAGAACCAGCTTCCTACCTGCCAGAGCCCAACTCATAGCATCCATCACTGTTGCCCAGATTTCCCAGCAGGCACTGCTGGCTCATCACTCCCCAGAAGCCTGGTAGTTTTGCTAGGTGAGCACCAGAGAAACAGAAAAGAGTGAGAAGCCCTGTGCTCTCTCACCTGTCATCAAAAGGACAAGGTCCTAACTGCTGCTTCTACTGCAGACCTGCTCACTGAACTTGACAACCATGGTCTACCCAACCTAGTCAGAAGGCAAAGCTGTAGCACAAATCTTAAAAGTTCTTATTAATAAAACCAAACCTGGAGCCAGGTATTGGGGTGAATACTGGAAGATCAGAGAAGCAGAACAAGCCACAGCTACCTCACCTTGCCAATTCCTCAGCTGACTCTATTTCCTCAGACTGGAAGCCTCTATATCCTCATCCAAATGGATCTCAGCTGAACTGCTGCTCAAAAGCCTAAAAGCTTAACCAGCTCTAGTTTCTGGACCTCACACCTTATATGACTTTCTGCTTTTTGCCATCACTCCCTGGGCCTAAAGGCGTGAGTCACCATATCCGGCTCTTCCCAGTGTGGCTTTGAACTCACAGAGATCCAGACAGATTTCTGCCTCTGGAATGCTAGGATTAAAGGTGTGAGTGCCACCATTTTCTAGCCTTTGTATCTAGTGGCTGTTCTGTTCTCTGACCCCAAATAAGTTTATTAGAGTGCACAATATTTGGGGGAACACAATACCACCACACAAAGCAGAAGGTGACCCCTGGGGATGAGCAGTAATAAAGAGCTGCCTGTGCCATCCTTTGCTGCAGAACAACTGACACTAGTTTGGTAGCTCAGAGTGACACAGTGCCTTTGCTACCTCACAGTTTAAAAGGATCGGGAATCCAGCTCTGCTGGATCACACCATTCAAGCTCTTTCAAGAGGCTATCATCAAGGTGCACTGTAGGAGCTGGAGTTCGATCTGAAGGCTCAGTCGAGGAAGGATCTCCAAGCTTATGGCTGAGGCAGAATTAGTTCCTTCAGGCCATTACACTGGGGGCCTCAGGCCTGTGGTGCAGCAAGAGGCGGGGCCGGTTCTCTTTCTCTCACATACTCAGGGCCAGTTCAGAGGAACCTACATCACCAGGGCCGACTCTACTGTGTTGCCAAGGTGAGGTGGAGGGGCCACTCTCCTGAGTGCTGCAGCTGGTGAGTGGCAGAGGCAATTCTCCCGTTCTCATGCCCCCTGAGGCCAGCTCTCCCACCTCCCACAGGTGGCGAGGGGCAAGGGAGAGGAGGTCATCTCTCTAGCCCACATCAATACAAGACAGATGAGTAGTGGGGCCAGTTCCCCCATGGTCATATTCTCGTTAACAGGGTCAGCTCTACTGTGCTGCCAAGGTTAAGTGCAGGGCCTGCTCTCCAGAGTGCTGGAGCCAGTAATAGGCAGGGCCAACTCTGTGCAGCCCTGTCCTCTCAGCCTTCAGTGGTAATGGGAGCCATGGACATCAACACAGACTGTGGCTATAGGCAGGGTCATGGAACCAAACATAGCCCTTGGCAGCAGCCCAGGCCCCAGATCACCATGGCCCCAGGAGGCAACCCAGCCACCCATCTCAGGCCCCTCCTCACTGCCTTCACCTCTTCAGATCTGCCTTTCTCCACAGGACATGAACGATTCTGCTGAAAGGCTCAGAGTGGGCCTTCTCCTCCCCTCCCCTCCTAGGGGAGGCATCCCCAGGTGGGTGCATGGGTCTTGTTCTTACCCTCATTTCCTAATGGCACAGAGCGGGCCTTCTCCTCCAATCCCCTCCCAGAGCAGGCAGCCCCAGTCAGGCAGGTGGGTCTTCTTCTGCCACCTGGTCCTAATGATGAAGGTGCATTTTTAATGATCAGATTGGGCAATTTCTAAGAGACTGCCAGTAACCATTGTGGACAAACATGAAGGTGACACATGCATCTCTGATCCCAGGATCACTCAGAACACCTCTGCCCAGGCTGCCTCATCAGTATGCATCACATCTAAGTAGTACACACTACAGAATGATATCCTGCAGTCTGAAGGTTTCTCAGGACCCTCTGTGCCCTGCAGTCCTGCAGTCCCTTATAAAATAATCACCAAGAGGCTTAATATTATATACAAACTGTATGGTCTATGGCAAGCCTCTTGCTAGCTAGCTCTTATATCTTAAATTAACCCCTTTCTATTAATCCATGTTTTGCCACGCATTCCATGGTTTACCAATCTGATGGCATGTTGTTCCTTGGGCAGCAACTGGCGTCACTCCAACTCCACCTTTCTCTTTCCTGTCTCTCTCCTGGGACTTTCCACCTGCCTCTAAGCTGCCTTGCCATAGGACAAAGCAGCTTATTTATTAACCAATGGGAACAACATATATTCACAGAGTACAGAAAAACACCCCCCCAGCACAACAACAAAATAACAATGATTAACCATTGGTCATTCATATCACTCAATATCAATACACACAATCCCCCAATAAAAATACACAGGCTAAGAGAATGGATGCAAAAACAGGATCCATCCTTTTGCTGCATAAAAGAAACACATCTCAACATAAAAGATAGACATTACCTCAGAGTAAAGGGTTGGAAAAAGATTTTCCAAACAAATGGATCCAAGAAGCAAACTGGTGGAGATATTCTAATATCTAACAAAATAGACTTCCAACCATAATTAATCAAAAGAGATGGGGAAGGACAACCCATAGTCACCAAAAGAAAAATCCACCAAGATGATGTTTCAATTCTGAACATTTATTCCCCAAATGTAATGGCATCCATATTTGTAAAAGAAATATTACTAAAGATTAAATCCCACATTGAACCTCACACATTAATAGTGGGAGACTTCAACACTGACTCTCACCAATGAACAGGACATCTGGACAAAAACTGATCAGAAAAATAATGGAACTAAAAGATAATATGAACCAAAAGGACCTAACAGATACCTACAGAACATTTCACCCAAACACCAAAGACTATACCTTCTTCTCAGCACCTCTTGGAACCTTCTCCAAAACTGACCACATACTTTGTCACAAAGCAAGTCTCAGCAGATACAAGAAAATTGAAATAATTCCCTGTATCTTATCAGACTACCAAGGATTAAAGCTGGATTTCAACAACAGAAACAACAGAAAGCCTACAAACTCATGGAAACTGAACAACCCTCTGCTGAATAACTACTGGGCCAAGGTAGAAGTAAAGAAAGAAATTAAAGATTTCCTACAACTGAACAAAAATGAATCACAATGTACCCAAACTTTACCGGACAAATGGAAGTGGTGTAAAGATGAAAGTTCATATTTTTAAGTACTTTCATAAAGACATTGCAAAGATCTTATTCTAGAAACTCAACAGCACACCTGAAAGCCCTAGAACAAAAAAAAAAAAAAAAAAAAAAAAAAAAAAAACCAAGAGGAGTAAATTGCAGGAATAATCAAACTCAGGGCCAGGGCCAAAAATCAATAAAGTAGAAACAAAGAGAATGATACAAAGACTCAATGCTCAATGAAACAAAGAGTTTGTTCTTGAAGAAAATCAACATGATATACAAACCCGTATCCAAAATAACTAAAAGACAAAGAGAATATCCAAATTGTTAAAATAAGAAAGGAAGAGGGGGACATAACAACACCACTGAGGAAATCCAAAGAATCATTAGGTCATACTTCAAAAATCTGTCCTCGTCAATATTGGAAAATCTAAGAGAAATTGGCAATGTTCTCCATAGATACCATTTAGCAAATTTAAATCTAAATTGGATAAACAATTTAAATAGATCTAGAACACCTAAGGAAATAGAAACAGTCATTAAGTCTCCCAGCCAGAAAAAAAAAAAAAAAAAAAAAAGCCCAGAGCTACATGGTTTTAAAGCAGAATTCTACCAACTCTCAAAGAACAGCTACTACCAATACTCCTGAACTGGCCATCCCCTGTAACCAGACAAGACTTCCAGTCAAGGGGTTAGGACACCAACCCAGCCACAAAACCTTCAACCTACAATTTGTCCTGCCTATGAGATGTGCTGGGGTATAGGCAGCTCAGAAATTGTAGGAGTGGTCAACCAAGGACTGGTCCAGCTTGAGACTCGTGCTACAAGAGGGAGCTCACCCTTGACACTGCTTGGAGATCCAGGACCCAGAGACTGAATAGTTCAGAGTCCTAGGATAAAACCAAACATGACTGGCAAAAAAAAAAAAAAATCAATGAAATGATTCCTAATGATATTCTGCTATACACAATTGTCATCAGAGAGGCTTCATCTAGCAACTGATGGAAACAGATTCAGAGACCCACAACATCAAACATCAGGCCAAGCTCAGGAAATCCTGCTGAAAATGGATGGGGAGGAAGAATTTTAGGAGACAGAAGCGTCAAGGACATTGCAAGAAAACCCATAGAAACAATTAATCTGGGCTCACAGGGACTCACAGAGACTGAACTAACAACCAAGGAGCCTGCATGGGCCACCTAGGCCCTCTACATATATGTGACAGTTGTGTAGCTTGGTCTTCATGTGAGACTTCTAACAGTGGGAGCAGGAGCTGTCTCTGACTCTTTTGCCAGCTTTTGGGACCCTACTCTTCATACTGGGTTGCTTTGTTCAACCTTCAGCTTGCTATGTTTGGTTGATATCCATGGGAGGCCTGCCCTCCTCTGAATAGAAACAGAGAAGAAGTGTATGGGGTGACAGAAAGAAGATGTTGGAAAAGAGACTGGGAAGAAAGGAAGGAAGGAGAACAGTGGTCAGGTTGTAAAATAAACAAAATATATATTTTTTTTTAATATATATTTAAATTTTTAAAATGAAAAATACTCTAAATGCACATCAGGAAATAAACTGCACTGTACTCATTTCATCAATGATCATCTAACAATTGGAATAATGAAAAGTATTTAATGATATGTAAAAATATTTCTGAGACCTCATCAGTAGGTTGAAAGAACAGCTTAAATAGCATGCATACACACTGCTTAGTCCTCAATTTGTATTATAGTGTGCGTGTATGTCTGTCCAAGCCCCCAATACGTGTTAGATGCATATATGTTTGTATGAGGCCACAGTCCATGTTAGTGTACATGTATGTCTGTACACACCCACAGTTTATGTTAGGTGCATGTATGCCTATATACACCCTCCATCTGTATTAGGTGCATGTATGTCTTTACATACCCCCAGTCTATATTAGGTGCATATATGTCTGTACAAGTCCCCAGTCCTTGTTAGGTGCATGTACACATGTAGGGAATTGTCTAGGGGAGTGCACATTAAACTCTAATAGATACTTTGGATAAGTTTTTTCTTCCTATTCTGTGTACTCTATAGTTTGCAATTTCATACAACAAATGTATCAATTGGTAATTGTTTTGTGTTCTGTTTTCATAGTAGCCTTATTCAAATGTCAATACTATAATCTTCTCTTTGCCAAAGAAGACACAAATGCATAAGAGGAACTCAGTTGATTGCTGTCTTGTACCAACTAAAATTGTCTTGCAAACTGATATTTTAGAATAGAGGGATTCAGAAAAGTGAAAGTGAGTCATTCTGAAAGAATCCATATCCGGCTGACCCTGTGGCCACCCCTAGAATCACTTCTCTATTCTGTCTCTGCCCTCTGGAACCTGTAGGACTGCATGTAATCTAAATGTGGTAAAACCTCTGACATCATAGTATTTCACAGAGGCTCCAAAGCTGAAGAGCAGCTCCTTGGATCCCTTTCCTTTGTGTACTACTACTGCCAATTTTCTTTCACTTACGTCATTAGAAGTTACTTTTCTATTTCTTGTTGACTATTTCTAATGCTTGTTTATTCTTTTATGAATTCTTCAGACAGACTTATACTTCTATCTGAACCTAGTAGGGTATTATTTATTGTAAGCCTGAGGTTTTCAAATATTTAAAACAAATAGAATAGCAGACGACCAACTCCTGCTTATAGATGAGACAGCCTTAGCTTAAGGCAAGAAGAGTCCGTTTTCAATCAGCTAAAGTGGAAATGTAAAATTTGCTTCTCTTTTTCGTTTGTTTGGTTGGTTGGTTGGTTGGTTAGTTTTTGTAAGTGGTGGTAGTTTTATTTTGTTTTGTTATTTGATACAGAATCTCACTTACTAGCCAAAGTAGAACTCAGGAGAACAGCCCCAGAATTTCTAAAGACACTCAAGAAGACCATTGCTTCCAAAGTCCTAGAGAGTACACTAATGTAGAGAGAGCTGGGCAGCCACTGAACAAACAGAAGTGGGTAAACTAGGGCTTTGCTGTAGATTGGAAGGTGGCGTGGCTCCTGAGGAGTAGTAATGATTCTACATTGGAAAGGCCAATTTCTGTTTTTATATCTCAGTAGAGGGAGACAACTTTGAGGTTCCGTTTCAGGAGTTCTGCATATCTGCAGGCTGAGAAGGTTGTTGTGAAAACTTATTTCGCTGTATTTGATGACACTCCCTCAGACTGAGTTACTGAGGGTCTCAACTCAACCTGCCACTTTAATTTATTGTTTAATTATGTGTGTGTGTGTGTGTGTGTGTGTGTGTGTGTGTGTGTGTGTGTGTGTGTGTGTGTGTGTGTGTACATACATGTGAGGGCACATATGTGCTGCTGTATTTGTGTAGAGGTCAAAGGACGGCTTTTGGAAGTTAGTTCTTTTCTTATGTTATATGGGATCTGGGAATCAAGTCCAGGTCAGCAGGTTTGGCTGCAGGTTCTTTTATCTGCTGATCTATCTCACTAACCCCAACCTTTACTTTTCAAAGGAGAAAAATTAGTATCTTTTCTTGCATGGACTTCTGACAACGGTTTTGATCATTGAAGCAATATCTGAAGCCACAATTCCAATGTTACCAAATCTTTTCAAGATGTGGCTGACTGCTTCCAGGATAGTTTTTTTTTGGGGGGGGGGGGGGGGGCAGGGGTAGCTCCAAGGCACAATTTCTGGTGACATATTGTCTATCTGAATTCATATGGGAGGGAGTCTTTTTCTTTATAATTTACACAGACTATGTTTATAATAGGAACATGATTGAGCCAGAAAAGGGGAAGAGGAGGCATGCAGACCTGGCTCTATTCAGTGAGCATCTCAAGCAGATGCAAAGCTAACACATCTGTGAGTGTGTGTGACTGTGCAAACTTGGAATTAACTGCCAGATACAGTAAGTGCCCTAAAACCAAGATACATTTTAAAATGTTTTTATTCTGAATATTTATTCATAGGTCAGGACTCATATTTCATTTCATTAATGCATTCATATTGCACCTGTTTTCTCTCCCCAAGGTATTTTACATATCCAAATGAACAGATCCAGATTCACTCTGGGTTCCCCATCAGTCTTGGAGCTCTGGGCCTCTGACAGACTCCTGCCTCCTAGGATGGGAATCCTGCTTTCCTCATCCTTCATGGTCCCCTACCATAGTCGTATGTTCCCACTCTCATGGTTGTCTTTATTTTGCCCCAAAGTGATAGGCTGGAGGTAGTTTTTCTTTGCTTTATAGTCCAAGAATTTGAAAAGCTTTATGGAATCAATCTGGTCCATTGGTTCCAAAGAAAGGGTTTTAAAAGGATGTGCTAATTTCAAGCTTTTGTTACATTTTAAAATATCCCCTTGTCTTTGAACCAGATTCAGTTGATCAACAGACTGTTTAAAAAAAAAAGTCATATTTAACATAACAGTATAACACCCAGGTAACATCAACTGAAGAAGAATTAGAGGGACCTAAGGCCTTGGTCCCTCCCAAGGCTGTCCTTAGAAATCTGGCAAAGGAACTTCCTATAAAAGTGAGGCCCTAGCTTTCCCGCAGTTTACTGCACAGCACTTACTTCCATAAGCTTTTGGTTAACGTATAAGTACACTAATACGCACAAATAATAACTATACACCTTGTGGACTTCTACAAATTAAATACCATGTTACTAGCATCAGGTCAAAGTTGGAACATTACCAATCACAGTTACCAATGTCCCGGTTGAATTTTATATTCTTGTGCTTTTTTATGACTGGCTTCATATGCTCAGGTGTTATATCCATGAGATGAACCTACATTGTGGTGGGTGTCGTGTTGCTGTGTAAGGATTGTAGTATATTAATATCCCAGAATTTATCTACTCTACTACTGATAGACATCACAGTTGGTTCCAGTTTGGGTGACAGTTAATAATGATAACAGAAACTTGCAACATTCTAGTATGACACACTTTTATGACAGGTGTCTTACATAAGGGGTAGACTTGCTGCCCCACAGACTATACTTATGTTAGTTTCATAAAATATTGTCAGTATTTACCAAAGTGACTTCCGTAGTTCATTCTCCTCCTGACAATGTACAGGAATTCCATTTCTCCATCATCTGTTATCAGTGTTGTCAACAAATAGGATTACATGATTTGGGAGGAAGTGGGTGCTGGGTGAAAGAGACAAGATAAGTTAATGGAGCAATAAGTATGATCAAAGTACAAATGAAAATATTACATAGAAACCCTTATCTTGTACAATAAATATACACTAATAAAAATTTTCAATTAAAAGACATAAGCAGAAAAATTAAAAGTATGATAATGAGTGGTCAGTGATTCCTCCTCGTATGTTGTTCTTTCAGATATTGGGTCACAGACAAATCAAGCAGTTAAGAAAGAAAGTTAGCATTAAAGAGTAAGGTCACCATTGTTTATAAATATCACCACATGCCTCTCAAGCCTCTTAAACTGGTTTGTAAGAAGAATTCAGAAAAAAAAAAATTGGAGACTTGAGCTAAAGAAACCACAAAGAACTATATGTAGAACTGAGTGGGTGATCCTGGTGGGAGCTTGCAAGACCGGAATGCTAAGGAGAATGTGGATGGGAAAGACTGTTCCTATCTGAGAGACTTTCCAAGGGAACAAGGACTCTTCCCAAGGCTTTGTGGGGGGCTGAGTTTAAGGGTGATGGACTAACTAAACTGGTAAAGGAGATTGCAAGTCAGTCTAGCTTTTGGGCTGAGACATGGTTCCACTGGCTACTTTCATCTGGCCTTCTAGAGAACCAATAGCAAAAACAGTAGGAAGCAGAAAGACCTGGAAAACATGAGGCTTGGTCAGAAAGTCTGCATAAAATTTGGGCTAAGAAAGACATGGTTTCTGAAGACATTAGCAGAAGTAGCAAGAAGCCACATGAACAACACTGGGACAGGAGGGGAGAGGGAATCTCAGGAATTGGCCAGGCCTCACCATTGCAGCGAAGGTGGGAGAGGGTAAATTCATCTGAAAGGCATTCCCTTGAGAAAACAGTGCTTCCACAGCACCCTGTACACATAGGGCCACACAGGAAAGTGTTTTCTCACCATTGTTTTGATTTCATTAACCATGGCCTCCACTGTGGATGAAGCCATTTGCTGGGTCAGGGTAAAGGCTGCTGAGCAGCAATATGCCTGCACTGCTCTCTTCTGCATGAGGAAAACATGTCACCAGTTGTATGGTGGTCTGAGTAAGAAATGTCCCATTGGGCTCAGGAATTTGAACACCCTGGTCCCCAGTTGATGGCACTGTTTGACAATGTTATGGAACCTTTAGGAGATGGAGTTTTGCTGGAGTAAGTATGTCACTGGGCAGGGGAGTGGACAGGCTTTGAAGATTTCTGCCTAGCCTCACCCTACTTCCAATCATCTTTCTTCTGCCTATCCTTCTTCTTCTATCTGTATACAGATGAAGTGTGATCAACCAGCCTCTAGCCCTCCAGAACCATAAGTCAAAAGAAACTCTTCCTTAAGATGCTTTTGGCCGTGGCATTGTGTAACAGCAACAGAAGCTTAACTCATGCAGGCTGCTCCAAGCTCCTGCTGCCCTGACTGCCCCAGCGTGATGGACAATACATTGAGCTGTGAACTAAAATAAACACTTCCTTACTTATGTGTTTTTGTCAGGGTATTTTATCACAGGGAAAGAAAAGACAAGGTCACAGAAATTTCCACACAGATGTCAAAGGAAGGCCTGTTGGACTGCAATGTGTGGTAGGACCCGTGTCCCTGAAACAGTCTGAGAAGACAATGGATAAAGCCGTAGGGTGGTGCTGAAGCTGCAGTCAAATCAGGTGTCTGTAGGTATGTGGATTTATATCTGGGTCTTCAGTTAGATTCCATTGATCAATGTGTCTGTTTTTATGTCAATGTCGTGCTGTTTTTATCACTATAGCTCTACAGTAGAGCTTGAAATCAGGGATAGTGATACCTCCAGCAGTTCATTTATTGTTCAGGATTGTTTTCACTATCCCGGGTGTTTTGTGTTTCGATGGGAAGCTGAGAGTTGTCCTTGCAAGATCTATGAAGAATTGTTTTGGACTTTTGGTGAGTAGTCCATTGAATTTGTATATTGCTTTTGGTAGGATGACTATTTTTACTATGTTAATCCTATTGATACATGGAACATAGGAGATTATACCATCTCCTGGGGGACGTCTTTCTGTACAATGTGAATATATGTGGTTCCCACTGGCTAATAAATAAGCTTCTTTGGCCTATGGCAAGGCAGCTTAGAGGCAGGCAGGAAATCCAAGGAGAGAGACAGGAAAGAGAAAGGCAGAGTCTAGGAAGAAACAAGAGCCTGCTGCTGAAGGACGAACAAGATGTCAGTAGACGGTTAATGCCACGGCAACATGGCAACATATAAATTTATAAAAATGGGTTGATTTAAGATGAAAGAGCTATCTGGCAAGCAGCTAAAGCCATAGGCCATACAGTTTGTAAATAATATAAGCCTCTGTGTGTTCATTTGGAACCAAGTGGCTGCGGGACACAGGTAGGAGAAATTCGTCCTGACCGCAGGGCCAGGCAGGACCAGAGAAACTTTTGACTACAACCATCTTTTGATATCTTCTTCAACATCTTTCTTCAGTGACTTTAAGTTTTTAATCATACAAGTCTTTCACTTGCTTGGTTAGAGTTACCACAAGGTATTTTATATTATTTGAGGCTATTGTGATAGGTGTTGTTTTCCTGATTTCTTTCTCAGATCATTTGTCATTTGTATATAGGAGGGTTATTGATTTTTGTGAGTTAATTTTATGCCAAGCTACTTTGCTGAAAGTGCTTATCAGCTGTAGAAATTCCTGGTGGTATTAGTCAGGATATATATATAAAGATACTTTGACTTCTTTCCAATTTGTATCCTCTTGATCTCCTTGAATTCTCTTATTGCTCCAGCTAAAACTTCAAGTACTATATTGACAGACATGGAGAGGGGGGACAGCCTTGTCTTGTTCCTGATTTTAGTGGAATTGATTTGAGTTTCTCCCCATTTAAGTTTATGTTGGCTTTGGCCTTACTGTAAACTACCTTTGATGTTGAGGAGTGTCCATGTATCCCTAATCTCTCCTGGACTTTTATCCTGAAGGGGTGTTCTATATTTAATGAGTTGATCATGTGTTTTTGTCCCTAAATTTCTTTATATAGTGGATTAAATTTATCAATTTTCTTATGTTGGCCCATCCCAGTCTCTCTGGGATGAAAAACCACTTGATCATAGTGGGTGGTCTTCTTTTATCTATTTTTGGATTCAGTTTTCAAGTATTTTATTATTGGGTGTTTTTGTATTTGTGTTCATAAGGGAAACTGGTCTGTAATTCTTGGTTTGGTCTTTATGTAGTTTGGGTATCATGGTAACTGTGGCCTCATTTCTGTTTTGTGGAATAATTTTAGGAGTATTGGGATTGCTTATCTGATCTTTATTTAACTTTGGTAAGTAGTATAAATCAAGAAAAAAATTCCATTTCTCTTAGATTTTCCAATTTGATAGAGTACAGGTGTTTAAGTATGTACTTTTGATTCTCAGGAGTTCCTTGGTGTCTATTATTATGTTCCCCTTTACATGTCTAATTTTTTTATTTGGGAATTTTCTCTCCATCTTTTAGTTAATTTGGATAAGGGTTTATAAACTTTATTAGTTTCATCAAAGAACCAACTTTTTATTTCATTGATTCTTTGTATTATTTTGTTTGTTTGTTTGTTTGTTTATTTCAGCCCTGAGTTTGATCATTATTTGTAGTCTACTTCCTTTAGGTGTGACCTCTTCCTTTTGTTCTAGAGCTTTTAGGTGTACTGTTAAGTTGATAATATGAGATCTCTCCAATTATTTTTTTATGTAGTCACTTAGTACTATGAACTATGCCTTTTAGAACTGCCTTCATTGTGTCCTATAAGTTTGTGTATGTTGTACATTCATTTTCATTCAATTCTAGAAAGTCTTCAATTTCTTTCTTAGTTTCTGTCTTGACCCACTTTTTATTAAATAGAGAGTTGTTTAGTTTTTGTGAGCCTGCAAGATTTCCATTGTTATTGTTGATACCAGGCTTTAATCTGTGGTCAAATAGTTGGCAGGGTGTAATTTCAATTTGTGTGTGTGTGTGTGTGTGTGTGTGTGTGTGTGTGTGTGTGTGTGTGTGCATTTGTTGAGACTTGATTTAGGAGCAAGTATGTGGTCAGTTTTTAAGAATGTTCCATGAGGTGCAAAGAAGGTGTGTGTGTGTGTGTGTGTGTGTGTGTGTGTGTGTGTGTGTGTGTGTGTGTGCTTGACTGAAATGTTCTGTAAATATCTGTTAGGTCCATTTGGTTTATGATATCTGTTAGCTCCAGCATTTCTCTGTTTAGTTTTTACCTACTGGTAAGAGTGGGTCACAGAAGCTTCCCACTATCAATGTATGAGAGTTTCTTTACAAACCTGGGTGCCCTTGCATTCGGATCATAGATGTTAAGAATTGAAATGTCTTCTTGGTGGATTTTCCCTTTTATGAGTATGTAGTACCTTTCCCTACCTCTTCTGATTAGTTTTGGTTTGAAGTCTATTTTGTCAGAAATTACAATGGCCATACCACTTTGCTTCTCAGGTCCATTTGCTTGGAAAATCCTTTTCCAATTCTTTACCCTGAGGTAATATCTATCTTTGATACTAAGGTATATTTCTTGGATACAGCAAAAAGATGCATCCTGTTTTCACATCCACTCTATTAGTCCGTGTCTTTTTATTGGGGGAATGAGACCATTGGTGTTGAGAGATATGAATGAGCAGTGTCTGTTGATTCCTGTTATTTGTTATTTTTGGTGGTGGGGGGAGGTTCCCTTCTTTTGACCTTCTTGGTCTGGGATTATTTATTCCTTGTATTTTCTTTCATGTAGTTAACTTCTCTAGGTTGGATTGTTTCCCTTCTAGCACTTTCTGTATCTCTGAATTTAAATTTGTTTTTATCATGGCATGTCTTATTTTCTCCATCTATGGTGACAGAAAATTTTGCTGAGCTGGCATCTTTGGTCTCTTAGAGTCTGTGGAATATCTGTCCAGTCCCAGTCCCTTCTGGCCTTTAGAGTCTCTGCTGAGAATTCAGATGTAATTCTAATAAGTCTTGAAAAGGCTTTGCAGATAAAGTATCTTGGTAATCAGGAGCCAAGGAATACCAAAAAAAAAAAAAAAAAAAAAAAAATCACACCATGAAACAAACCTCACTCCAGAGAGTTATTTGAAGGGGACATTGTAAAGTAGGTGCCTCTAAGCAGGGATGGAGACAGTGACAGGCCAAGCCATGATGGCAGGCTTTGTAGGAGGTATGCAGCATGCACACAGGGAAAACAAGGTGATGGTGCAAATATGTTGCATTGGCTGTTAGTGATGACAGGGACATTGGCACTGAGTCATTGAAGATGGGGTTGAGGATGGGAATGGAAGAACTCTGAGGAAACTGGCTCCAGAATATGGGACTTTTGGAGATTCTTAGTATGCCCAATAGCTCTACCTTTTTGTTTATTATAAAAGGTAAGGAAATAGGATGGGTTGGCTGGTAAGGTAGGGAATGAGGGTGCTTTCTTAGGGTTTCCACTGCTGCAACAAAACACCATGTCCAACAAGCAAGTTGGGGAGGAAAAGGTTTATTCAGCTTACACTTCAGCATTGCTGTTCAGCACCAAAGGAAGTCAGGAGAGAAACTAAAGCAGGGCAGGAACCTGGAGGCAGGAGCTGAGGCAGAAGCCATGGAGTGGGAACTGCTTACTGGATTGCTTCCCCTTCTTATAGAAACCAGGACCAGCAGCCCAGAAATAACACCACTCATCATAGGCTCCCCCATTGATCACTAATTGAGAAAATACCTTTCAGCTGGATCTCCTGGAGACATTTCCACTACAGAGGCTCCTTCCTCTTCGATGACTTCAACTTGTGTCAAGTTGACACACAAAACCAGCCAGTACAGATACCATGTTCTTTAGACTGCTTCCTGTTGTCTGAGGTGTTGACATCTTTGGAACATTGTTGACCCTCACTGTCAGGGCATATTCAGTAATTGTGAGTCTCTGGCTCTGTATCTAGGGGTTTGGTGGTCGTGTAACAACTGATTGTTTGATTAAAGACTTTTTGTCACTGAAAAAACATAGAGATGAAATTGAAAAATCAGAGTGCAATTAGAAAAGCAGAAAAATGAGAAGGAAGGGGGTCAAGAAGGATAGTATACAATTCTAAATGGCATTCTCAAAGGCCCAAGGGCTGGAGGCATAGTTGTTCCTTATGGGTTTGAGGTCTGTTTAAAATTGTTAGAGTTTGTTTTTTACTATACTCAATTGATTGACACAGAAGCAGCATTCCTCACAGAAGAAGAAGCAAAGGCCATCTTTTTCAGCTGTAAGAGAGATCTAGTGCCCTTCAATTTTGGAGTACCACTGCTGCCAAGGAGTCTATTTGTCCTTGAAGGGTAAGGATGGTTTGGGCCTTTGCTGAGGGTCCTGGATAAACTGGAAATAAAACCAGTGTAGTAGTCAATACCATTATCCCAGTGATGACACCTGTAGTTATTCCTATGACTGCCAGAGGAGCAGGATTTGAACCACTCCTTTATTGTGTCTGGAAACAATTGAGTCTACAGCCAGCATCAGCAGGGGCTATTCTACATTTATAACCCCAACTTGGGGAAGAGGAATGCTAGCATACACACTACTAACCACTTGACCAGTAGGCAATGGTAGATTTGAGTCCTGCAGAGAATCAAGGCATTGTGGACATTAGGGCATTGGGGCTAGAGGGAGGGGGTGGATATTGAGGGTTTTATTAGGGTTTTGTTGCAGTCTAAGAAGTTTAACACCCCTATTATATGCATCCTGGATGCCTTAAAGCAGCTTGTCATGCCAAAGAGGGTGAAATGAAAGAGAGTGGTCATAGAGCAAGCAGGCAAAAAGTCCATGAAACCTAGAAAGAAGGACAAATTCAGGGATGATAGGAATTATGACTGGCCCCTGATAGCCTGCTATGGAACAGTTTCCCAACCCTGTTTAGAAGGACTGATTGCTAGAAGTAGGGTTTTCTTGAACCTTGAATATCCATATGTAAGAGTTGCCCTGGACAGAAGCAGACAGGGGGGCGGGAAGGAGAAAAGATCTATGACTAACACAGCAGAGTTGAGCATGGCTGCCAGGGAGGAGCCTCGTTCTTCTGAACTGGGGACAAGGTGGTTGATCTTGGTGTCTTCTGAAACGTAGAGAGCAAGATCCTATTGGGGTTGATTATGGAAGAATGGAGTTACCTTGAGGAGGAGGAGTAAAGAGCTCAAGGTGAGATAGGTGGATCCAATGAGGGAGAACCTCAAGCTTAGTGGCTGTGAGAGTAATAAGAATTAGCTTGAAGAGGTCCTACCATTCAGGGGAACAGGGTTAGGGATGTTGCTCTGGATGGGAGAGAAGAGCCAGGCTCCCAGTGTTGACTGGGTCAGACAGGAGTTGGCATTTGACTGGAGTAGGTGGTGGTTAGTAAACTTCCATAGGAGGGAGCTGAGTTGACAGCCTATGGGGATGAGGAGGTGATCAGGGAAAGAAACAAGGGTTTGGATGAAAGACTAGAGGTTAGAACTGATTGTCCTGAGCTCAAATAGCATGATAGCAAGAGGCTACTTGGGGAGAGCCTGTAACCTGAAAAGGGCCAGCAGTAGGAGCTTTACCCAACAAGGTGAAGTTCCTGTGAAAGTTTCACAAGAAGTTTTTTAAGGAGAGCTTAGTTCATTCACTCATTCCCAAGGACTGGGGATGGTATGGAATATGGAAATGCCAAGGAATGTTGAGGGCTTTGGAGAAGGTGTAGGGGGCCTGAAGTAAAGTGGCCTTGTATGTGTGGAGAATGTAGCAATAGTTCCTCTGAGGTTTCAACACTAAAATAAGATGGAGAGTGGTCATATTGGGCCAAGGGAGAAGATGTAAGATGTTGGGGGTGGGTATGATTGGAAAGTAAGTGTGACCACTTCTATTAGTGCCACCTGAAAAGAGAGAACCTAGGAGGGAGGGAGAGTTTGAAAGCCTTTATACGTTAGGAGGTGAGACAGGTTGTAGGAGAAGATAGTGCTGGGTGACCCTAAAGTTAGTTTTTTGGATTTGGGAACAAGCTTAGCAGTTGCCAAAGCAGGGTGCCTATCCATAGGTGGTAAAGTCTAATTTTTTGACAGGTATGCCATGGGTGCAAAGGAAGGTCCTAGTTGGTGGCCTAGCACTCCAAGATATATCCCCGCCTTTTCCATTACATAGAGGGAGAGGAGACAGGTTTGGTTTAGAGATGAAGTGTTGGGGCCAGGAGAAGGGCCTGTTGGAGCTTCTGAAAGGGCTTGGTGAGAGAAGGGGTTCATATGAGGGGTGGAGGGTAGGCAAGGAGGAAAAAGAGGGGATCCAGGAGCATAAGATGCCAACTATTCCTAGGAAGGATCAAATCTCCTCTTTGTAGAGGAGACTTAGAAGGACTGGGTTAAGTGTTTCTGTCCAAGGTCAAGTGTTTCTTATCCAAGGACAAGGTCATTACCTTGTGAGTTGTGGTGATGGTTAATCCCAAGTAGGTGACCTCAGGGGTGGACTGTTGGACCTTAGATGATGTAGTGGTTTGAAAGAAAATGGCTCCCAAAGGGAGTGGCACTATTAGGAGGTGTGGCCTTTTTGGAGTAAGTGTGGTCTTGTTGGAGGAAGCATGTCACTGTGGGAGCGGGATTTGAGGTCTCTTTTCTTAAGCTTCACTCAATGTGGCAGTCAGTCGACTTCCTATTGTCTACAAGAAGTAGGACTCTAAGCTACTATTACCATGTTGCCCTGCATGCAGCCATGCTCCAGGCCATGATGATAATGGACTGAACCTCTGAAATGTTAAGTGAGCCACCCCAATTAAAAGTTTTCCTTATAAGTGTTGCCTTGGTCATGGTGTCTTTTCACAGAAAAAAAAAAAAATCCTAAGACAGATGGTGAGACTCTATAGCACCAGCTAGATGAGAAATTTAGAAGAGCAGAGATGTCAATTTAGCTAATTAGTATGCACAGACTGAAGAGGAGAAGATCATCTATATATTGCATAAGTTTAGATTTGGGGAGAGACAAAGAGTAGATCAGAGGCAGGCCTGGCCAAATAGGTGTGGGCTATCCCAGAACCCCTGGGGTAGGAAGGCCAGGTGAGTTGGGTAGAGAGGTGGGTGTCAGGGTCAGTCCAGATGAAGGCAAAGATATTTTGTGGCTGAGTGTTAAAGTGGATAGAAAAAGCATCCTTGAGGTCTGAGACTGAGAAATAAGAGGTCCCTGAGAGGGTAGTGGAAAGAAGTGTATAAGGGTTAGGCATGGAAGGGTAGAGATCAATGTGTCTATTTCTTCCACATCTTGAGTGCCTGAGATTCTCTCTTCTGTCTCTTGTATTCTGTTGGTGAGGCTTACCTCTGAGGTCCCTCTTTAAGTTCCTGAATTTGTCATTTCCAGATTTCCCTCAGTTTGGCTTTTCTGTATTGATTATATTTCCACTTTCAGGTCTTGAATGGTTTTATTCATTTCCTCCCAACCCGTTTGTTTGTTTACATGGATTTCTTTAAGGAATTTATTCATTTCTTCTTTAAGACTCTCTATCATATTCACCCCTCCCCTGGACTCCATACTAGGGCCCACAGCCCTGGCAGCCTTACACGAGGCCAGGTTGTTCCTGAGAACATCAGCTAAGACACCACCCACTGCCCACAAAGCACCTTTACAGCTGCCCAACAACCTCAGACTGAACCCCCCCACCAGTGGGGGAGCTCCATATCCTGGTCCACAACTTCAGAAGAAGACTTCTGCTTTATGAAAAGCCAGGCCAGATCTAGGGACTCCAGGTAAGGCCCTGCCCACTACCTGCTAACACTCCTTAAAGCCAGCCCAGCAACCCCAGACTGTACCCCTTCCCCTGGGCTCCACACTAGGGCCCACAGGCCCTGCAGCTTTGCTGAATGCCAGAGTGGTTCTAGGAATCCGAGGGAAGACACTGCCCACCACCAGCTAAACCCCTTTAAGCCTTCCCAACAACCCCAGACTGCATCTCCACCCTTGGGCTCCATATTGCAGCTTACTACTTTGGAAGATGTCTTCAGCTTTACCAGAGGCCAGTCAGGATCTAGGGACCCCAGAGGCCAGACCAGATCTTTGGACCCCAGACTGCACCCTCTCCCCTGGGTTCCATATCCTGATCCACAACTTCAGAAGAAGTCTTCAGCTTTACTAGAGGCCATGCTGCATCTAGGGCCCTGTGTATTGGTTGGGAACACCTATTTTCTATGAGCTTTATCATGATGTATCTGATATAGTTTTCCTTGAATGTGTGATAATACATCCACAACTAAAATCCCATGAATACATGAAAATTCTGAGCCATCCTATCTTCATATTTTTTGACCCATTTGTCTCTTTCTTTCTAAAACTTCATGTGTATATATTTAGGCCTCTTTACCATTTCTTGTTTTTTTATTGATGATAAACCCTAGCAGGGTCTCAAATATGCAAGACAAGTGCTCTCTCACAGCCCATATGTATGTGTCTTTCATCCTTCTCACCCCTTTGGATCTCAGTGAGTCAATCTAGACATTGTCTACCGTCTGTCTTCCAGTAACTCATTCAAGGAGCTATGACCTGCCCTAAACTATAAATGATTGAATTCAGAGTAATTTTAGCTGTTTGATTTCTTTTATTTACTACTGTGTGTGTGTGTGTGTGTGTGTGTGTGTGTGTGTGTGTGTGATGTATGTCTGTGGGAAGGTATATACAGCTGTCTCTATACATGGATATGGAGGCCCTTGTAGTGGTTTGGTGTCTTCATCTACCATGCATCACTTCATTCTTTTGAGACAGGCCAGCCAGCAAGCTTCTGTGGTCCACATGTCTCTGCTCCCTCAATGCTGGGATTACAGGCACACGAAACCATTCCTGGGTCTTGCATGGATGATGGGAATTTGAGCATGGTAAGTATTCCTACCATCAGCCTAATTTAATAGTTTCTAATTTATTCTTACTAATTCCTGGTTTTCCATAAAATCTCTCACTATTTCTTGTACTTTGTTGAGTGCATTAACTATAATTATTTTTAAGTAGGTAGGCCTCTGTCTGAGAACCCTGATGACACTTGTGAGTCTGCCTGGTTGTTTTGTCATTTTTTTTTTTTTTTACTTTTTTAAAAATTATTTTTGAGGGAGCAGATTTTATTTTTTGATTCTTACTTCTGTATTTGTTTTGGCCACTGGTTACTATTTCCTATTTTGTCTAGTGGTGTGTGTGTGTGTGTGTGTGTGTGTGTGTGTGTGTGTGTGTGTGTTTGAAACATCATCTCTGTAAACTAGACCATCAGATAATTCTTCAGTGACAGGTTGCCAAGAGAGAGCTGACCAAGAGATGAGAAGACAGAGAAGGTAGGAAAGCTGGGGCCAGGAGACCTTGGACAAACTATGCCATATATCAAGCAAGTTTATTAAGAAGTACAGCATCTTACATATAGTTTTCAGGGGGAAAGATGGAATTAAGTCAGCAGACAACCACCGTCATAGAGTGGGATGAAGTCAGCAGGAAGTTAATCAAGTGATGTTACACCAAAGGAAAACAGGCTATCTCAAAAGGAACACAGGCTATCTCAAATGTACCATGGACCAAGAACACAGAAGCCTTGAGACTGATAACCATACCCCCTTAGGAGAGAAGAATTGGGTTCTCTGGATGAAGTTACAGATTCCCAGGCTATTACTGGCTTTACTAAGCATGTTCCTGAATTTAGACAAGGAATTACATTCCTTCTCCCTACATCAGGACCTCAGGGAAAGCCTCAGATGAGCCTAGCCCTCAACATGTGTGTAACTACACAGCTGGAAGTTAATCTGATCCAGGCAAGGTCAATCCAGTGCTTGCCCCTTCAGGAATCTCAATCAAATACATATCTCTACAATAGAACTGAATACTAGGCTGTTTAGTAGAGCCCCTTCATCCTGAACTCTAAACAAGTTTCCCAGCTCTATAGAGATGTGCTGTGGGATAACGCTTTTGTACACTGGTTTAATGAAATGCTGATTGACCAGTAGCTAGGCAGGAAGTATAGGCAGGATAAGCAGACAAGGAGAATTCTGGGAAGAGGAAGACTGAGAGAGGAGATGCCAGCCCGCTGTCCAGGGAGCAGCATGTAATGGCACACAGGTAAAGCCACAGAACATATGGCGAAATATAGATGAACAGAAATGGGCTGAGTTTAAGTGTGTAAGAGCTAGTCAGTGGTAGGCCTGAGCTAATGGCCAAGCAGTTTAATTAATATAAGCCTCTGTGTGTCTACTTGGGTCTGAGCAGCTGCGGACCGGGTGGGACACAGGAAAGCTTCAGCTACAGAGATGCCCTTTCTCCTTATGGCTTTTCAGTTTCTTGCAGCTACCTTCTGCTGTGTTTATCAGCATCTCATCCCCCATGTGTACTTCCCAGAATGTGACAGTGCCTGAGGGGGAAATGCAGGCTCAGCCCTGGGCGCAGGGTTCTATATCGCCCTTTCCTCTGGCCTTCGCCTCTCTTCCAACTTTAGTTCCTTTGTGACCTCTAAGCTCTGAAATTGGATTCTTCGCTTCATGCTTGGGTTCGGAGTCTACGCCCTGCTCCACAGTTGGTAAATGCCCCCAAAGAAAGTGAGTGCAGGACTGGCTCTCTTTAACATGTTTTCCTTCTCAGGGATCTTCACGTTTCCAGCCCTGGACACTTTGAAGTCCCAGTTGTCTGCGAATATCTGCTTCGGATCTATCCTTAGCAAGAGGGTGAGTCTGCTACTAGACAGTTAATCTTAATCAAAAGCAGGAGTAGTAATTACTTTTTAATAGGCTATAAGCAACACCAAGTTAAGAACTAATTGGATTCATTAAATTAATTGGTTAATTAAACTAACAACTACCTTGAATTTTCAGCATGCCATTCTCCCAAAGACTCCAAACCACTTTCCCCTGTTGACAAAAGATCATCACTGGTTCTCTCAGCTCTAAGTCATACATTTCAAATCAATATAAGGAATAAAGTGAGTTCATGGGTGCATAATTATCCAGAGAAATGGAATAAAAACAGATGTTAACATGCTGATCACCAAAATCAACAGTTGTTTGGAATCTCAAGAAATATACTCGTAACACCTACACCAGGGTCCATATTGAACCTGTGATCTCCACCCACTCTAGTGTCTTACAGATATAAAGAAAATAGGCAGTTTGTGCAAAGCGTTGCTCAGGAGACTTCATCAAGCACAGGAAATGGACTAAGAGCAAGATCACTCAAAGATTTTTAAAACATAATTATAGTGAAATAATTTTGACTAGACTTATTAGACAGCAAGTACTTTAGCATAAGTCAGAATGGGGTCTGTCAAGTACATGAAACAATAGTATTGTAAACAATGGCATTGGTGATATTATTAAGGCCACTCCATGTAGTTAAAAGGGAGGTTTATTTTGTGGCATAACTTACAAATGAAGGGATAGGTAGATTGTAGGCTCTGGCAAAGGTATGGCACAGTCTAGCAGTGTTCTCTGGAGAACTCTGCTCGGTCTACCTCCAGTGTCCAGGGTCCAGGCACCAAGAGATTCTTCTCATTTGGATCCTGGGTCTTCAGCATCCTATTTCAGCCCTGCCTTGTAGGCGGGACCATTACCGAAGCCTCAATGGGGGTTGGAACTTCCAGGCCAATGCTGGAATGGCTACCCACAACACAATGGTCTCCTAGTCCTTTCTGGTTTACTGGTAGCAGTAGCCTTTGAACCAATAGTCTCCCCAAGCCTTCTCCCCAGAACTGTTATTAAACCTGTATTTCTTACTGGTCATTCAGCGGGGTAAATTCAGCTTATGAAATGAATCTGGGGTGGGTTGTTTCTTTAACTGAATAGGGAGAAAAGTTACTAAATAAACAAGTAAGAGTCTCTGGATCCTAACTTTAAACCACAGCAGAGAGTTACAAATGAAGCACAGAGCACCCAATAGATACCCAATCAATATTTCATGCTATTGATTTCTTGTATCCCAGAATGAATTTTTAGTGGGACTGTGATAGTAATTGGGTACCTCATCTTAATACATTGACAGGAAGGAATTTGGAATAATCCATCAATGTGTTCCCTTGGATCCCAAATAACAAGCCCCACAGACTGAAAACAAGTTAACCTTCCCAGCCCTTTCCAGCCCCATGATTTGAGCATTAATAACAAGTCAGGGCTAGCATTTTTGTGGACAATTTCAGTCCTAAGTTGGGGATGTGTCTTAATGATACTGATTGGACTTCCTACTTTAAAACTAAGAAGAAATAAGGTTGTTCTCACTTTATAAATCAGCAAGCACCCACAAATCAAGTATTTCAGCAAAGGCCCCCATGGCATACCCACCTCAGCTAGGAAAGTGTCTAGGTGTCCTCACTACCAGTTCAATGACAGTTGGTCTGTGTTGGCTTGCTGCTACTCAGCCACTTCTAATAGAGTGATCCTACAGAGTCTAACCATCCTCACGTCGCAAGTTGATTATATCTCATCAGTCCTTGTATTGTGCTGCTTTTTTGTTGTGTCCCACTTAGAAAAGAAAACATACAGCAAAATAATATGAGTAGAGGGCTTATCTCATTCTTGCATTTTCATACTCCAAATAGTTCTCACATTGTTGAATATTTACATTGATCGCCTACCTACATGAAGAAGGCTCATGAAAGGATAGCTAACAGCATTTGGCACACAATAAATGGAAATGCGGGCTCTAAACAGCTGCACACTCTAAGAAGGTAAAAAAGGATCCAAGAGAAGTGTTAGGAATTATCAGTTGAGTTTGTGCAACGAATAAGCCAAGTACTTGTTATTTCTTCACTCCCATATTTTAATTTCCTATGCTCTATGTTTGGAGAGGATTCATGGGAAATGTTTAAAAAAAAAAAAAAACCTACTCTTTTCATCTGCCTCTAAATTCATCTCTGTATTTGGTTTATAGTATGCAATATGCTGAACTTCCTTCAAAACCTTGAAACTGTCTCACCAGCCTCAGGGTAGAAGGGAACTGTGTCAGTAACAACCAGACTGCCAGAAGGAGCAGCTCAACTGTTCCCCAACAGCCAGTCAACATTGGCACGCGTCTAGCTGGCTGAAAGAGCGAGTGTGCCCGCTGCAACAGATGTGGGAGAAGGATAAGGTGAGCACGTGGGCCGTGTTGGAATGTTGCTTCATTTTATTTTGTTTTGCTCATGTGAGCAGACGGCTACCTCTTCCCATTTCCGCAGCCCTTTCTACGGTTGGTGGAACACAGAGCACCGACTGCCTTGCAAGGGAAGCCAAGAGTGTAGCAGGAAAAGCATGCTGTGGCCCTTGCGGCTGGACTGCCCACCTGCGGAACCCCTGACTTCTCCCAAGCACCCCACAGAGAGGCCACCTTCTAGGTCCCTCTGGCTCTTTTGCTGTTGGCTGCACCCATTTCTTCCAAGAGGACTTGACTGTACCCCACTGTTTACTTCCCTCTACTATTTTTCAGGTTCCGTTCGGAATCAGAAAACCCAAGAAATATATTCACAGATGTTCCCTTGTTTATTTGTTGACTCTGTGTAATTTGTTTGCCCTAATTTGTTTTTGTCTACCTTGGGACTTCCCTTTTTAATTTCCCTTTCTCTGTTCACCCCTCTTTGTGGAGCAGCGGTCTGTTAAGCTGTGAGAGGCACACGCCAAATTAAAAGAAAAAAAAAAAGAAAAAGAAAGAAAGAAAAAGGAAAAAAAAACAGCCCTGCAGATTGTTTTAAGCATGGGCTGCCCCTTTGGGCCTGAAGGCCTTGCTTGAAGCCTGCACCTGCTCCTCCTCCTGAGACACGGGGCTCCTGATCTCTATCCCCTGCCTTTGAGCTGCCTGATTCCTATTATCCAAAGTCAAACAGCGTTCTCTACATTCACGCCTCCAGCACTTGGCATGAAATTAATAAGCCTGGCTGATATATTTCCCTGGAAGCCTGCCACTCTTTAACAGTGGTATTAGATTAAAAATTTTGGCATGGTTAATGAACAGGGGAAAGCTGAAGCCAAAAGTTTCGTGCAGCAGTGCAAAGATTGGGTATTCTGAAGAGAATACCAACTTCCCTTCTATTTTCTGAATGCCATCCTAATTACAGGGTCAGATAACAAACAGAACTAGGCAGTCAGCTCTAGAAGAAAGGGCATATCCTCAGGCTTGACTCGTATTTAGATTTTATCGTCTGTCTTTTCAATCACATGGCCTTCTGTTAGACTGGGTTATCTAAAACTGTAATAATAGCTATTTGTGCTCCAAACAGGCCTCTCTCATCCCAGGTCACTGTTTTTCCATTAGAGGAGGACTGTGGGTGAGTTTCAGGCCAGAACCTGATCTTTTTGAACTGAAAGTCAAACCAGTGAGACTCTTTTGAATATGATAAACACCACTCTCAGAGCTCCCACACTGTGTCTACCATTAAACTCTCAGAATCATGAAAGCATTCCCTCTCCAACATGAGAAATGTTTGTTAAATAAGCCTACCTGAATGGCCCTCCCCAAACAGAGCCCTAAGCTGTAGAGAATTCAGCCTGTCTAGAGTGTGTAAAACCCAGTGGCTCCTCATGCTGCATCCCATTTTGGTTTTTACAAGGGTGTGAAAGTCCATCTCACCAACAGAGCCTCCTCCTATCAGTAAGCTTCACTTTCATTTCCCTAATCAATGGAATAGTCATAAGAAAGAACATCTACCAATATCGTGAACATCACTCAGAAGTCCCTTCCAGCTGAAGAAAAGTCACCCAGATACAGAGGCAGAAGAATTGTGTCACCTCCACTTGGGTTGGCTAATGTGACAGTTTTCTGGCACAGTTAGCCAACCTACTCAGTGTCTTGAAGGAGAGATATAAATGGTAGATGCCCATTCCAGGGCTAAAAGAAGAAGTGTGACTAACAATCTCCTCTTAGGTTATTGAGGGGCAAGAGGCTTTTAAAGCATATGAGGGCTTCATCAGGAGACAAGAGTTTGACCCCTTGTATAGTCAAATCAACTTTGTAGGAACCCATTACAACAGGTGTCTACTGTACTCATGATGGCAGGATGCTTCAAAGCTTTTGCTCAATATGAAGAAAACTAAAGAGATTAAAGATCTCAGACCACACACAAGGTGGTAGAAAATTGTCCCAACTTGTTCTCTGCCTGCAAGCCAAATATGTCAAATATATTTGCTAATGTCAACTTCTTCCCTTTTAATGCCTTAAATCAAGTCAGTGAGCCTGTTTTGGAAACAGAAGTCGAATGACTCACAGATACATCCTTGGCTCATTACTCAAGCTTAGATAACAAAGCAACTCAATTTAACTACTCTGAAGTTCCTTCCTGTGGTCCACATCCTTTAGGACATGGGTTACACTCTGACCATCTGCATTCAGAGCCCTGACAATTTACTCTATGCTGCTACTGTATACTTGTATTATTATCTTGTTACCTAAAAAGAGAAACCCATTTCTTTGAAGGAAAAAAAAATTAAGGGTAACCACTTGTTTGCTCCTCTGGCTACACTGAAAAGATCACTCAAGCCAAACATGCACTGATCACAAAATCCTTTCAAGATATAGCTTTGCAGTGGATGATCTGTGCTATTCTGAAGCATGATTCTAGTGTTCCAGAGTGCATATTTATCTATTCTCCAGTGTCATTGGGGGAAACAAGTACTAGAGGTCAAAAGGTGGCTTCACATCTCCCAAACAGAATTCTCTCCTCCCTTCAAAATGAGACTGATGAAGTTTGTTCTAGCCCTCATCTTTCCTTAAGGCTGTTAAGTCCCAAGCTATTTCCAAAGCCTCCAGGGACTCTCACTTATCCACTCCTCCATAGTAACTTCCATTTCTTCCTCTAACCTAGTCCACGGTCCAACCAAAATGTTTATCCCCTACAGAACAGGTGCGTGTTATCCCAACATTTTGTTCTTTGTGCTCATGGAACATCATAAAAATCATAAAATCATTTCCATAAATTTTGTTAATTCTGTGTTTCTGTGTCCAGTCCATTGCCTAGCACATGTAGGTGCTTACCCCAGACTTAGTAAACAGTTAGTGAATGCACTAAGGGCTTTTCAGCCCTCCATTTGGCTCCAATAATTAATAATCACCTGGCTAGTGTCCCTTTGCTCTACCAGGATGGACGTATTAAGTAGGGAAGTAGTGGTGGTCCCTCTCGGGTTTAAGTCCTGGACTTTAGCTTGCCAAAGGCTTATGGCCTAGCCAACTTAGAGACTTATAGCTCCAAGCCCTGATAGTTAGAAGCTTATGGTCCCAAGCTTTAGAAAGATGTTAGGTTCTCAAGTGAGAGGCTTATTGCCCTGGGCCTTGTTTGCCAGTGGTCCAGCCCTCACTAGCTCATATGTTCCTCAGATCTTAGCAGCTAGTGCCAGCAGTATCCAATGTCAGCTAATGTTATAGCTCCTGCATCTTGTGCATCAGGACCCTGTACCACCAAAGTGACTAGTGTCACAGCTTTGTAGCTTTGAATGGGACCCATGGTCCTTAAGATTTGCAGCAATTTGGAACCTTTCTAGAAACCTTACTTCCTCTCACCTTTAGCTCTTTATGACCTCCTGCTGCCCACAGCATTGACTCTATGCCTTCCTTCACCACTTCTGAACTTGTACCTGTCTTTCTTTGTCTTCTGCAGTCTCTGCCCCCTGTTGATGTTGAGAATGCTTCAGCAACCCTCTCACCCCTACTACCATTATCATGGCTAGAACTAGTGATGCCACTGTTGCTGCCACCACTGTCACTGCTGACACCTTCTCTTCAAGTTCAGATCAGTAAATTCCATTTGTGACAGTGACCATTTGGAAAAAGACTTTCACTGGACCTTATGTTGCAACACCAGGCACAGCACACAGAAGGAAGTCTCCCAGATGACTTTCAGTAGTCTGGCTGTATAGCCAGAAGAAGATATGACATTTATGTGACATGCAAATTCAGGATTGTAATTTGCACCAATCACAGCACAGCTTCTAGTTTACTAGAATGAATCATAACCCTCACATAAGAACTAGGCACAGCCTTAGGGAAGAATCAGTCACTTGTTATGAATAGGTACAGCCCTGGACATGTCAATCACAAGCTTTGCTAAGGTCCTGGTAGAGTGCTCCTCCCTTTTTTACCTAATTAAAGAAGGCAATCAAAAGGCTCAGAGCAGCCACCAACAAGGCCTCAAGAAAATCTGAGGTGAGGTATGTGAACGTTACCAAGGCTTGTCAATGTCTAAAGTCAAGTTGGAGCAGTTGTTGACCAGGCTAGGCAATATGTTGCTTGCATTTGTAATGTTGCTCCTTCAAGAGGTTATGACATAGGTGGCCATAACACTCAGTCCAGTCACCATAAGGGTACTTGCTTGGTTGGCAGATCCCTGGTCAAAGTAGCCAGGCACAAGAGAGTGTCTAACAGCTATTGATTAGCAAGTTAAAATATTGACCTCCCCAAAGCTTAGCTTATGAGTAAAAAGTCAAGATTAGAGGGTACTTATAATAAGGGCCCATATTAGCATTGACATTCGTAATAGTATTTAACAGTTGTTGACTCCTAGCCAAACACCTTGGGGAGATTCTCACAATTTTACTTCTTGCTGATGTGCAAATGCATGTTTTTATAATTTCTCCAACTTCCATCGAACATCGATCCTATACCAAGGGACCACTCTCTCCCTCTTCTGAACTTCTATCGTGCCCCACTAATAAACTTCTCAGGAAACCTAGCACAATCTCCCTTGTACTAAAGCCAGTTTTATTTTCTACCTCAACTAGAAGCTAAGTAACCCAAGGGCAGATCTTATGTCCCAGCTCTCAGGTTTATATTTCCTAAGCAGAGGAAATACACCCTCATATCAGCTTTATAGCCAAAATCTTGTTAATACACATTGAAGAAATGAATGAATGCACGATTTCTTATGGTTAGCCCAATGCTTTAGAGGAAGAGGGATTTAATAACTCTTCATGTTTTGAATAATACAAACTTCCTGGAGCAACTGTCTAGGATGAATAAGAACATGGAGGATTTAAAGTGGAAAGTAGAAGTGAATAATGGGAAGAAGAAGTATGGCAAAGGTACTTAGAATGGAGAAAGGCTTTGGGCCTCCAGTATCAGCCCTGCATTTTCCCATTCCCTCACCAACCCAGCTGATATGTCTTATTGTTCTACAGCAGCTTCCCAGGTATCCCACCTCTTAGACTTAGAATCTACAAAATGGCCAGTATATTCCATCACAGATTAACCACGTCCTGAAACTTGGGAATATGGGGTTCAGGCAATGTCTCTAGAGGTTCAATGTTTTCCCAGGCTCAGGAGCAGACAATATGGTTACTGTATTAATTTCCTATTAATTCTGTGACAAATTGCCATAAATACAGCTGCTTAAGATTACACAAACGGATTATCTAACATTCTGAATTTTAGATATTTAAATTGGGTTTCCCTGTCTTAGTCACTGTTCTATTATTATACAGAGACACTATGACCAAGGCAACTCTTATAAAAGAAAGCATTTAATTGGGGGCTTGTTTATAGTTTCAGAGGTTAGTCCATTATCATAATGTTGGGAGCATGGTGGCATGCAGGCAGGCACTGGAACAGTGGCTGAGAGCTTTACATCCTGATCTGTAGGCAGGAGGCAGAGAAAGGTGGGGAGGAGGGAAGGAGAAGGGAGGGAGGGAGGAGAGAGAGAGAGAGAGAGAGAGAGAGAGAGAGAGAGAGAGAGAGAGAGGGACAAATCTCAGAACCAACCCCCAGTGACACACCTACTCTCAGGCCACACCTATTCCATCAAGGCCAAGCTTCCTAATCCTTCTATGACTTTCAAATAGTTCCAATCCCTGGTGACTAAGCATTCAAAAATATGGGGGCCCCCTATGTGGGGAACATTATTCAAACCATCACACTCACCAATCTAAAATGACAGTGTCAGTAGGAACACATTTCTTTTGAGGGTTGTAGGGGAGGATTCCTTCCTTTGCTTTTCGCAGTTATTAGAGGTAACCAGAATTCCTTGTCTCATGCCTCCAATTTTCCGTCTTCAAAGTTAGCAATGTGGGGCCTGGTTGCTATCAGATTTTCTCTTCTGTATCTCCCTTCCACATAATAAAGGCTCAAGATTGTCAGGTTAATCCAATATCATCTTTCCATCTCAAGGTTCACTTAATCCATCTGCAACCTGAGCTTCCTTTGCCCTGTAATACAACATGATGACGGGTTCCAGGGACTCCGACCTGGATAGGTTTTGTTTTGTTTTGTTTTGTTGTTTTGTTTTGTTTTGTTTGTGGCTGCTAGTCTGCTGTCTGTGGACACACTCCCCAGAATCTTGGGAGGCATTCAAACAGGGTGGGGTAGAGAAAGTGTCATTAGGATAAACAATGCTGCCAATAGTCAGCCATCAGCCAGGGTACCAGGAAGGCTCTTCCCCCAGGTGAGCCTGCCAGTACAGCCCAACTTGAAGATGGTTCCATCTCCTTTCAAATATCACTGTGAAGTAATGAACTCATTTATTCTAAGGAACTTCACGTGTCCTTCCAATGACATCAGAGCATCCTGGGAAAGGGGCCACATTTAATGAAAAGAGGTGACTTACCACTGATAAAATTTTGGACATGGTTTCAGAAGTTACTTTGATGAATTTTCAAAATACATCATGTATACTTCCTAGCCCACCTCTGCAATTATATTGACCTTACACCAAAGTAAAAACAGATCATAAGATCACATGTGAATGAGAATAACAATGAAACAGACTCGGAAGGGTCCAACACCATACACACACACACACACACACACACACACACACACACACACACACACACACCAACTTTCTTGTATTGTTCTTAGATGTCAAAAGAATCTTCTTCTCAGCTAGAAAGTTAAACAGGAAAATAGTAAGTTTCCATTACAATGTATAGCTACTACCCCTTAGGGGTGCCAACATGGGTCTGTTAATGTCCTGTGACACTCAGGGGTGAGATTCTTTATGGGGCAGTGTTTATTGTCACCATATGTTTTTTAGTATTGACTGAGAGTGCTAATTGATGTTTTAGGAATCAGGAGGGGGAAGACCAAGGGCATTTAGGGAGACCTCATCATCTAGTGACCCCCTTCCTCAATTAATAGGTTAACACACGTCTAAGTGCTCATAATTTGTGCTGATCTACTGCTTAGCCAGCAAATGGCTCTCACTCAGAATGTGCTATATGTGTTAGCGTTACAGTTTTTCTGTCTTAGTTAACTTGAGGGAGAAACTGGGAGATTTCCCTTCATAGTTGCAACAAGATAAATTAAGTGTGGTGTCACTGAGGTTGGTGAAGTTGAAGGTACAGCTGGAATCCGGGCATCTCGGCTCCATCCCTTCCTTCTAGGAAGGCCGCCATTCTACCATCCAGGGCAGTCATTTGCCCACGCTTCCTCCCACAGTCTCACTGCCTTCTCAACCATGAATGGTCACTCCTCCCCTAATCTTTGAAGGTCTTTGTGTTGTCCTTCCTCCTTCCCTATCTGGTCATACTTCAAAAAGCTTCTAAAAGACTCCAATGTTCAGCCATACTACCAATAAAAATACAAGAAAGGCAGTTCTCCAAATGGAAAGTTCAACAACTGACAATGTTCAATCTAGCAAAGCTACTAACACCATGAGCAAATAGGTGCCACCGTTTGGGACAACTTATCTGGAACACAATGAGGACACCAGCACCTAGAGTCCTTTAACTATTTGTGTGACCTGACTCAATAATTACTTCCTAGGAACTCATAGTACGGAAATATAAAGAAGGGTAGTCAGATTTATATCCAAAGTTTTGTATCATAACGTTGTTTGAAATTACGGGGGAAATCTGAAAAAAAAATAAAATGAATTCCACAATGGAAAGTAAGGAAATGATACCATCACTACAAAGACATATCTCTAACACAGAAGCTGCACCCATGAAATCTCAACAATGTGGTCACCTATACAAGCTGTGCAGAATGCAACACCAATTGACATGCCAATGTGGATGGAGGAAATCTTCCACATTTCCACCCGGATGTGAAGGAGTTACAGGAAATCAGTGACTGCTGAGAGAGGAACAATCTGTTTTCTCCAGAGACAACCTCCTGGTGGGTTATCTTATCCCAAGTGCCCAGTCCTAAACACATGTGCATTTGAGCACTCCTTAGTGTACTCTGTAGGAGTGTGTGTGTGTGTGTGTGTGTGTGTGTGTGTGTGTGTGTGTGTGTGTGTCTTAGCAATAATAATGAAACAAGAAGAGGTCATAAATTTGGAAGGGCACATGGGACGAGTTAGAAAAGAGAAGTGATGTAAATACAGTACTCATGCATGAAATTGTCAAAGTTTTTAAATTAAAAACATGGCAAGAAAGCTAACATTTAGAAAGGAAAGTTGGGGAGATTACACAGGAGTGATGAGCAGCATGTAGACCCAAGAAAGTGTTTCAAGAGGCAGTATGTGAGGCCAAAGCATAAAGCCTCAACCACTTCTAGGAAGGAATTCGTTCAACTCCATATTTGAGGCAATATTTATAAATCTTAATCCCTGAACAGTGCTATGACAAGAATGTATTTCCGATCTGAGATGCAGATAAAGTCAACATTTTTAAGAACAGAATATGGAACCAGGCCTTCCTCACTAAATTAATTCAAGCAAGTTTACCAAGTGCTTTACTTACTGTTATATTACTGAGACCCATGGCCCAGGCAGCTTATAGAAGAAAGCGTTTAACTGGGGATTGCTTACAGTTTCAGAAGGTTAGTCCACACTCATCATGGTGGAGGGGGTGGTGGCACCCAGACATGATGCTGGAGAAGCAGCTGGAAGCTAGCATCTGATCCGAAAGGTGCAGGCAGAGAGAGAGAAACTGGGCCCGAAGTTCAAAGTCCACCCTGAGTGACACATCTCCAACAAGGCCACACCAGCTAATCATCCCTAAACAATTCCACTAACTGGGAAGGAAGCATTCAAACTACCACACCAAGCGACAGGATGAAGCAGAAGCTGAAGAAGTGGTGTATGTCTTTGAGTATGTCTGTGTGTGGCTATGGGAGAAAATTCTAAGGACATCTATGGAGGGGATGTTTGATGAAAGAATTACAACTTTTCACCCACAAAAAAAAAAAAAAAAAAAAAAAAAGTAAAGTCCTAAAGTTGGTAATTGTGTACAAATAAACTCAAATTCAAAAACACCAATTTATTTTTGCTGCCCAAGTTAAGTGAAGGAAACAGCAGTAGACAAACTGCACAGATGAAGAGTTAACTTACCTAGAAAGAATTGTCCTCTCTGTGACGAATCATAAAGTGTGGTTGTGGGTTGCTTGGCATCTGTTTTGCTCTGTCGTTTGCTACATATTGTAATGCTCTGTTCAGCACTGAGTTGCTGCTCCATGCAGAAGTAAAAGGATGGACACCAGGGTCAGAGTCTGATCTCAGATCTCCAAATAAAGATACCCCACAATAAAGGATTCCATTTCTTTTTTTGCTTTGTTTTGTTTTATTTTTTTGGGTTTTTTTGTTTTGTGGTTTCAAATTTCCATTCTTTTTTTTTCTTTTTATTATTATATTTGTGTTTTACTTTTACACATCAGCCATGGGTTCCCCTGTTCTCCCCACTCCCGCCCCCAATCCCACCTTCCCCCCAGCCCCTCCCCTCGATTCCCACCTCCTCCAGGGCCAAGACTCCCCTGGGGATTCATCTAAATCTGGTGGATTCAGCAAAGGTAGGTCCAGTCCCCTCCCCCCAGGCTGAGCAAAGTGTCCCTGTGTAAGCCCAAGGTTCCAAACAGCCAGCTCATGCACTAAGGACAGGTCCTGGTCCCACAGCCTGGATGCCTCCCAAGCAGTTCAAGCTATTCAGTTGTCTCACTTATCCAGAGGGCCTGATCCAGCTGGGGGCTCCACAGCCTTTGGTTCATAGTTCATGTGCTTCCATTTGTTTGGCTATTTGTCCCTGTGCTTTTCCAATCTTGGTCTCAACAATTCACACTCTTACAGTCCCTCCTCTTTCTCAACTATTGGACACCTGGAGCTCCACCTGGGGCCTGGCTGAGGATCTCTGCATCCACTTCCATCAGTTATTGGATGAGAGTTCCAGCACGACCTTTAGGGTGTTTGGCCATCTGATCACCAGACTAGGTCAGATCAGGCTTTCTCTCGACCATTGCCAGCAGTCTATAGAGGATGTATCATTGTGGATTTCTGGGGACCTCTCCAGCACTCTGCCTATTCCTGTTCTCATGTGGTCTTCCTTTATCATGGTCTGTTATTCCTTGTTCTCCCTTTCTGTTCTTGATCCAGCTGGGATCTCATGCTCCCCTAAGCTTTCTTTCTCTCAAGCCTTGCCCTTCATTACTCCCACTGTCATCCAGGTTGTTCTTGTAGATCTCATCCATTTCTCTGTCATAGGGTGATCCCTGTGTCTTTCCTAGGGTCTCGTTTTCTACATAGCCTCCCTGGAGTTGTGTAGCAGTCTAGTCATCTTTGTTTTACATCTAGTATCCTCCTATGAGTGCATACATACCATGTTTGTCCTTCTGAGTCTGGGTTACCTCACTCAGGATGATTTTTTCAAGATCCATCCATTAGAAAGCATCTTCAACAAATGGTGCTGGCATAACTGGATGCCAATGTGTAGAAGGTTGCAAATAGATCCATATCTGTCACCATGCACAAAACTTAAGTCCAAGTGGATCAAAGACCTGAACATAAATCCAGTTACTCTGAACCTGACAGAAGAGAAAGTAGGAAGTACTCTTGAATGCATTGGCACTGGAGATCACTTTCTAAATATAACACCAGTAGCCCAGACAATCAATCTGTGAGAAACAATCAATCAATGGGACCTCTTGAAACTGAGAAGCTTTTGTAGAGCAAAGGACACGGTCAACAAGACAAAGCAACAGCCTACAGAATGGGAAAAGGTCTTCACCAATCCCACAGCTGACAGAGGGCTGATATCCAGAATATATACAGAACTCAAGAAATTAGACATCAAAATGCCCAATAGTCCAATTAAGAAATGGGCTATAGAACTAAACAGAGAATTCTCAACAGAGGAAGCTCAAATGGCTGAAAGACATTTAAGGAATTGCTCAACATCCCTAATTATCCAGGAAATGCAAATCAAAACGGCTCTGAGATACCACTTTACACCTGTCAGAATGGCTAAGAACAAAAACACAGAAGACAGTTTATGCTGGAGAGGATGTGGAGCAAGGGGAACTCTCCTCCACTGCTGGTGGGAATGCAAGCTTGTACAGCCACTTTGGAAATCAATATGGTGCTTCCTTAGAAAATTGGGAATTCATCTCCCCTAAGACCCAGCTGTAGCACTCTTAGGCATATAGCCAAGGAATGCTCAATCATACCACAAGGGCATTTGCTCAGCTATGTTTATATCAGCATTGTTTGTAATAGCCAGAACATGGAAACAACCTAGATGCCCTTCAACTGAAGAATGGATAAAGAAAACATGGTATATATACACAATGGAGTACTACTCAGCAGAGAAAAACAATGACATCATGAGGTTTGCAGGCAAATGAAAGGATTCCATTTCAATGGATTCATTCTCTCCAACCCCCACCTTCCCACCACCACCTCTTTTGTCTCTCTCCCTCTCCCTCTCCCTCTCCCTCTCCCTCTCCCACTCACCTTCACCCTCTGTCTCTGATAATTTTATAGGGCTCCCTAGATCTTCTCATAAAGAGTTCATCAGCTCCTGAGAAAATCCTGTTTATGGCTGACTTCCTAAGGCTAGACCCATGTCTGTGAAGAGGGACTCCCAGGTCCAGGCTGCCCTCCAAGAGCACTGTCTGCTTCCAAAGGTGAGATTTGGCTCTGAAAGAACACTATATTCTATTAAATATGTACACATTTGTGTCTAGACTATAAGTGATCCTGGGTCTGTTTATGCTTGGAAAGGATAAAGGTTAAACAGAATATTGCAATATATTGAACACCCAATATGGGAAATACTCTTAACAGACGCACAGACCTCAGTTTGTTTTTTTTGTTTGTTTGTTTGTTTGTTTTTTTTGTTTTTCTTTATTAAGAAATTTTCTGGGGTTGGGGATTTAGCTCAGTGGTAGAGCACTTTTCTAGCAAGCGCAAGGCCCTGGGTTCAGTCCTCAGCTCCAGCAAAAAAAAGAAAGAAAGAAAGAAAAGAAAAAAAAGAAAAAAAAAGAAATTTTCTACTCACTCCACATGTTATCCACAGACCCCCCCTCCTCCCTCCTCCCTCCTCCCACCCCCCACCCCTCTTTTCCCAAGCCACCATCTCCCAAATCGAGGTCTCCCATGGGGAGTCAGCAGAGCCCAGCACACTGAACCTAGGCAGGTCCAAGCCCCTTCCCACTGCACCAAGGCTGTGCAAGGTGTCACACCACAGGCACCAGATTCCAGAAGCCTGCCCATAGACCAGGGACAGATCCCGATCCCCTGCCTGGGTGCCCCCCAGTTTAAGCCAAGCAAAGGTCTTCCATATCCAGAGGGCCTAATCCGTCCCATGGGGGCTCCACAGCCACCAGTCCACAGTTCATGGGCTTCCACTAGTGTGGCCACTGACTGATGAAAACCTGGAGCACTCTGCCATTCTGTCCACATGAGCAGCACAATTCAGGGAAAATGAAGTCTAGCTAAGCCAACTGCTTAGCATCAAGAAGTCATAACCTTAGTGTTCAAAAGGAAATGCACTCCAGGGCCCTGAGTTGACCAGGACTGCCATGGTTTACTATTTTGAGCAGGGGGAGCAATAGACACGTGTTTTACCTTTCAAAATCGTATTTGGGACTCCTTTTCCAAAGAGCATTCCCTCCACCTCCACTGCCCTTCTACTTAATTTCAACAGCCATTGTTTTAACCTTTGCCAGATGGTGGCACTGTTGTAGGCACAGCAGAAGCAAATTATACTTAATATTAGCAGCCATCTTACAGCCCTAACTTTCCTTTATAAGGTCATCACTTGTTCTCTACAGAAGGTAATTTCCAAAACCCCAACCCTGAAAATACTAAATGACTTGGCATTTGTATCTAATGTGTGTGCTTTATATCTTCTCCAGATTACTTACAATATCTAATAAATGGAAATAGTATGTGAATCATTGCTTTCATTGCTGAGACCAAATACCTGATAGAAGCACCTTAAAAGTGGAATAGCTTAATCTGGCCCACAGTTTCAGAAGATTTGCTGTGCAGCTGCTTGGCCCCATGCACTAAGACAAAAAAAAAAAAAAAAATAGCAACAGGAGTGTGTTCTGGAGGACAGTGATGCACTTCATTGTGAACAGGAAGAAGAAAGTGAGGTGGGGAGTGGTCCAGGATACTAAACCTCAAAAGACCCACCCCCAGGAATCCACCTTTTCCAACATGGTCCTATCTCCCAAAGTTTCCATAACTTCCCAAAATAACACCACCAGATGGGAACTAAGCAGGGTATTCAGATTCAAACCATGACACTGTGCACATTGTTTAGGAGAATAATGACAAAGAGAGAATTTGTACTTGCTCATTATGAATGCATTTTATTGAAAAGATTTTCTATGAAGGTGGGTTGCATCAACAAATGTGTAATTCATGCACACAGAGGGGCAACAGTAACTCTTTTGTTTCCCCGAGCTTTGTGTCTTCTTGAGTTTAAAATTTACATGGTCAGATCTTCCCTTCCATGGATATTAATTGGGTGATTGATTGATTGATTGATTGATTGATGTTTTGTGTGTGACCCACTAATTTAATTGGTGGGAAGTTATTTACAAGCAACTTATCAGCGGCTACACCCATGAAGGAAACAATAACCCCTTCCCCAGCGACTACTAACTGCCATAGCCTCTCAAGAAAGGTTGGGGCTTCATGGGTCCCTCACACACATGGTGAGGTATTGATGGGCCCAGTTTTGAATAGGTCTTGGGCAGACAACCACAGCTACAGTGAGTTCAACAATCCAATGGCTATGTCATATCTAGAAGACATCATTTTACTGCACATTTCCCCATCCTTTGGTGCTTAAATTCTCTCTGCCCCCACTTTTGCAATGTTCCCTGAGCCTTGGGGCAGGGGGTTGGGATAGATTCCCATTAAGGTCAAGCTCTCTATGATCATTTATCTTGGCATATTGTCTGGTTATGGGTTTCTGCATTAACCTCTGCCTGCTGCAGTAATAAGCTTCTCTGGTAAAGGCTGAGCACAGCACTAACCTATGGCTATAAACATGAGTGTTTAGAAGGCAGTTTGGCACTTAGCAGTACAATGGCCCCTTCTAGGACCTCTGGCCTCTTAGCCACAGGTTCTTGGACTGGACCATCATTTACAAAAAACAAATCATAAATAAAATGGCATGCCGTACCAAGAAAACCTAAAAAAAAAAAAAGCAACACATAAAAATAATAAATATTCACTTGACTGTGGCTCATACAGTATTCCTTGGACTCACACCTGTATCCGTAGCATGCAGTAGCATGTGATGAGGCAATCAGTTCTCACTTCCATCACCTCTTCAAGCTGTGTCCAATCATTTTCCCACATGCTTCAGAATATGATATGAGTCGTGTATGGACTTTGCTCTGCCCCAGTGCTGGACCAGGAGCAGAAGTGACAGAGACAGCTGCAGAAACAGAGGCAGCTTTTCCCTAGAGAAGACTTCACAAAGGATTATGACCCTATGGTAGAAACAGCTTCAGAGAACCACGGTTTGAAAGAATTGTGGATTCTTGGTCCACAATTTCCTCATTGATCAAAGACACATTTTTTTTTTGGTTGTTAAGAAGCAGGGATTATTTTTATCTTTGGAAAGGAAACCCCTTTCCGCACCTTCTCTTCCTCCCTAAGCTGTAAGTGGGTTATCTAAGAACATTCTAGGAAGAAGGAGGATAGACACAATGGCCTTTCCAAGGTCTCTTCAATTTCTGACTATAAAAATTCATTTTAATCCTTACAAATAACTACTGTAGACATTTTATTGACCAGCCACTTTTACAGGAAGTCCCTTCCTGAAACAGCCCTGCATGTCTGGCCAAGAAGTGAGGTCCACACTGCATTGCTCTATGCCTGCATCCTCAGCTCTTGACTCTTGTAACTGACTCAGAACCAGAGTCGTGCTAAGCTCGCTTCATTGGCTCACTCTGGGAATCACACTGTCACCTAGTCACTCACATTTTAATTAAATCTCATCTGTTAAGGAGTCAGTGACCCATCTTGGCAGCTAAGAGGAAGCATGTGAAAGTTAATTTCCTAAGGTCCTAGAGCACAAAACCCTAACAATGTGCAGGATGTGTGTATCTGAACCCATTTCAAAAGCCCTGTGTCTTCTGTGGCCTGTTCTGGCTGAATGGAAAAAGAAAGAAAAAAAATGTGTCTTTGATCAATGAGAAAAATGTTTATAAAAATCAAGATAACTATTAAATCTACTTGACTTAAATGTCTCATATTGTCATGTTCTCTGCAAGTATGTGAAATTAATGGGAAGATTATTCTCACGGGGAGGAAATATGTAATAAGCTAGTTTGGATTAAGGAATAATGGGGCAAGAAGCAGTCTCAGAGAATTATAGTAACTCAGTTCAGTCCTGTACCACTGAACTACCTTGCTATTGCTACTTGTAGACTATATATGGATCTCCCTGACTAATTCTGAAGTGTTAGCAAGGCTGCCTTATTTTCTCAAGGCTCTGCAGACAATCTCTTTCCTTGCCTCTTCCAGTTTATAGAGGCAGCCTACACCCCTGGCTGGAGCCTTAAGCTCCACCTGCAAAGCCAGCAACACTGCATCTCTCTGATCTCTCTCTAGTCATGTCTCCCACAGATCAAAGCCTTGAAGATTCTCTGCCTCTAAGAACCCTTGTAATTAAATCAGATTTAGTGGGGTAGCCCAGGATAACTCCCCATTTCAATGTCCCTAATGTAATATCTATAAAGCCCATTCACGGGGGTCAGGTATTACAACGTGGATGTCTCGTAACCAATATTCTGCCTACCATAATTACTAAGGATGGTGCTCCATCCACAGGATTGTAGAATGGTTGTTGTGATGGTCGGTCTTGATTGATGGGATTTAGAGTTGCCATGGAAATGAGTTTCTATGCCTGTCTGTGAGAGATCATCTTGATTAGGTAAACTGAGGTGGAAAGATCCACCCTGAATGCAGACAGCACACATTCCATGGGCAGGGGTACTGGAGTAAATAAAAAGAAGAAAGTATGTACAAGTATTCATCTTCCTCTGCTTTTTGATGCTGATGAGATGTGACCAGCTTCCTCGAGCTCTTACCACCACCACGTCTCTGACATGATGGGCTGCACCCTAGAACTGTAAGCTCTCCTTCATCAAATCACTTTTGTTGAGTATTTTGTCACAGAAACAAGATAAGTAACCAGTGCAGCTATAGTCATCATAGCTCCACAACCGAGAGGAGCTCTGCTGTGCCAAGCTATCTGGACCTTCTCTCTCTTTGTTTTTAATATTCTACAATTCATGGGTTCCACACTCCCTTCCCATCTATATCTGTTTCCTCCTGCATGAAGCTGCACTGTCCTTTGGTTCCCTATATCAGTGTAGACCTGGGAGTCTTTCATTAAACCTCTAACGACCTTCCAGGGAAAGTGTCCCCACCCCCCATCCTCGACCATCTGCATGACACCCCAGCAACCATGTCATTCCTTAAAGACTAAGCAACTTCTAGGTCCACTGCAGGTACACACTTCAAGGTGGTGTATCACATTGGTGAGTATATCCATCACCACAGGTGCAGGGTCGCTGTAAGCAACTAAATACAAATACACTGAAGTTTGTGGAGCTGGGACAGTTCTTACATTTTCTCATCTGTAAGCACATTAAGTCATTCCGTTGTACAAAAGTAAAAAAGTATTTGAAACATCAACATTCCAACTTCCCCTGGAAGATTACAGTGGTCAAGTCCACATCTCCAGCTCTTAGCATTTGATTGACAGGTCTGTATACCAGGACAGGGCACAACACTGTAGACACGTTTTCTCACTACAACTGGCAAAGATCAATATAGACACACTAAGCCCTCCG